>NC_140018.1:1389126-1471626 GCF_964263955.1 Coregonus lavaretus
TATGTATCTCTCTCTCTCTCTGTATCTCTCTCTGTATCTCTCTGTATCTTTCTCTGTATCTCTCTTTCTGTCTCTCTCTCTCTCTCTCTCTCTCATCTCTCTCTCTCTCTCTCTCTCTCTCTCTCTCTCTCTCTCTCTCTTGCTCTTTGTATCTCTCTCTCTCTATATATACACTACCGGTCAAATGTTTTAGAACACCTAGAGTTTTTCTTTATTTTTACTATTTTCTACATTGTAGAATAATAGTGAAGACATCAACACTATGAAATAACATGTAGTATCATGTTAATCATGTAGTAAACAAAGAAGTGTTAAACAAATCAAAATATATTTTATATTTGAGATTCTTTAAATAGCCACCCTTTGCCTTGATGACAGCTTTGCACACTCTTGGTATTCTCTCAACCAGCTTCATGAGGTAGTCACCTGAAATGCACTTCAATTAACAGGTGTGCCTGCTTAAAAGTTAATTTGTGGAATTTCTTTCCTTCAAAGTGTGTTTGAGCCAATCAGTTGTGTTGTGACAAGGTATACAAAAGATAGCCCTATTTGGTAAAAGACCAAGTCCATATTATGGCAAGAACCGCTCAAATAAGCAAAGAGAAATGACAGTCCATCATTACTTCAAGACATGAAGGTCAGTCAATACGGACAATTTCAAGAACTTTGAAAGTTTCTTCAAGTGCAGTCGCAAAAACCATCAAGCGCTATGATGAAACTGGCTCTCATGAGGACCGCCACAGGAATGGAAGACCCAGAGTTACCTCTGCTGCAGAGGATAAGTTCATTAGAGTTACCAGCCTCAGAAATTGCAGCCCAAATAAATGCTTCACAGAGTTCAAGTAACAGACACATCTCAATATCAACTTTTTAGAGGAGACTGTGTGAATCAAGCCTTCATGGTCGAATTGCTGCAAAGAAACCACTACTAAAGGACACCAATAAGAAGAAGAGACCTGCTTGGGCCAAGAAACACAAGCAATGGACATTAGACCAGTGGAAATGTGTCCTTTGGTCTGGAGTCCAAACTGGAGATTTTTGGTTCCAACCACCGTGTCTTTGTGAGACGCGGTGTGGTGAACGGATGATCTCCGCATGTGTATTTCCCACCGTAAAGCATGGAGGAGGAAGTGTTATGGTGAGGGGGTGCTTTGCTGGTGACACTGTCTGCGATCTATTTAGAATTCAAAGCACACTTAACCAGCATGACTTCCACAGCATTCTGCAGCGATACGTCATCCCATCTGGTTTGGGCTTAGTGGGACTATAAGTTGTTTTTCAACAGGACAATGACCCAACACACCTCCAGGCTGTGTAAGGGCTATTTGACCAAGAAAGAGAGTGATGGAGTGCTGCATCAGATGACCTGGCCTCCAAAATCCCCCGACCTCAACCAAATTGAGATGGTTTGGGATGAGTTGGACTCAAATATAAATGTATTTTGATTTGTTTAACACTTTTTTTGGTTACTACATGATTCCATGTGTGTTATTTCATAGTTTTGATGTCTTCACTATTATTCTACAATGTAGAAAATAGTAAAAATAAAGAAAAACCCTTGAATGAGTAGGTGTTCTAAAACGTTTGTGTGTACATATCTCTCTCTCTCTCTCTCTGTATCTCTCTCTTCAATGTGAACGGCTGATCCTACAGGGTATTGATATGAAATCCCTAAACTATGAGAGTAAGCCGTTTGAAATGTGGTAAGTAGAGTCTACAGTTTTACACACACACTTTATCCCATTCTCCTCAAAGTAAACATTTACTCATATAAATGTTGCTCAGCCCGCCTAAGGAACTGACTCCCTAACTCATAAAAAGTGACTTACGTGGAGTTAAAATTCAACCTGGCCATTCTATTGGTCATTACAAGTTACACAGCAGGAAGTACAAGACCATTTGTTGTTTACAGCCCAGAAGAGACAGGAGAGGACAGGGAACACTAGTTATTAGGATCTATGTTCTGTTGCCGGGTGATCATATGGACCAATCCCTATCCAGCGGCACCGTCTTTGCATTGACATGATAGGGCAGAGCTGGGCAGGGCAGGGTAGGGTTGGTAGGGCAGGGCAGAGCTGGGCAGGGCAGGGTAGGGTTGGTAGGGCAGGGCAGGGCAGGGTAGGGTAGGGTTGGTAGAGCAGGGCAGGGTAGGGCAGGGTAGGGTTGGTAGGGTAGGGTAGGGTAGGGTAGGGTAGGGCAGGGCAGGGCAGGGCAGGGCAGGGCAGGGTAGGGTTGGTAGGGTAGGGTAGGGTAGGGTAGGGTAGGGTAGGGTAGGGTAGGGTAGGGCAGGGCAGGGCAGGGTAGGGTTGGTAGGGCAGGGCAGAGCTGGGCAGGGCAGGGCAGGGTAGGGTTGGTAGGGCAGGGCAGGGCAGGGCAGGGCAGGGTAGGGTAGGGTTGGTAGAGCAGGGCAGGGTAGGGCAGGGTAGGGTTGGTAGGGTAGGGTAGGGTAGGTAGGGTTGGTAGGGCAGGGTAGAGTAGGGTAGGGCAGGGCAGAGCTGGGCAGGGCAGGGCAGGGTAGGGTTGGTAGGGCAGGGCAGGGCAGGGCAGGGTAGGGTAGGGTTGGTAGAGCAGGGCAGGGTAGGGCAGGGTAGGGTTGGTAGGGTAGGGTAGGGTAGGTAGGGTTGGTAGGGCAGGGTAGAGTAGGGTAGGGCAGGGTAGGGCTGGTCAGCAGGGTAGGACAGGGTAGGGCAGGGTAGGACAGGGTAGGGTTGAGTAGAGTAGGGTTGGTAGGGAAGGGCAGGGTAGGGCTGGTCGGGCAGGGTAGGACAGGGTAGGGCAGGGTAGGGTTGGTAGATAGGGCAGGGCAGGGCTGGGTAGGGTTGGTAGGGTAGGGCAGGGTAGGGTAGGGTAGGGTTGGTAGGGTAGGGTAGGGCAGGGTAGGGTTGGTAGGGTAGGGTAGGGCAGGGTAGGGCTGGTCGGGCAGGGTAGGACAGGGTAGGGCAGGGTAGGGTAGGGTTGGTAGGGCAGGGTAGGGTAGGGTTGGGTAGGGTAGGGTTGATAGGGTAGGGAAGGGTGGGGCAGGGCAGGGTAGGGTTGGTAGGGTAGGACAGGGTAGGGTTGGTAGGGTAGGACAGGGTAGGGTTGGTAGGGCAGGGTAGGGCAGGGCAGGGTGGGGCAGGGCAGGGTAGGGTTGGTAGGGTAGGACAGGGTAGTGTTGGTAGGGCAGGGTAGGGTTGGGTAGGGTAGGTTGGTAGGGTAGGTCAGGGTAGAAATGGGTAGGGTAGGGCAGGGCAGGGCAGGGCAGGGCAGGGCAGGGCAGGGTTGGGTAGGGTAGGGCAGGGTTGGGTAGGGTTGGTAGGGTTGGGTAGGGTTGGTAGGGTAGGGTTGGGTAGGGTTGGTAGGGTAGGGTTGGGTAGGGTTGGTAGGGTAGGGCAGGGTTGGGTAGGGTTGATAGGGCAGGGTAGGGTTGGGGTAGGGTTGATAGGGCAGGTCAGGGTAGGGTTGGTAGGGTAGGGTTGGGTAGGGTTGGTAGGGTAGGTAGGGTAGGGTTGGTAGGGTAGGTAGGGTTGGGTAGGGTTGGTAGGGTAGGGCAGGGTTGGGTAGGGTTGATAGGGCAGGTCAGGGTAGGGTTGGTAGGGTTGGTAGGGCAGGGAAGGGGAGGCTAGGGCATGGTAGGGTAGATCAGGGTAGGACAGGGTAGATCAGGGTAGGACAGGGTAGGGCAGGGTAGGTTAGAGAAGGGTAGAGTAGAGTAGGGTGGTCAGTGCTCTCAGTTGCAAGACTCAGTGGAAGGAAACAGCAGAGAAATATATGAATGACTGAAGAGACAAACAGAGAATGGAGACAATTAGACGATAGAGAACAACCAATCAGAGGTTGTTTCTCTCCTCCCCCACCCCTCCCTGACTCCCCCTCAGCCAATCAGAGCAGCCTCCTCTCCTCCCCATACGGCTCCCTGCCTCACCCATGCTAGTTGTTACCATGTCAGTGTGCTGCCTCTAGCCTAGCAGTAATCTGTTTCATTGGGTCAGTGTGTCTCTCGCTCGACGACGCCTGACTGGCTGCCTGGGCCAACGTGGTTGCTAGGGAGCTCGGCCAATCAGAACGAGGTGGGAGCTGGTTGGTGGTTTCTAGGCAGGATTCAAGTGCTGAGGATATTTTGGCGGGAGAGCGAGGCATAGAGCGGAGGGTGGGAGGAGGGGTGGCTTCGGGGTGAAGTGGAGCATGTGATTGTGTGTGTGTGTGTGTGTGTGTGTGTGTGTGTGTGTGTGTGTGTGTGTGTGTGTGTGCGCACACATTTATGTGTGCGTGTGCATGTATGCCCATGTGCAGGTGTGTGTGTGTGCCCTACTGCCCCAGTGCACGTGTGTGTGTATGCCTGTGTGTGTGTGTGTGTGTGTGTGTGTGTGTGTGTGTGTGTGTGTGTGTGTGTGTGTGTGTGTGTGTGTGTGTGTGTGCGTGCGTGCGTGCGTGCGTGTGTGTATGTGTGTGTGTGTGTTGCAACCTGCCTCTCAGCTTTCTGATGCAACTTCTGAATTGTGGCTACTAGGGGGACTTTGTTATGTTTTTTTTCTTTCTGTCCTCGGCAGGAAACGAGAACCAATTGCTGCGCTGTTGCCATCGGAGGCGGGGAGGTTTGTTTTGCTTCCACTCTCATCCTGGGTACCTCCCCATCCTCAGTTACCGTAGAAACAGAGCAACTCAGACTCTATTTCCATCCTTTCTCGTTCTCTCATTTTCTTTCTTCAATGATTTTATCCACACTTTTATTTTTCTAATCCAGCAGCACTTCACACCAACCACATCTCAGCAGCCAATAGCAGCAGGAGTTCAGGAACTAAATGACAACACACAAAGCTGCAGAAGATAGCTATATATAAGAAGCCTATAGCTGATTTTTACTGGTTAGTGAGCGAGGGGTTTGAGTGCAGATTCAGAGTAGAGATGTAGGGTTAGTGTTAGTGAATGAGGGATTTGACTGCAGATTCAGTTTAGAGATGTATGGCTGATTGAATGCTTTACATTGTGGAGCTGCAGATGCATTCCACTCAGTCAGATCTCAGAGTATTTGAAGATTACCAGATAACAAGATTAACTCCTGGCTACCTCATACTTACCCAAAACCCAGTCCCTCGAAAGTACCCCTTCCCCCTCTATCACCACCGCCCTGACATCATCAATCCACCCAGACATACCCCGAACCCCCTTCACGCCCCCTTCCCCCAAACATCCACCCCCTCCCCACCGACCCCCCCTTCACACCCCTGTCCCCCCAACATCCCCCACCACACCGACCCCCCCTTCACGCCCCCTTCCCCCCAACATCCACCCCCTCCCCACCGACCCACCTTCACGCCCCCTTCCCCCCAACATCCACCCCCACCACACCGACCCCCCTCCCACCTATCTCATACTTAACTAAATACACCAATCCCCCCCCCCCCCCCCCCAAAAAAAAAAAACCCATCCCACCTCTCCCTTAACCCCGTCCCCACACTGCCCACTCTCCAAGCCCCTCCCTCGCCAGCATCGCCCAACCCTCACCCACTTCAGTGAAGTTCAGGTTAGGGTTAGGAATGAGGGTTAGGTTAAGGTTGAAGTTAGGCATCGTTTCAGTGAAGTTAAGGTTCGGGTTAGTTAGTGTTAGTGATAGTTAGGGTTAGTGATAGTTAGGGTTCGTTATAGTTAGGGTTAGTGATAGTTAGGGTTAGTGATAGTTAGGGTTAGTGTACCACAGGTAGAATATAATATACACTGCTACTACATTGTGATCCCATGTGGTCCCCATAGCAATGGAACAACATTGACGTTATTACACCATAACCTCTCACACCTGAGGGGGTAAAGACACCTGTAAATTGGATTAAGTGAGATAACTTTCCCTCTATGGCACAAACACACACAAACACACACACACACACAGAGACACACACAGACACAGACAAACACACACGTTAACAGGCTGTCAGTCTGTTTATTTACATTCCAGTCTCACACACACACACACACACACACACACACACACACACACACACACACACACATACACACACACACACACACACACACACACACACACACACACACACACACACACACACACACACACACACACACACACACACACACACACATAGAGAGACATACACATAGTAATGCTGCTGCAGCTTGAGGTCATTTTATTAAGGGATTATCTAGATTCCTTCACAGCTGGAGACCCATAGAGACCACGCTGTGTGGAGGCCTGGAGTCCAGCTGGAGACCCATAGAGACCACGCTGTGTGGAGGCCTGGAGTCCAGCTGGAGACCCATAGAGACCACGCTGTGTGAAGGCCAGGAGTCCAGCTGGAGACCCATAGAGACCACGCTGTGTGAAGGCCAGGAGTCCAGCTGGAGACCCATAGAGACCACGCTGTGTGAAGACCAGGAGTCCAGCTGGAGACCCATAGAGACCACGCTGTGTGAAGGCCAGGAGTCCAGCTGGAGACCCATAGAGACCACGCTGTGTGAAGACCAGGAGTCCAGCTGGAGACCCATAGAGACCACGCTGTGTGGAGACCTGGAGTCCAGCTGGAGACCCATAGAGACCACGCTGTGTGAAGACCAGGAGTCCAGCTGGAGACCCATAGAGACCACGCTGTGTGAAGGCCATTAGTCCAGCTGGAGACCCATAGAGACCACGCTGTGTGGAGACCAGGAGTCCAGCTGGAGACCCATAGAGACCACGCTGTGTGAAGACCAGGAGTCCAGCTGGAGACCCATAGAGACTTGGCTCATTGCACTCTAGCGACTCCTTGTGGCGGGCCGAGCGCCTGCAGGCTGACTTCGGTCGTCAGTAGAACTGTGTTTCTTCCAGCTGGCTTCCGGATTAAGCGGGCGGATGTTAGAAGCGCGGTTTGGTGGGTCGTGTTTCGGAGGACACATGACTCGACCTTCGCCTCTCCCGAGCCCGTTGGGGAGTTGCAGCGATGAGACAAGATCGTAATTGGATTGCAATTGGATATTACGAAATTGGGGAGAAAAAGGGGGTAAATTACAAAGAAAATAAAAAATAGCTTATTTACATACACTACCAGTCAAAAGTTTGGACACACCTACTCATTCAAGGGTTTTTCTTTATTTTTACTATTTTTTACATTGAATAATAATAGTGAAGACATCAAAACTATGAAATAACACATATGGAATCATGTAGTAACCAAAAAGTGTTAAACAAATCAACATTTATTATATATTTGAGATTCTTCAAATAGCCATCCTTTGCCTTGATGACAGCTTAATGCGTTTGAGCCAATCAGTTGTGTTGTGACAAGGTAGGGGTGGTATACAGAAGATAGCCCTATTTGGTAAAAGACCAAGTCCATAATATGGCAAGAACAGCTCAAATAAGCAAAGAGAAATGACAGTCCATCATTACTTTAAGACATGAAGGTCAGTCAATCTGGAAAATTTCAATTACTTTGAAAGTTTCTTCAAGTGCAGTTGCAAAAAACATCAAACATTATGATGAAACTGGCTCTCATGAAGACCACCACAGGAATGGAAGACCCAGAGTTACCTCTGCTGCAGAGAATAAGTTCATTAGTGTTACCAGCCTCAGAAATTGCAGCCCAAATAAATGCTTCACAGAGTTCAAATAACAGACACATCTCAACATCAACTGTTCAGAGGAGACTGTGTGAATCAGGCCTTCATGGTCGAATTGCTGCAAAGAAACCACTATTAAAGGACACCAATAATAAGAAGAGACTTGCTTGGGCCAAGAAACACGAGCAATGGACATTAGACCGGTGGAAATTTGTCCTTTGGTCTGGAGTCCAAATTTGAGATTTTTGGTTCCAACCGCCGTGTCTTTGTGAGACGCGGTGTGGGTGAACGGATGATATCTGCATGTGTATTTCACACCGTAAAGCATGGAGGAGGAGGTGTTATGGTGTGGGGGTGCTTTGCTGGTGACACTGTCTGTGATTTATTTAGAATTCAAGGCACACTTAACCAGCATGGCTTCCACAGCATTCTGCAGCGATACGCCATCCCATCTGGTTTGGGCTTACATTTTACATTTTAGTCATTTAGCAGACGCAAAAAAAAACTTGAATGATTAGGTGTCTCCAAACCTTTGACTGGTACTGTAAGTATTCAGACCCATTGCTATGTTTCCATTGATCATACTTGAGATTTGAGTTGATTGGAGTCTACCTGTGGTAAATTCAATTGATTGCACATGATTTGGAAAGGCTCACACCTGTCTATATAAGGTCCCACAGTTGACAGTGCATGTCAGAGCAAAAACCAAGCAATGAGGTCGAAGGAATTGTCCTTAGAGCTCCGAGACAGGATTGTGTCTAGGCACAGATCTGGGGAAGGGTACCAAACAAATTATTCAGCATTGAAGGTCCCCAAGAACACTATGGCCTCCATCATTCTAAAATGGAAGAAGTTATGAACCACCAATATTCTTCCTAGAGCTCGCCGCCCGGCCAAACTGAGCAACCGGGGGAGAAGGGCCTTGGTCAGGGAGGTGACCAAGAACCAGATGGTCACTCTGACAGAGCTCCAGAGTTCCTCTGTGGAGATGGGAGAACCTTCCAGAAGGACAACCATCTCTGCAGCACTCCACCAATCAGGCCTTTATGGTACAGTGGCCAGATGGAAGCCACTCCTCAGTAAAAGGCACATGACAGCCCGCTTGGAGTTTGCCAAAAGGCACCTAAAGGACTCTCAGACCATGACAAACAAGATTATCCGGTCTGATGAAACCAAGATTGAACTCTTTGGCCTGAATTCCAAGCGTCACATCTGGAGGAAACCTGGCACCATCCCTACGGTGAAGCATGGTGGTGGCAGCATCATGCTGTGGGGATGTTTTTCAGCGGCAGGGACTGGGAGACTAGTCAGGATCGAGGGAAAGATTAACAAAACAATGTACAAAGATATCCTTGATGAAAACCTACTCCAGAGCGCTCAGGACCTCAGACTGGCGCAAAGTTTCACCTACCAACAGGACAACGACCCTAAGCACACAGCCAAGACAACGCAGGAGTGGCTTCGGGACAAGTCTCTGAATGTCCTTGAGTGGCCCAGCCAGAGCCCGGACTTGAACCCGATCTAACATCTCTGGAGAGACCTGAAAATAGCTGAGCAGCGACGCTCCCCATCCAACCTGACAGAGCTTGAGAAGATCTGCAGAGAAGAATGGGATAAACTCCCCAAATGCAGGTGTGCCAAGCTTGTAGCGTCATACCCAAGAACACTCAAGGCTATAATCGCTGCCAAAGGTACTTCAACAAAGTACTGAGTAAAGGGTCTGAATACTTATGTAAATGTAATATTTCAGGGTTTTTGCTTTGTCATTATCGGGTATCGTGTGTAGATTGACGAGAGGGAAAAAACAATTTAATCCATTTTAGAATAAGGCTGTAACATAACAAAATGTGGAAAAAGTCAAGGGGTCTGAATACTTTTTGAATGCACTGTATATACAAGGGGTACCAGTACTGAGTTGATGTGCAGGGGTACGAGATAGTTGAGGTAGATATGTACATATAACTAGGAATAAAGGGACAGATAATAAACAGTAGCAGCAGCGTATGTGATGAGTCAAAAAGGTGAGTTCAAAAAGGGTCAATGCAGATAGTAGCTATTCAATCCCTCTTTGAATGTCAAATAAAAACGTATTTACAAAGTAAACAAACATTTCAACAGGTTACATTTAATGTAGACTTTGAATGAAATACAAGCCTGATTAACATAAGAGATCACTTCATTTGTCAATTGCACACAAGGTCCAACCGAAATTTGACTTCCGCTTTTAACCCAACCCCCCCCGAAAGACACACATACACATCCATTATAACAGTTAAACAGTGTATCTAGACTGCTAAGATATCTATATTTGCTAGACTTTTGCGAAAATGTTACGGTTGTGCAGGTGGTGGAAGGAAGGAAGGAAGGAAGGAAGGAAGGAAGGAAGGAAGGAAGGAAGGAAGGAAGGAAGGAAGGAAGGGAGGAAGGAAAGAAGGAAGGAAGGAAATAAGGAAGGAAGGAAGGAAGGAAGGAAGGAAGGAAGGAAGGAAGGAAGGAAGGAAGGAAGGAAGGAAGGAAGGAAGGAAGGAAGGAAGGAAGGAAGGAAGGAAGGAAGGAACTACTGGTCTTTGACCCAATCCAATACAGCCTATTGACTGACTATGGCATGGGGGTGGGGTTGGCTGAGGGGAGAAAGAGCAGAGCAAAAACAACCACCTAACCTGCTCTCCCAAATTAGGGTGGGGTCTTGGAGGATGGGAAAGGGGTGGGGGAGGGGTGCTAGCTAAATAACAGGAGTCAAACAAGGATGAGGGGCTAGGGAGGGTTGTTTGCTTGCCTTGTTGTCTCCCACATAGTGCCTGTTGTGAACCATGTTCCAGAATTTTACGAAAAGTTCAGAAAATCACTCTTCACACATCAGCAGATGTGGGGGGGGGGGGGGGGGGGGGTTAGGGTTAGGGTGGGGGGGGGGGGGGGGGGGGGGGGGGGGGGGGGAATTGACCGAGTGGTGAGGGATTTGACTGAGGGGTGAGGGGTTTGATTGAGGGGTGAGGGGTTTGACTGAGGGGGGAGGGGTTTGATTGAGGGGTGAGGGGTTTGACTGAGGGGGGAGGGGTTTGATTGAGGGGTGAGGGGTTTGACTGAGGGGGGAGGGGTTTGATTGAGGGGTGAGGGGTTTGATTGAGGGGTGAGGGGTTTGACTGAGGGGTGAGGGGTTTGACTGAGGGGTGAGGGGTTTGATTGAGGGGTGAGGGGTTTGACTACTACTGTGGAACAGGGATACCCTTCCAATTAATGATTTAATTGTGCAGTTGACTACTTACACCGTTTCCCATCTGTTGAGCCTGTATCTGTCTGTTGAGCCTGTATCTGTCTCACAATGACACATTTTCACTTGTGTCCACCCACACTGCAGATCAGTCAGCGATACAATGGTAGAATTAGACTTGTCCCATTTGGAATGATGCCATGACATCTACACTACGATGCACACACACAGACACACACAGACACACACAGACACACACAGACACACACTGCGACCCTCCACCCTGCAGCTATCCAGGGTCACCAGGCAGGGTTGTTGTTTGTGTCACTGTCATTGCAGATCCATCAGAAACGGGGACACACAGTGAACAGGGCTCAGGGCAGGGACTGTAAAATGGTACAGGGCTCTGCCACTGTGTTTTTGCCACAGCAGCGGATCTCAAAATATACTGTTTATATCTGGCAGGATAACCCCACAGGCAGGGCAGCATCTGATGGCGAATGACTCATGTTGTTGGTACCAGGAGAAGATACTGTGTTTAGGTCTCTGTTTGGTTTGGTACTGTAGTGTGAGGCTGGTGCACACACACACGTAAGCATTTCACTTGAAACACACACAAAACACATGTTGGTATATAGGCTGCTACATTATCACATGTTGGTATATAGGCTGCTACATTATCACATGTTGGTATATAGGCTGCTACATTATCACATGTTGGTATATAGGCTGCTACATTATCACATGTTGGTATATAGGCTGCTACATTATCACATGTTGGTATATAGTCTGCTACATTATCACATGTTGGTATATTGGCTGCTACATTATCACATGTTGGTATATAGTCTGCTACATTATCACGTTGGTATATAGGCTGCTACATTATCACGTTGGTATATAGGCTGCTACATTATCACATGTTGGTATATTGGCTGCTACATTATCACGTTGGTATATAGGCTGCTACATTATCACGTTGGTATATAGGCTGCTACATTATCACATGTTGGTATATTGGCTGCTACATTATCACGTTGGTATATAGGCTGCTACATTATCACATGTTGGTATATTGGCTGCTACATTATCACATGTTGGTATATAGTCTGCTACATTATCACATGTTGGTATATAGGCTGCTACATTATCACGTTGGTATATAGGCTGCTACATTATCACATGTTGGTATATAGTCTGCTACATTATCACATGTTGGTATATAGTCTGCTACATTATCACATGTTGGTATATAGGCTGCTACATTATCACGTTGGTATATAGGCTGCTACATTATCACATGTTGGTATATTGGCTGCTACATTATCACGTTGGTATATAGGCTGCTACATTATCACATGTTGGTATATTGGCTGCTACATTATCACATGTTGGTATATAGTCTGCTACATTATCACATGTTGGTATATAGGCTGCTACATTATCACATGTTGGTATATTGGCTGCTACATTATCACATGTTGGTATATAGGCTGCTACATTATCACATGTTGGTATATAGGCTGCTACATTATCACATGTTGGTATATAGGCTGCTACATTATCACGTTGGTATATAGGCTGCTACATTATCACATGTTGGTATATTGGCTGCTACATTATCACATGTTGGTATATAGGCTGCTACATTATCACATGTTGGTATATTGGCTGCTACATTATCACATGTTGGTATATAGGCTGCTACATTATCACATGTTGGTATATAGGCTGCCACATTATCACATGTTGGTATATAGGCTGCTACATTATCACGTTGGTATATAGGCTGCTACATTATCACATGTTGGTATATAGGCTGCTACATTATTAATTCTGTACACCTCCTGTATCTAATGTGTGCATAACATCACATCACATCATTGGGTTTTGCCAAGTAGAGGTTAGATCAGCTGAGGGACAACAGTCACATGTCTAATACAGAAACTATGGGGGAGATGTATTTTTTCCCTCCTACACATGTAAAGATAGGCGAAGCAGGAGGCGGGACCATAACATAGCATCTGATTGGCCGGTTATGCGTCACCAGTTCAACTCCATAAGAGGATGAATGATCTCTTAAAGGGGACATGCAGTATACAATATGGATTCACCAAAACAAACCTCGAAAATGAATATCTTTGACAGGTTGACTGGTGAATGACTCATAGTGGATCAACAACAGGGTTACTAGTGAATGACTCATAGTGGATCAACAACAGGGTTACTAGTGAATGACTCATAGTGGATCAACAACAGGGTTACTAGTTAATGACTCATAGTGGATCAACAACAGGGTTACTAGTGAATGACTCATAGTGGATCAACAACAGAGTTACTAGTGAATGACTCATAGTGGATCAACAACAGGGTTACTAGTGAATGACTCATAGTGGATCAACAACAGGGTTACCAGTGAATGACTCATAGTGGATCAACAACATAAAAGTTTGTATAATAATACAACTATAGTTATTGTACCAACACACATTTTGTATAGTTTAAAAATAACAATGATAGCTATAGTTTACCATATTTTGATGTAACACGAAATTGTTATTCTGGTGGCATACAGGGCTTAGTGCAATTAAATCAATGCCTTCAAGGGATAATTTTGCAACAGTAATATCAAATGAAATAAATCACGAAATAGCATTTTTTATAGGCATGGGTTTTGCACGATGGCAAGGCAGAACAAACAAATGGTGTACTGTCACTTTAAGAGAATGTATAAACATGTACGTCATGAATATCTGGTAAGGGGTGGGGCCAGATCCTTGTCTGGGCGGACCAATTTGTCACTGGCGCTTGAGAGAGAAAAAAAAAAACTCATCCAGAAACAGCAAACATTCATTTTAGAGTCTGTAATGCAAACGGTTGAAGGATACACAGCTCTGTTCAATTCTGGAGAATCAGTAACACCAAGTTGACAAGATACCACCCATCACAACGGAAGTAACTTACTTAACTGGCGGTGAGTCCTGCTTGTGATTCAGTTTGTATGGTAATTAATAGAGAAATGAAATGGTGTAGATTTTGGCTGAAGTTGTCAGTGTGCAGCCGGGTCGCCCAGTTTGTAAACAAATGCGGTGAACATGCCCTGGCATCGCGCTGTTGTGATGGAGTGTCTGTCAACCACTTTCCGTTTCCAGTTTCCAGTTTGGCTAAAGTGGGCGCAAACAAGGACGAACTTTAAACTTAGTGCATTAATTAATGTATTTTTGAATCCATGAACATTAGCCTATTTAGTGGGGAATTAATTGCGCCGAGTGACTTTAAAGAGCATGGAAGTGTGTATCGGTTGTTTTGGGGGCAGTCAGCCTCGAAGTTAGAGCGTTGGGCCAGTAACTGCTGGTTCGAATCCCCGAGCCGACAAGGTGAAAAAAATCTGTCGCTGTGCCCTTGAGCAAGGCACTTAACCCCAACTGCTCCAGGGACGCTGGACAATGGTGACCCTGGCCGTGACCCCACTCCCTGCGGGTGTCTCAGTCAGGGGCTTGGGATATGCAAGAAACGCATTTCCATCACACACTTCTACAAGTGTGTAACAGGACAAATATTATTGTATTATTATTTATATTCTTGCTTTGTTTCCTCACACACAACTGTGGTTTAGAAAATCAGCTTTTCGTTGACAGGTTGTGCTGTTGTTCACATTCAGGATTGATTTAGATATGTCTTTGAATGGACAGGCTATTTTAATGTACCGATGGCTGCACCTCCCCAAATTGAACCTGCCAAAAAGAGAGTTGAGCCTTCCACTAGCACGACACCTTTTCATAATGTTCTTCAAACATGGTTCTTGTTAGGGATAGGCCTACGTTTTCATATAGGCTACTTCATAAACGTTTTTTTTTTAAATAGCCTACTGCTAGCATTTTGGTGTAATTTCATCCATTTTTTACAGTGAGATTGGGTCGAGTCCGTGCTCAGCTATGTGGGCAGCCAGCGCCACACACCGGCAGCAGGTGGAATGATTTCGCCGCACTGGACTAGTCTGCTTGGCACGCGCTTCTGTTTTTATTGCAGCAGTTGCAACGCTCGGATTGCGTTATCTATGTGATTTCATCAAGAAAAAAAGTATATTCAATGAAGGACACTTTCCTCCACAATTAACCATTGCTCTGCGCTTTCAAGAGTCCTCTGGCACTGTCATTCACTGTTTTCGCTCCGACACTCAAAAGAGAAATCAGTAGGTAATTTACATGCTTATCACAAATCAGTGTCATTTTATGACAGATTTTCCGTTTGCGCCACACAGTAGCATAAACGACTTGTCTTGTTTACGTAGAGAGTTATGCTCCGCTCTCGAGCTGCCTGCCTGCCACGCGCACCTCAACAGATAAATGTGGTCTAATTGCGTTCCTCGAGACCCACCCTGCGCCGCGTGCTCCCGAAGTCACCCCGATTTTTTTAGGATGAATTAGAATTTAAGAAACCCATTTAGAAAACCAATTTAGGTTCCATTGTATTTAACATTCAATTAGTAGACATTATAGCCGACTTTATATAAAGCTAGTTTTATGGTAATTATATTTAGACTTGGGCTATGCCAATGATGACTCCTACTGAATTCTCCGGTAGCCTGTCACAGGAGCAGGTGCCCGGGTATAGAGCTCACCTTGTGCCCTTACCTTCTGGCAATAGAGAGAGATAGCTAGACGTGCAACAGAGAGGTGGAAGACAGACAGAGAGAGAGAGAGAGAGAGAGAGAGAGAGAGAGAGAGAGAGGTGGAAGACAGACAGAGAGAGAGAGAGGTGGAAGAGAGCCTAGTGCACAGATGGAGCCTCAGAGGGAGGGATCTCTCCGCTGTCTCCGCTGCAGCCTCAGCCCCCTGTGACCACGCGGCAGAGTTTGGCAGGCCTGCCGAGTGCCCCAGGCAGGTTGTGTGTCAGCCTTCTACTCACTGCCAGCGTGATTTCAAGACACTCTTTACTTACTAGTAGCTGTTATATCATGTAGGCTATGGTGTTTAATACTTACTAGTAACTGTTATATCATGTAGGCTATGGTGTTTACTACTTACTAGTAACTGTTATATCATGTAGGCTATGGTGTTTAATACTTACTAGTAGCTGTTATCATGTAGACTATGGTGTTTAATACTTACTAGTAACTGTTATATCATGTAGGCTATGGTGTTTAATACTTACTAGTAGCTGTTATATCATGTAGACTATGGTGTTTAATACTTACTAGTAACTGTTATATCATGTAGGCTATGGTGTTTAATACTTACTAGTAGCTGTTGTATCATGTAGGCTATGGTCGTGGTATCTGAATTACACTTACTGTAGCATACAATAGGAAAGTGGGTAGTAGTGTTACAACATTGCGGTAACTTTGCGCCTCCATCCTGCCAAAGAAAACGATGCAGGTGATTACGGTACATTATGACCTCATTCAACATTATTTTCCCTGTCACCTCGCTGTGCTCGACACAATAACCACAGATCCAGTTTCAGCTCTGGGATTTGCAAGTCAATCCCTCTCTCGTTTGTCACACCCAACAACAGGAAAAGAGACGTACTGTTGTTTTTTTTTAAAGCTTCAATATGTCACTTTTTGGGTGACCCGAACTAAATCACATAGAAATGTAAGTTAGATCTGTCATTGTCGTTGAAAGCAAGTCTAAGAAGCGGTAGATCTGTTCTACGTGCGCTATTTTTACACTTCCCGTTCTTAAATTTAGTTTCTGTGTCTTTTACTTTCAGTTTTGTACACCAGCTTCAAACAGCTGAAAATACAATATTTTGGGTTATGGAAAATATTTTTCACAGCGGTTTAGATGGTACAATGATTCTCTACACTATACCTTCTTATTTTGTCACATAAACTGAAGTTAGTTCATGTGCATCTTGAAGTAAACATGGCAGCTCATAACCTGACATGATGCCCATGTACAGAGAGAGACAGACTGTGTGTGTGTGTGTGTGTGTGTGTGTGTGTGTGTGCAGTGAAAGTTGTTTGTTTTACTTCCCGCTCCATGAAACTAGCTAGTAGCTTATGTGAGGTAGGCACGTGGAGTTTCAGCAGGGACTGTGGTTTCACCCTGGGAAGGGAGCGTTAGTTAACATGCTGCTTTATACCTGTCAGAGGACAGCGGTTGAGAGAGAGAGAGAGAGAGAGAGAGAGAGAGGGAGGGAAAGAGGGAGGGAGAAAGAGCGAGGAAGAGAGAGAGGGAGGGGAAGAGGGAGGGAGGGAGGGAGGGAGGGAGGGAGGGGGCATGGGAAGAGGGAGAGAGGGGGTCTCTGAGAGCTTTAGCTAAAGTGTGCAGGCAGGGGAATATAGTCCTCTGAGTTGTCTGTGCTCTCGGTGTGTGTGTTCTGTGCTGCACTCGGTGTATGTGTGTGTGTCCTCGATGTGTTTGTCCGTGCTGTGCTCTGGTTGACACAGTGAGGCAAATGAAGGTGGTTCTGGTGAGAAGAGACTCCAGGGCCAGATCTGTTAGCCCTCTGTTATTGATGCTGCCTCCTGACACTGATGACGAAGAGCATTTGGGGGCAGCAACATAAATACTCCTGTCTCTCTCCTCTCTCCTGTAGGGAGACGACCTCTGAGGCTCCTAATGGATGATGAAGAGGAGGACATGTCTCTTCAGCGTCGTCCTGTCTCCCAGTGCTGGGGCACCCCCTTCAGGGACATCAAGTTCCACGACAGAGACAGCAGGGACAGAGGAGACACCCAGGACAGGTCTACCCAGACGTCGACTGGACCCAACGCCATTGTCCCACGGTCAGAGGGACACAACATCATGGCACCACAAGGCCACAACAACAACAACACCCTTCCCTGTGGGGTGCAAGACAATCACCAGGCCAGAATACTGTTCCATGGTAAGAAAGGGCAAAGAGGAACCCATTTTAAAATACTATTGGATGTGTGTTTGAATCAGCTTTCCAATTTGTGGACTGTTCCATTGGTTCCATTTGACCAGACAAACTAAATCCGACACAGCTGAACTATATGAAAGGGTTAGCCATGTGTAGCTATTTGACTCAGGGCTGACCAGATCACAGCTACAGTACTAGTGGGGTGTGACTTAGGGGTTTTCCACTAGACCGAGGCACGGACTGTTTCGCAATTCAAAATGGAGATATTGCGCGACATCCAGGTACATTTTTACATTTTACATTTTAGTCATTTAGCAGACGCTCTTATCCAGAGCGACTTACAGGAGCAATTAGGGTTAAGTGCCTTGCTCAAGGGCACATCGACAGATTTTTCACCTAGTTGGCTCGGGGATTAGAACCAGCAACCTTTCGGTTACTGGCACAACGCTCTTAACCACTAAGCTACCTGCCGCCCCAGGTACTCTACCTCACTGTCACGGCAGTGTCGCTAATCATCTCACCACCTTTTACATATTTCATACACACGCTGTCCCACAGGAGAAAACACAGACACACTGTCCCACAGGAGAAAACACAGACACGCTGTCCCACAGGAGAAAACACAGACACGCTGTCCTATAGGAGAAAACACAGACACGCTGTCCTACAGGAGAAAACACAGACACGCTGTCCTATAGGAGAAAACACAGACACGCTGTCCTACAGGAGAAAACACAGACACGCTGTCCTATAGGAGAAAACACAGACACGCTGTCCTACAGGAGAAAACACAGACACGCTGTCCTACAGGAGAAAGCACAGACACGCTGTCCTATAGGAGAAAACACAGACACGCTGTCCTACAGGAGAAAGCACAGACACGCTGTCCTATAGGAGAAAACACAGACATTCTAATTCCAATTCTCTTCCATGCTTTTCTATGGGGGAAATTTGGAAATGGAATCTGGGTAGCACTTTATAATAAGTCTACGTAATAAAGCATTTAAAATGGATTAGTATATACTTTATTCATCATTTATTAATCATTAATCCATTTATAATATGTTTAATATAGGTCATTGTAAACCATTTACTAATCATTTGTTAAGTCTTTTTGCTTGGCCTCATCTAAAGTGTGGCCTATTTATACTTTATAAATAATGTATAAATGTTTTGAGTGACCAGTGTAATTTCTCACCAAAAGATGGACATGCCATTGGTGGACATTCCAGCAGCACCTGATGATCCTTAAGGTCTCAGAATGGCCCCTAGAACATATCAATGGTTAGACAATAAGCCCGCAACAGAAGATGTTAATGGAAATATATCTTATGAGTGGAGTAATGATTAATAAATTATGAAATAAACTATTTACTAATCCATTATAAATGCTTTATGGGGAGTTAGTATAAAGTGCTGCCCAAATTCCAATTCCAAATGTATTTGTAACTAGAATGTCAGTTGACTTCCTGAATTGAAAAGTAATTGACCCCTCTCCATTACTTGAATACATTGTAGCTTGTAGAGTTCCTAGTTGTTTCTTGCACAGATTTTTATTTTTCGTCTGTCTGTCTGTCCCTCCCACCTATCTGTAGACAGAGGAACAGACAGACAGACAGATGTCTGTAGGGTTATGTGAAGATATTTGTTTTCCTAACTGCATGGCATGTAGTGCGTGGCAGTGGCTTAAATAAACACTCTGCCGTGCCACAGCCCAGCACAGCTAGGGTCATCAAAGGTTATTGTTGAGTTCACTTAGGGTGAGTCCCAAATGGTCCCCTTTTTTATAGTGAAATACTGTTTACCAGGGCCCCTTCTGGTGCAATTTGCGACGCACATATTCTGCTCTACCGGCTACCGACGACACGCTCATATACAGTGGGGGAAAAAAGTATTTAGTCAGCCACCAATTGTGCAAGTTCTCCCACTTAAAAAGATGAGAGAGGCCTGTAATATTCATCATAGGTACATGTCAAATATGACAGACAAATTGAGAGAAAAATATCCTGAAAATCACATTGTAGGATTTGTAATGAATTTATTTGCAAATTATGGTGGAAAATAAGTATTTGGTCACCTACAAACAAGCAAGATTTCTGGCTCTCACAGACCTGTAACAACTTCTTTAAGAGGCTCCTCTGTCCTCCACTCGTTACCTGTATTAACGGCACCTGTTTGAACTTGTTATCAGTATAAAAGACACCTGTCCACAACCTCAAACAGTCACACTCCAAACTCCACTATGGCCAAGACCAAAGAGCTGTCAAAGGACACCAGAAACAAAATTGTAGACCTGCACCAGGCTGGGAAGACTGAATCTGCAATAGGTAAGCAGCTTGGTTTGAAGAAATCAAATGTGGGAGCAATTATTAGGAAATGGAAGACATACAAGACCACTGATAATCTCCCTCGTTCTGGGGCTCCACGCAAGATCTCACCCGTGGGGTCAAAATGATCACAAGAACGGTGAGCAAAAATCCCAGAACCACACGGGGGGACCTAGTGAATGACCTGCAAAGAGCTGGGACCAAAGTAACAAAGCCTACCATCAGTAACACACTACGCCGCCAGGGACTCAAATCCTGCAGTGCCAGACGTGTCCCCCTGCTTAAGCCAGTACATGTCCAGGCCCGTCTGAAGTTTGCTAGAGTGCATTTGGATGATCCAGAAGAGGATTGGGAGAATGTCATATGGTTAGATGAAACCAAAATATAACTTTTTGGTAAAAACTCAACTCGTCGTGTTTGGAGGACAAAGAATGCTGAGTTGCATCCAAAGAACACCATACCTACTGTGAAGCATGGGGGTGGAAACATCATGCTTTGGGGCTGTTTTTCTGCAAAGGGACCAGGACGACTGATCCATGTAAAGGAAAGAATGAATGGGGCCATGTATTGTGAGATTTTGAGTGAAAACCTCCTTCCATCAGCAAGGGCATTGAAGATGAAACGTGGCTGGGTCTTTCAGCATGACAATGACCCCAAACACACCGCCCGGGCAACGAAGGAGTAGCTTCGTAAGAAGCATTTCAAGGTCCTGGAGTGGCCTAGCCAGTCTCCAGATCTCAACCCCATAGAAAATCTTTGGAGGGAGTTGAAAGTCTGTGTTGCCCAGTGACAGCCCCAAAACATCACTGCTCTAGAGGAGATCTGCATGGAGGAATGGGCCAAAATACCAGCAACAGTGTGTGAAAACCTTGTGAAGACTTACAGAAAACGTTTGACCTGTGTCATTGCCAACAAAGGGTATATAACAAAGTATTGAGAAACTTTTGTTATTGACCAAATACTTATTTTCCACCATAATTTGCAAATAAATTCATTAAAAATCCTACAATGTGATTTTCTGGATTTTTTTTCTCATTTTGTCTGTCATAGTTGACGTGTACCTATGATGAAAATGACAGGCCTCTCTCATCTTTTTAAGTGGGAGAACTTGCACAATTGGTGGCTGACTAAATACTTTTTTTCCTCACTGTAGAGGGAGTTGCTAGTTTATTTTACAGGATCATTTGACCGTAAGAAACCCATTTGATTTGAAAGCCATATCTGATAGAACCAGTTTAGTGTTACTGACAACGATACAGGTACAGCAGCGGCACGCTAAAGTAAACACTGTTGAGTCAGCTTGCCCGGCCGGTCTTGGTGACAGACAAAAGGAGTGCTGTGTCTCTGTGTCTGAGACATAAAACACAACCACCAGTAAATCTAGAAAGTTTAGCTGCTTGTGTCATTAGACCAGAGTGTTAAAAAAAAAAAAAAAAAAAATATTCCGCTTCACAGGATCAGGTAAAGGGAAGGAGGTCGCTCAACCCCCCCCCCCCCTCTCTCTTAAAATTGTTTTTTAAAACTGCAAAAGAGCATGGATTTCTGCACTTGGGTCAAGCAAAAATCTCATGTATTGATGGTGAATCAGAGGCTAAATCTATTTACATTTACATTTACATCATTTAGCAGACGCTCTTATCCAGAGCGACTTACAGGAGCATTTAGGGTTAAGTGCCTTGCTTAAGGGCACATCGACAGATTTTTCACCTAGTCGGCTCGGGGATTAGAACCAGCGACCTTTCGGTTACTGGCACAACGCTCTTACCCACTAAGCTACCTGCCGCCCTAATCTATGACACTGAACAAAATCCATTTTCTTCCCACAGGCAACGATGGATTCCACTTGCACTTCCCAGCTTGGTTCAAGCCCCTGGACGACCGGGGAGAGAGGCAGAACGGGGAGGGAAGGAGGGAGGAGGAGGAGGAGGAGGAGGAGGAGGGGAGGAGGAGGAGAATGGAGGAGAGACCAGAGGAAGAGCGGGCGGAGGATAGCGCGGAGGCGAGGATCGGACGTAAGCTCCGGGAGATCGGAGACCAGTTCCACCAGGACCATGTTCAACTGGTAAGGGTCAAAGGTTAACTAACTGTTAAGGGGTCAAAGATTAACTAACTGTGTGTGTCTGTGTTCAACTGGTAAGGGGTCAAAGGTTAACCAACTGGTAAGGGGTCAAAGGTTAACTAACTGGAAAGGGGTCAAAGGTTAACTACAGTGGGGGAAAAAAGTATTTAGTCAGCCACCAATTGTGCATGTTCTCCCACTTAAAAAGATGAGAGAGGCCTGTAATTTTCATCATAGGTACACGTAAACTATGACAGACAAATTGAGAATTTTTTTTCCAGAAAATCACATTGTAGGATTTTTTATGAATTTATTTGCAAATTATGGTGGAAAATAAGTATTTGGTCACCTACAAACAAGCAAGATTTCTGGCTCTCACAGACCTGTAACTTCTTCTTTAAGAGGCTCCTCTGTCCTCCACTCGTTACCTGTATTAATGGCACCTGTTTGAACTTGTTATCAGTATAAAAGACACCTGTCCACAACCTCAAACAGTCACACTCCAAACTCCACTATGGCCAAGACCAAAGAGCTGTCAAAGGACACCAGAAACAAAATTGTAGACCTGCACCAGGCTGGGAAGACTGAATCTGCAATAGGTAAGCAGCTTGGTTTGAAGAAATCAACTGTGGGAGCAATTATTAGGAAATGGAAGACATACAAGACCACTGATAATCTCCCTCGATCTGGGGCTCCACGCAAGATCTCACGCCGTGGGGTCACAATGATCACAAGAACGGTGAGCAAAAATCCCAGAACCACACGGGGGGACCTAGTGAATGACCTGCAGAGAGCTGGGACCAAAGTAACAAAGCCTACCATCAGTAACACACTACGCCGCCAGGGACTCAAATCCTGCAGTGCCAGACGTGTCCCCCTGCTTAAGCCAGTACATGTCCAGGCCCGTCTGAAGTTTGCTAGAGTGCATTTGGATGATCCAGAAGAGGATTGGGAGAATGTCATATGGTCAGATGAAACCAAAATATAACTTTTTGGTAAAAACTCAACTCGTCGTGTTTGGAGGACAAAGAATGCTGAGTTGCATCCAAAGAACACCATACCTACTGTGAAGCATGGGGGTGGAAACATGCTTTGGGGCTGTTTTTCTGCAAAGGGACCAGGACGACTGATCCGTGTAAAGGAAAGAATGAATGGGGCCATGTATCGTGAGATTTTGAGTGAAAACCTCCTTCCATCAGCAAGGGCATTGAAGATGAAACGTGGCTGGGTCTTTCAGCATGACAATGATCCCAAACACACCGCCCGGGCAACGAAGGAGTGGCTTCGTAAGAAGCATTTCAAGGTCCTGGAGTGGCCTAGCCAGTCTCCAGATCTCAACCCCATAGAAAATATTTGGAGGGAGTTGAATGTCCGTGTTGCCCAGCGACAGACCCAAAACATCACTGCTCTAGAGGAGATCTGCATGGAGGAATGGGCCAAAATACCAGCAACAGTGTGTGAAAACTGTTTGACCTGTGTCATTGCCAACAAAGGGTATATAACAAAGTATTGAGAAACTTTTGTTATTGACCAAATACTTATTTTCCACCATAATTTGCAAATAAATTCATAAAAAAATCCTACAATGTGATTTTCTGGATTTTTTTTCCTAATTTTGTCTGTCATAGTTGACGTGTACCTATGATGAAAATTACAGGCCTCTCTCATCCTTTTAAGTGGGAGAACTTGCACAATTGGTGGCTGACTAAATACTTTTTTCCCCCACTGTAACTGTATGGTGTGTGTGTGTGTGTGGCTACGAGCTAGGGCCACCCACTGCCAGACTCCTGTGTCTTGTGGCTCTTCACTGTGAAAAGAAAAGGACCCAACATTTTGCCAGCTGGGGTAGTTACAAATATGCCTGCTAAAAATAGAGCTCTGTCACTGATTCAACCACATTCTGGGATAGAACCATTCAAAATAACAATTTTCCCCCAACCCAACCACAAATTACCAACCAGATATGCTAGAGGGTGGTGCCAGGTCACCCGAGTCCATAAAGTATTATTTACAGTGAAAAGGAGGTTGGTTCTTAGTTTAAAACTGCACTTCTAAAATATAATCCTACCATATTGTCTGCTAAATGACTCAAACGTAAATGTAAATCTACTGACTTTCTAGTCAAGTATTTTAGCATCTCAATCTGGCTGTCGAGGTATGGACTGGGTCGTTCAGAAAGCACCTGGAGCCAGCTCCCCGTAGAGAAGCGATAGAATATCTACTCTTCTGTCTCCGACCCTGTCTCCTCCTCGGGCTTTTGTCTCACTCCTTTCCGGTCACTTAAAAGCAAAAGGATGGAAGAATAATAGAGAGAAGTTGAGTCGTCGTTGTTGAGTTGTGTTATACATATCAGTTAGCATAGATGTGGTGAAGTTGAGTCGTCGTTGTTGAGTTATGTTATACATATCAGTTAGCATAGATGTGGTGAAGTTGAGTCGTCGTTGTTGAGTTGTGTTATACATATCAGTTAGCATAGATGTGGTGAAGTTGAGTCGTCGTTGTTGAGTTGTGTTATACATATCAGTTAGCATAGATGTGGTGAAGTTGAGTCGTCGTTGTTGAGTTGTGTTATACATATCAGTTAGCATAGATGTGGTGAAGTTGAGTCGTCGTTGTTGAGTTGTGTTATACATATCAGTTAGCATAGATGTGGTGAAGTTGAGTCGTCGTTGTTGAGTTGTGTTATACATATCAGTTAGCATAGATGTGGTGAAGTTGAGTCGTCGTTGTTGAGTTGTGTTATACATATCAGTTAGCATAGATGTGGTGAAGTTGAGTCGTCGTTGTTGAGTTGTGTTATACATCTCAGTTAGCATAGATGTGGTGAAGTTGAGTCGTCGTTGTTGAGTTGTGTTATCCATATCAGTTAGCATAGATGTGGTGAAGTTGAGTCGTCGTTGTTGAGTTGTGTTATACATATCAGTTAGCATAGATGTGGTGAAGTTGAGTCGTCGTTGTTGAGTTGTGTTATACATATCAGTTAGCATAGATGTGGTGAAGTTGAGTCGTCGTCGTTGAGTTGTGTTATACATATCAGTTATATACAGTGGGGAAAAAAAGTATTTAGTCAGCCACCAATTGTGCAAGTTCTCCCACTTAAAAAGATGAGAGAGGCCTGTAATTTTCATCATAGGTACACGTCAACTATGACAGACAAAATGAGAAAAAAAAATCCAGAAAATCACATTGTAGGATTTTTAATGAATTTATTTGCAAATTATGGTGGAAAATAAGTATTTGGTCAATAACAAAAGTTTCTCAATACTTTGTTATATACCCTTTGTTGGCAATGACACAGGTCAAACGTTTTCTGTAAGTCTTCACAAGGTTTTCACACACTGTTGCTGGTATTTTGGCCCATTCCTCCATGCAGATCTCCTCTAGAGCAGTGATGTTTTGGGGCTGTCGCTGGGCAACACAGACTTTCAACTCCCTCCAAAGATTTTCTATGGGGTTGAGATCAGGAGACTGGCTAGGCCACTCCAGGACCTTGAAATGCTTCTTACGAAGCCACTCCTTCATTGCCCGGGCGGTGTGTTTGGGATCATTGTCATGCTGAAAGACCCAGCCACGTTTCATCTTCAATGCCCTTGCTGATGGAAGGAGGTTTTCACTCAAAATCTCACGATACATGGCCCCATTCATTCGTTCCTTTACACCACATATGTCAGAGTCAAGGCCCGCGGGCCACATCCGGCCCGCGAGAAGGTTTTTTACGGCCCCTGGGATGATCTTGATTTATTATTAGAACCGGCCCGCAGACCGCAGCAAGCCGGCAGCCCGCAGATCTTTTACACGCACCAATACTACATTTCCCACAATGCAACGGTGACGCACCGAGCAGTAGGCTGCTTCATTTCAATATTTATTGGCACAGCAGTCGTCAGCATCACAGTAAAATTAACTTTCAGATACCCATCAAAAATGGCAAAACGGAAGGTGGACACTGAGAACCGGGGGTTTCAAACAAGGTGGGAGTCGGAGTATATGTTCACGGAGGTAGCTGGAAAACCTGTGTGTCTTCTGTGTGGAGAAAGTGTGGCGGTACTGAAAGAGTATAATCTGAGACGACATTATGAAACGAAACACGCGGACAAAAACAAGAATATGGACATGGAACAAATGCCCCAGCTGCGCATCCAGGCTGCTCAAACGTTGTCTATGTTTGGCAGCACATACCTGTGTGAACAACTGTTTTCTTTGATGAACCTGAACAAAACATCACACAGAAGTCGACTTACTGCTGAACACCTCCACTCAATTCTGAGGATTTCCTCAGCTCAGAGCCTTACCCCGAACATTGATGAACTTGTGGAAAAGATGGGACACCACCAAGTATCACCCTCAACCTCAAACAAGTGAACATTACTGTGCAATCACATATTTAGAGTTTTTACTCAGTTCAAGTTTAAAAGTTCAAGTTTAATATTTGTTTTCACTGCATGTTACTTCTCCTTAAACAAAGTGTTGTTTTTGATTAATAGATTTTTGCACTTTATTTTATTGTATTTCAATCCAATTATATTTTAAAAATATTTCAGTTGAGTGGATGATAGAAAATTGCTATTATTGTTTTTTTCTTTGAAGTAAATTTAGCCCACTTTTGCTAAAATAGAAAATATAGGCTACTGATGGTGCCTTGAATACCGGTTTCTTTCATTTAATGTTCATGTTATGGGGATTTTTATATAAAGGAAATTTGTCTTTTGTGTCTGTTGAAAATTAAAGATTACTGACAGAGCCATAAGAAAATATTGCTTTATTTATCTGATCATATTGGAATATATTTGTTAGGTTTTCAGTAGGTTCAATTAGGTTCACTAGACTATATGCGTCATTTAAAAAATTTTCAATGAACATTCGAACAGTCCGGCCCTCGGCTTGTAGCTAAATTTTTTATTTGGCCCTCCGTCCATTTGACTTTGACACCCCTGCTTTACACGGATCAGTCGTCCTGGTCCCTTTGCAGAAAAACAGCCCCAAAGCATGATGTTTCCACCCCCATGCTTCACAGTAGGTATGGTGTTCTTTGGATGCAACTCAGCATTCTTTGTCCTCCAAACACGACGAGTTGATTTTTTACCAAAAAGTTATATTTTGGTTTCATCTGACCATATGACATTCTCCCAATCCTCTTCTGGATCATCCAAATGCACTCTAGCAAACTTCAGACAGGCCTGGACATTTACTGGCTTAAGCAGGCGGACACGTCTTGCACTGCAGGATTTGAGTCCCTGGCGGCGTAGTGTGTTACTGATGGTAGGCTTTGTTACTTTGGTCCCAGCTCTCTGCAGGTCATTCACTAGGTCCCCCCGTGTGGTTCTGGGATTTTTGCTCACCGTTCTTGTGATCATTTTGACCCTACGGGGTGAGATCTTGCGTGGAGCCCCAGATCGAGGGAGATTATCAGTGGTCTTGTATGTCTTCCATTTCCTAATAATTGCTCCCACAGTTGATTTCTTCAAACCAAGCTGCTTACCTATTGCAGATTCAGTCTTCCCAGCCTGGTGCAGGTCTACAATTTTGTTTCTGGTGTCCTTTGTCAGCTCTTTGGTCTTGGCCATAGTGGAGTTTGGAGTGTGACTGTTTGAGGTTGTGGACAGGTGTCTTTTATACTGATAACAAGTTCAAACAGATGCCATTAATACAGGTAACGAGTGGAGGACAGAGGAGCCTCTTAAAGAAGAAGTTACAGGTCTGTGAGAGCCAGAAATCTTGCTTGTTTGTAGGTGACCAAATACTTATTTTCCACCATAATTTGCAAATAAATTCATAAAAAATCCTACAATGTGATTTTCTGGATTTCTTTTTCTCAATTTGTCTTTCATAGTTTACGTGTACCTATGATGAAAATTACAGGCCTCTCTCATCTTTTTAAGTGGGAGAACTTGCACAAATAGTGGCTGACTAAATACTTTTTTGCCCCACTGTATAAATAGAACATCATCATGTTTTGGTCACGGAGAAAAAAAGCACATGGCTAACTAGTTGGCTACAGCAGGTTCTACCGTTTCACAATAGCCTCTAGTTATTACTTCTAAACAAAATACGTTTTCGGGTTGATTCTTGTTGTGTGGTTTACTGTTTGAACAGTCGCTGATATTACATCTGGTTATCAATGCAAAATAGGCTACTTTGATGAATAACCTATAGATCAGATCAAGGAACCAAGCGACAACACTGCCCCCACGGCTGCGGAAGGAATGATACGGCTCATCTCAATTTTCAGGTAGTACAAACGTACGTTGAATGCCGGAGTTTATAGTTTTACAAAATGACATTGCAACACTGCGCTACGCTCCGAATCTTGCGTCTCCGTAGAGCTTGTAGTAAGCTTAAGTGTTAGTCCATGAGATGGAGAGCGACAGACAGGCAGACAGGCAGACAGGCAGACAGACAGGCAGACAGACAGGCAGACAGACAGACAGACAGACAGACAGACAGACAGACAGACAGACAGACAGACAGACAGACAGACAGACAGACAGACAGACAGACAGACAGACAGACAGACAGACAGACAGTCAGATGGTAACACAGAGAGAGAGACAGTAACAGACAGACAGAGAGACAGACAGATGGTAACACAGAGAGAGAGACAGTAACAGAGAGACAGGCAGATGGTAACACAGAGAGCGAGACAGTAACAGAGAGACAGACAGATGGTAACACAGAGAGAGAGACAGTAACAGAGAGACAGGCAGATGGTAACACAGAGAGAGAGACAGTAACAGAGAGACAGACAGATGGTAACACAGAGAGCGAGATGAGGTCAGAGTGAGACGTGTGGGTTGGCTGGGCCAGCTGTTTATATGCCTGTCTAAAAATAGAACCGTGACTTACTCAACACAGACATAACCGGTAACGCAACGACTACCCACAATACTTCACTCACTCGCTCGCTCACCCCACTGACTGGCTCAATGTCTGTATGTGTGTGTGTGTGTGCGTGTATGACAGAGAGAGATACAGTAAGAGCTGTGTTTGTGTGTGTGTGTGTGTGTGTGTGTGTGTGTATGACAGAGAGAGATACAGTAAGAGCTGTGTGTGTGTGTGTGTGTGTGTGTGTGTGTGTGTGTGTGTGTGTGTGTGTGTGTGTGTGTGTGTGTGTGTGTGTGACAGTAAGAGCTATTGTGTTTTTATCTAATAGCGACAGGAGAGAGAAAGTTTGTTGTTTTTATCGTGAATGATCTGAGAATATTGTCAACAAAACCTGTCAAAGTAGTGTTCAAACAAAACAACATATGCTGCTCAAGTCTGTTTGTATTAGTTCTACCTACCTACCTACCTACCTACCTACCAGATCTACCTACCTATCAGATCTACCTATCAGATCTACCTACCAGATCTACCTACCTATCAGATCTACCTATCAGATCTACCTATCTATCTATCAGATCTAGCTATCAGATCTACCTACCTACCAGATCTACCTACCTATCAGATCTACCTATCAGATCTACCTACCAGATCTATCTATCTCAGATGTATCTGTCAGATGTATCTATCTATCTCCCACGGGGGACCAGTATATACAAAAAAAAAAATTATGCACTCATTAACTGTAAGTCGCTCTGGATAAGAGCATCTGCTAAATGACTAAAATGTAAATGTATCTGTCAGATGAAGCACTTTAGGATTGTTCCTGTCAGTCCAAAATCCCTGTCATACAACATGTCCAATGTCTGCTCTGGGATCCATCCCTTTTCTTGGATTCTGGACACTTTTTAAGTCATATTAAAAGACAGAAATCAAAAGACTCAGCTAAATATATACTGAACAAAAATATAAATGCAACATGTAAAGTGTTGGGCCCATGTGTCATGAGCTGAAATAAAAGATCCCAGAAATGTTCCATACTCACAAAGTTTATTTATTTCAATTGACTGATTTCCTTACATGTACTGCAACTCAGAAAAAATCGTTGAAATTGTTGCATGTTGCGTTTTATATTTTCTTTCAGTTGCGATGTTAAAAAGTCAATGATATCAAAAGGTCATTGGAATGAAGGGCCTAAAGAAAATTAGAACAAAATATGTTGTACCTTGATGCCAGGGTAGTTAGATGCCAGGGTAGTTAGATGCCAGGGTAGTTAGATGCCAGGTTAGTTAAATGCCACGGTAGTTAGATGCCACGGTAGTTAGATGCCAGGGTGGTTAGATGCCAGGGTGGTTAGATGCCGAGGTAGTTAGATGCCACGGTAGTTAGATGCCACGGTAGTTAGATGCCGAGGTAGTTAGATGCCAGGGTAGTTAGATGCCGAGGTAGTTAGATGCCGAGGTAGTTAGATGCCACGGTAGTTAGATGCCACGGTAGTTAGATGCCAGGGTGGTTAGATGCCGAGGTAGTTAGATGCCACGGTAGTTAGATGCCACGGTAGTTAGATGCCACGGTAGTTAGATGCCAGGGTGGTTAGATGCCGAGGTAGTTAGATGCCAGGGTAGTTAGATGCCAGGGTAGTTAGATGCCAGGGTAGTTAGATGCCACAGTGGTTAGATGCCAGGGTAGTTAGATGCCGGGGTAGTTAGATGCCAGGGTGGTTAGATGCCGGGGTGGTTAGATGCCGAGGTAGTTAGATGCCAGGGTAGTTAGATGCCAGGGTGGTTAGATGCCAGGGTAGTTAGATGCCAGGGTGGTTAGATGCCACGGTAGTTAGATGCCAGGGTAGTTAGATGCCAGGGTAGTTAGATGCCAGGGTAGTTAGATGCCAGGGTAGTTAGATGCCAGGGTAGTTAGATGCCAGGGTAGTTAGATGCCAGGGTAGTTAGATGCCAGGGTGGTTAGATGCCAGGGTAGTTAGATGCCAGGGTGGTTAGATGCCAGGGTAGTTAGATGCCAGGGTGGTTAGATGCCAGGGTGGTTAGATGCCAGGGTAGTTAGATGCCAGGGTAGTTAGATGCCAGGGTGGTTAGATGCCAGGGTGGTTAGATGCCAGGGTGGTTAGATGCCAGGGTAGTTAGATGCCAGGGTGGTTAGATGCCAGGGTGGTTAGATGCCAGGGTAGTTAGATGCCAGGGTGGTTAGATGCCGAGGTAGTTAGATGCCAGGGTGGTTAGATGCCAGGGTGGTTAGATGCCACGGTAGTTAGATACCGAGGTAGTTAGATGCCGAGGTAGTTAGATGCCAGGGTAGTTAGATGCCAGGGTGGTTAGATGCCACGGTAGTTAGATGCCGGGGTAGTTAGATGCAGGGGTAGTTAGATGCCGGGGTAGTTAGATGCAAGGGTAGCTTAAGAAAAACGTTAAAAGTCAGTCTTTTCCACTACCCACAGTGAAGTGCACAGAGAGAATCCCGAAACAGACCATGCCAGGGTAGGACTGCTGTTTGAAGTAATATTCTTTAAATGGTCCCTGCAGCATAACATTAAGACAATTAAGCTCAATTAGGGGGGTGTTTAGTGGCGCTGGTTTAACTCGGTTCAGTCTGCTCTGCTCTGCTAGGGCTGCATCAAATAGTCTGGGAGAGGGAGAGACTGCCTTGCTCTGGCTGGGAGAGACCTGCCTACTGCTCTGTAGAGAGAGGGAGAGAGGGGGAGGCAGAGAGAGAGAGAGAGGGAGAAATAGGGAATCTAGAGATACAGTTAAAGAGAGGGTTGGGGATAAAGAGAACGAGAGAGATTGAAACTGGCAGATGCTTACCCAACCTGTTGCAATACCCAGACCAGCTCTTCAGTCAGAAAGCTTACGAGAGGAGAGGAGAGGAGAGGAGAGGAGAGGAGAGGAGAGGAGAGGAGAGGAGAGAGCAGCTGCTATACACCCCAAATAGAAAGTGACAGATCTAGGAGGAGGAGGAGGGCATCAGAGGGTTTCTTGTCTGGAGCAGCAGTGCCTTGCCTTGTTATGATCATTAGTCAGTTAACGTGTATATTACTGATACTGCCTGGGGGGGGGGGGGGGGGGTCTTTCTCTGTCTCAGCCTCAGAGAGGTTGTTTATTTACATTTACGTCATTTAGCAGACGCTCTTATCCAGAGCGACTTACAAATTGGTGCATTCAACTTATGATAGCAAGTGGGACTCTGCATGACTCTTCCTAACCTGGAGGAGTGGCTGTATTGTCTTGCTCTTAGCCAGCACACATGCCCTATTTGGTAAAAGACCAAGTCCATATTATGGCAAGAACAGCTCAAATAAGCAAAGAGAAACAACAGTCCATCATTACTTTAAGACATGTTTGGTCAGTCAATCCGGAAAATTTCAAGTGCAGTCGCAAAAACCATCAAGCGCTATGATGAAACTGGCTCTCATGAGGACCGCCACAGGAATGGATGGCCCAGAGTTACCGGCCTCAGAAATTGCAGCCCAAATAAATGCTTCACAGAGTTCAAGTAACAGACACATCTCAACATCAACTGTTCAGAGGAGACTGTGTGAATCAGGCCTTCATGGTCGAATTGGTGCAAAGAAACCACTACTAAAGGACACCAATAATAAGAAGAGACTTGCTTGGACCAAGAAACACGAGCAATGGACATTAGACCGGTGGAAATGTGTCCTTTGGTCTGCAGTCCAAATTTGAGATTTTTGGTTCCAACCGCCGTGTCTTTGTGAGACGCGGTGTGGCTGAACGGATGATCTCTGCATGTGTGGTTCCCACCGTAAAGCATGGAGGAGGAAGTGTTATGTTGTGGGGGTGCATTGCTGGTGACACTGTCTGTGATTTATTTAGAATTCAAGGCACACTTAACCAGCATGGCTACCACAGCATTCTCCAGCGATATGCCATCCCATCTGGGTTGGGCTTAGTGGGACTATCATTTGTTTTTCAACAGGACAATGACCCAACACACCTCCAGGCTGTGTAAGGGCTATTTGACCAAGTAGCAGAGCGATGGAGTGCAGCATCAGATGACCTCCACAATCCCCCGACCTCAACCAAATTGAGATGGTTTGGGATGAGTCGGACCGCAGAGTGAAGGAAAAGCAGCCAATAAGTGCTCAGCATATGTGGGAACTCCTTCAAGACTGTTGGAAAAGCATTCCAGGTGAAGCTGGTTGAGAGAATGCCAAGAGTGTGCAAAGCTGTCATCAAGGCAAAGGGTGGCTATTTGAAGAATCTCAAATATAAAATATATTTTGATTTGTTTAACACTTTTTTTGATTCAAAATGTGTTATTTCATAGTTTTGATGTCTTCACTATTATTCTACAATGTAGAAAATAGTAAAAATAAAGAAAAACCCTTGAATGAGTAGGTGTTCTGTAAAAAATGTAAAAAAAAATGTGTTTGAGAACTCTTGACCGGTAGCTAGCTCATAGTTGTGAAGTAAAACGTTTTGCTTTGTGTATATCTAGTTTCGTCTGTTGTTGCCGTTGACCCGGCTGGAAGAAGGTTCAGTGAATGGGGAGGTGAAGCCTGACGTAATACAGTAAGGGGGAGTGCGAGTGCTTCTCAAATGTATTGTTTTATTCATTCTCCACACTCTCGTCCTCCACAAGAACGTACTCAAGAGAACGTGGTCGGAGTATGCACTTGGAGCATGAGAATATGGAGCACGGTAGTATGCATATTGAGAAACACCCAGAGTGTAACTTATTGTTTCCAGTAATTTGTTGCTGATGGTAACTACAGTAGCAGTGACAGTGATGATGGTTATGGCGGTGGACGAGTTACTGCAAGGCACTTTGGGCTATTTGTTGCTGTAAAAATGGCTATTGAACACATTTCTACTGATTTGATTGATTAATACTAATCTCCCTCCCTCTCTCTTCTCTTCCTCACAGTTCCTGCGGCATCAGAGGGATGTCCTACCAGTCTGGATGCGTCTGACCATGGCCCTCTACGGCTTCCTGTTTAACAGAGAGGCCCCCGCCGTACCCCACCTGAGAGGACAGGAGAGATGAGGGGGGGGGGGGGTAGGGTTACCCCCTAAAACCCTCCACCCACCTCGGGTGTCTCCTCTCGCCTCCTCCCGTCCCCGAAAACAAGGGACCAGACTTGTAGATGGCACTGTATGATGGAACACGGGTTTGGATTCCTTTTTTTTTTAATCAGACGAAGAAGAAGAGAAGGATAGTCACTGCTGGACGGAGAATCACGTTCCTTCTCTCTGTCTCTCTCTCTCTTCTCCTCTTTCTTTATGATGAAGAAGAAGCCATGCTGTTTGAAGATATAAATATTTTATAAAATATATAAAACTATTTAGTACAGTAGATAGCATCTTTTTGGTTTGGTTTGAAAACACACCAAAAGGAAATGGTCTTGTGAAGGTATTGTGGACATGGAAGGTCGCGATGTTCTTGTGAAAGTCTTGTGGACTTGGAAGGTCTTAAGAAATTCTACTCACCCACCCACAATGATGTTAACAACAAGCACATTTCAGAATTGTATTTTCTGAAGAAAACAAACTCCATGTAACTAAATATTTTCACTGTTCCACACCGATCTATATATGAAAATGGTTGTCATAAAGATTCTGTGGTGGTGTTTTCAAGACAAGCGCGGTCTTAATACATGTCTTGCAGATCTCCGGGGGTAGATTGAGAGATATTGTCTTATCCTGTGTCTTTTGATGATGCCATCCCACCAGCAGTTTGTCTGAAGTGGTTTTAAGATTTAAGATTCAGTCTGAATGAGATGAATGCCAGATCCATTTTTATCAACAGGATAAATGTATACTTGAATGTATGTGTACTTAAAGATCCTAAGACTTAGGTCTGCAATGCATTCAATCAAGCAACCTGACTTTGATTTGAAGTTCAGTGTGAGTAGGCATCTAGTGTCGTGAAACCAAAATCAAATCGCAAGCACAAATTTCTCTGTCGGAGTTGAGGACTTACTCCTGTGGAAAAGCTTTTTGATAAACCCATCTTTATTTATCTGGCTGGATTGACAATCACAACCAACAGACCGACCAACAGACCGACCAACAGACCCGGTGATTTGATACATCAAGTTCTGTCTGTTGTTGCACTATGGGTCTGCTGTGAAAAAGGCAAATAAAAGTTGTTGTACAATCAACGATTGGAGCAATAGACTAACCAGTGGAGAGGCACTAAACCTTAGGGATCTATTGCAGTTACAATCAACTTGGCATTCATGGAAGAACAGCTAACAAGGCAATCAATCAATCAATCGTTCAAATGAAGTTCATCTTCACATTTGACTATGTCAAATGTGAAGATTAAATATATTAAATAGATTAAATAGATTTCACCTTTTACTCTCTCTCTCATCACTATCTTAGTGTGAATCACTTTGGCTTCAACTCCCATACACAGATACAATTGCAATGTATTCAAACATGAGTAAATCCACAATAGATTTACTGATATCTCAGCAGCAACAGTTATAGTGAGTCTGGGCTCCCGAGTGGCGCAGCGGTCTAAGGCACTGCATCTCAGTGCTCGAGGCGTCACTACAGACCCCCCTGGGTTCGATTCCAGGCTGTATCACAATCCGGCCGTGATTGGGAGTCCCATAGGTGCGGCGCACAATTGGTCCAGCGTCGTCTGGGTTTGGCCGGTGTAGGCCGTCATTGTAAATAAGAATTTGTTCTTAACTGACTTGCCTAGTTAAATAAAGGTTAAAATATAAATAAACATTGTTAACTACACCATTTCTCCACCTATGGCCTAGAACCTGTGTAGGGTATGTGACGGCGTTTCGATAATGCAGCATTTTCTAAATTAAAACGAACGACCACTGCTTTTCAAACTTGAGTTTTATTTCACAGAGTTCTTATTACAAGTTCTTTATTTGAGTACATTTAAAAGTGGTTTTAACTTTTTAAAAGGTGATGTTATTAACAGAAAACAGGATTTTTAATCTAATGTAAAAAAAAAAAAAAGAAGATACAAAATAATTACGATATGAATATATTTGATGAAGACACTGATGGGTTTCTCGTTTGTTTAGTTTTTTTTAAATATATATTCTTCGGGGAGTAGTTGTTCAGTCAAATGCCCATCATACTGAGTGTTTTCATTCTACTTTTTAACATGATGAAAATATTCAAATTGCTCAAAAGAACAAGCTTTGCATGTGTTGCACTGCTAAATATAGAACCGCATGACATCATCTGATCAACAGGCTTCTTTCTGTTCATATATGGGCGGTATCCCAAATGCCACCCTATTCCCTATATAGTGCACTACTTTTGATCAGCTTAGGTCAGAAGCAGTGCACTATTTAGTGGATAAGGATGCCATTTGGGACTCAATCATGTTCTTTGATGGTTATCAGTGACATCATAGACAGATGGTTAGAAATGTCAGATTTGACCACAGACACTGTTCTGTTTTTGACAGCAAGTTGACAAGATAGATAGACACAGACCAGAGAAAGTTGAGAAAGGGAGAGAAGTCTCTTTGAAAGCATGTAGTGCCGAATTAGTTGAGCCTAAAGTTTGTATTCTGAAAACCACTGAATGCTGAGCCAGTCGAAGTAGCCATATCTCTCTCTCTCTCAGCCGTCTCTCTCCTCTCTCTCATCTCTCTCTCTCTCTCTCTCTCTCTCTCTCAGCCGTCTCTCTCTCTCTCTCTCTCTCTCTCTCTCTCTCTCTCTCTCTCTCTCTCTCTCTCTCTCTCTCTCTCTCAGCCGTCTCTCTCTCTCTCTCTCTCTCTCTCTCTCTCTCTCTCTCTCTCTCTCTCTCTCTCTCTCTCTCTCTCTCTCTCTCTCTCTCTTTCTGTTCAACTCCTCACTCAATCACCAACTACTCCCTGGACTTTCTAGAATTGATTTTTTTTTTTTTTTACATTTCTTTTTAGAAGTAATTTATTCTAATTTATTTGGTGTATATTCACTCAGTGCTACTGTATAGCTATCCGGATGTGGACAGTTTCTACTCCTAGTTGATGGAACAGTCAGTCAGGAACAGTACTGTGTCTACGTCCAAAATGGCACCCTATTCCCTATATAGTGCACTACTTTAGACCAGAGAATGGCACCCTATTCCCTATATAGTGCACTACTTTAGACCAGAGAATGGCACCCTATTCCCTATATAGTGCACTACTTTAGACCAGAGAATGGCACCCTATTCCCTATATAGTGCACTACTTTAGACCAGAGAATGGCACCCTATTCCCTATATAGTGCACTACTTTAGACCAGAGAATGGCACCCTATTCCCTATATAGTGCACTACTTTAGACCAGAGAATGGCACCCTATTCCCTATATAGTGCACTACTTTAGACCAGAGAATGGCACCCTATTCCCTATATAGTGCACTACTTTAGACCAGAGAATGGCACCCTATTCCCTATATAGTGCACTACTTTAGACCAGAGAATGGCACCCTATTCCCTATATAGTGCACTACTTTAGACCAGAGAATGGCACCCTATTCCCTATATAGTGCACTACTTTAGACCAGAGAATGGCACCCTATTCCCTATATAGTGCACTACTTTAGACCAGGGCACATGTAGAAATAGGGTGCTATTTGGGCCTGTGGGTTGAGAGGACAGACGGACTAATGTGTCTCCTCTTACTAAGCTGTGTATGGGTCTTCAGGAATCACACCAACGAACAGACAATCAAATGTACTAAATGTGCCTTGTGAGCATTAGACCAGCCACACCAACCATCATCCATCACAACCATCTGGCCATGGTTATCTAAAGATGGCGGCCACAGCTCTCCTAGTTCAGTCTGAGCATGGTTATCTAAAGATGGCCTGGGTCCATAGGGAATAGGGTACCATTTGGGACAGAACCATATCCACCCTCTAGGGCACATGCCTAATCTATGACCTTTAACCCTGACCCCTCTCAACCCTGACCCCCTCTCAACACACACAGTCCCAGCTCATCACCCCAAAACTCAAATATCCAAACGACTGTTGACAATCAACATGCACTGGAAAGTAATGTTGTTGCTTTTTAATTCGTTTTTTTTTATTTTTTATTTTTTATGCACCTCTCTTTATACTCCTGTATGAACCCATATCCTCCTCTCTAGATTAATATGTCTTTAAGATCTGTTGGATACTGTGTTGGCCTAGCTCGACAAGACTATTCATATATCTTTAAGATCTGTTGGATACTGGGTTGGCCTAGCTCGACAAGACTATTCATATGTCTTTTTAAGATCTGTTGGATACTGTGTTGGCCTAGCTCGACAAGACTATTCATATGTCTTTTTAAGATCTGTTGGATACTGTGTTGGCCTAGCTCGACAAGACTATTCATATGTCTTTAAGATCTGTTGGATACTGTGTTGGCCTAGCTCGACAAGACTATTCATATATCTTTAAGATCTGTTGGATACTGTGTTGGCCTAGCTCGACAAGACTATTCATATATCTTTAAGATCTGTTGGATACTGTGTTGGCCTAGCTCGACAAGACTAGCTTCTCTGTGCTTTATCTTCATTCTAGGGATTGTGTCCCAAATGGCACCCTATTCCTTATATAGTGCACTACTTTTGACCAGGACCCATATGGCTCCCATAGGGTTCTGGTCAAAAGTAAATGCACTAGATAGGGAATAAGGTGCCATTTGGGACACAGCCTAGTAGGGATGTAGGCTGAGGGTACAAGGAGGAGTGAGTCACCACGGTGTCCAGTATTATTTGTAAGGAGGAGGGGGTTGTGTGGTCATCTTATGGGTTGGTGTTGACGTCAAACCCATAGCAACCAACCATTGTCTCAACCCCCCCTTCGAGGTTAAAACTTATATTATATGTTCAACCTTCAGTATCTTGAATATCAAGTCATATTTTTTCATTTGGTTTTTTATTAAATTTCCCAAGAAAGAGTGAATCTTAACTGTTAAGTGCTGTGCTAATTTGTGTTTTTATATCAACAAACAAAACAATTCGCTGCAGCTAATTAACTTCAAACTTTATAAGCAAAAAAAAGCTTTTGTATACTTTTGTAAAAAAACAAAAACAAATGTAACAATGAAGTCTGAAAACATGATTTTTTAAGATCGCTTTTTACATGTTGTGACATGCTTTCTGGTTTTTACCAATTAAGTCCGCTGGGTCTTTCTCAGTTCAAGGGCTGTTTAGATATTTGATCATTCTGTATATGGAGTAAAAATGCATGTCCCAGCATTCCTGAAATCTGTATCTTAAGGGGTTTGAATGTAAATTAATTGAGAGGAAAAAACACAATGTCTCTTTTTTAAAATACTATATGAACTGAAATAGTGAAACCGTCCATCTAACTCCTGCTCTGTTGAATTGGGACTCTCTTTAGCATTGCCTTCATATCACACATCATTCTAGAACACATCATTCTAGAACACATCATTCTAGAACACATCATTCTAGAACACATCATTCTAGAACACATCATTCTAGAACACATCATTCTAGAACACATCATTCTAGAACACATCATTCTAGAACACATCATTCTAGAACACATCATTCTAGAACACATCATTCGAGCTCTCAGAACCGTCTTCAAATCACACATCACATCATTCTAGAACACAGAGCTCTCAGAACCGTCTCAAGGATTCCACGTCGGTCGGGCGGTGTGTTCTATGAAGTAAGGCCCAGTCTAAATGTAGCAGAAGTGTCCGTCCAAAATGGCACCCTATACCGTATGTAGTGCACTACTTTAAAAAAATATGGAATAGGGTGCCATTTGGGATGCAGCCTGTGTTATGAGACGCTTCTGGGAGCCCTGCACGGTTTTCTAATGGCGTGAAACATAAGGGGGGAGAGAGAGGGAACGAGGGAGGCGAGGGAGATATTTGTTTGTCTAGTGCAATATGCTGTACATAAAGAGCTTGGCTCTTCAAAATCTACAAATCTTACATTTTTTTCTCTGATGAAATGTCCTTTTCTTGTTCAATGGGGTACATTGCTGTCTTTTTCATTAAAAATTTCTGAACGTTTAAAAATGGCTTGTTTTCCCTTTGTTTCTGTTTCTTCTTACTACGAGTGGTATGTAAAGCTTTGTTCATGTACACTAGGCAGAGACACATGATAATGAAGACGTTCTTCTAAGAACACATCACACACTATACCCTACTGACTAGGATCTGGTTTCAATGACGGACTCTTGAGAACTTCGATAAGGCAAAAAAAAAATATCCTGGGGTGGGTTCTCTTCAGACAGACAACTCTCCCAACAAATCACGAGGCAGACATGCCAGAACGTCGCGATTCGAAACCAAAGTTTTCAAGCGAAACCTTTGCAGTGTTTTTAGTGAAGGTAGTTGATGCAAACTAGCCATTTGTGAAATGCACTCATTAAAAATAACCTCTGCGAGCTCCATCTTGCTAGCTACTATTTTGTATTTTTATTCATTCGGATAAAGGAAGTGACGTAGGCAGTGACGTAGGAAGTGACGTAGGCAGTGACGTAGGAAGTGACGTAGGCAGTGACGTAGGAAGTGACGTAGGCAGTGACGTAGGAAGTGACGTAGGCAGTGACGTAGGAAGTGACGTAGGCAGTGACGTAGGAAGTGACGTAGGCAGTGACGTAGGAAGTGACGTAGGCAGTGACGTAGGAAGTGACGTAGGCAGTGACGTAGGAAGTGACGTAGGCAGTGACGTAGGAAGTGACGTAGGCAGTGACGTAGGCAGTGACGTAGGCAGTGACGTAGGCAGTGACGTAGGCAGTGACGTAGGAAGTGACGTAGGAAGTGACGTAGGCAGTGACGTAGTTCCGCTATGCCAAACTGACCTTCTGTTACGTACAGACGTGTTAAGACAGAACATTTGGAAATTGTGGGAGGCAACCCGGATGTCTGCGGAGACCACTACACACATCACGCAGCCTGGGCCCTGGTCAAAAGGTCGTTCACTATATAGGGAATAGGGTGCCATTTGGGATGCACAACACAGTCCATTTCTGGAGCACAAAAGCCAAGAATAAATAACGCATCTTTAAAAAAAAACATTACTACGTTTACATTTACGTCATTTAGCAGACGCTCTTATCCAGAGCGACTTACAGGAGCAATTAGGGTTAAGTGCCTTGCTCAAGGGCACATCGACAGTTTTTTTCACCTAGTCGGCTCAGGGATTAGAACCAGCGACCTTTCGGTTACTGTCACAACACTCTTAACCACTAAGCTACCTGCCACCCCCCTACTACAGCACTCATAGGGGATTCAACCATGTTTTACATTCAGCATCACTCCAAGGGAAATATAGTATTATGTCTAACAAAGATATTTACATATATTTCAGAATGTTGTGTATCCATGGAAATAATCAGAATTAATGTAAACATTACAGTTTTGAAAACATAGCTTGTCCAAAAAAAGTGGGCTCTTGGCACAACTTACCCTGGGTATGGGGTTAGTTCAGCTTAGGGAAAGGGGAAGGTAAACCGCTTTGAGGTAAGTGGGTGATGGTGTCCTGCGACACTGGGTGATGGTGTCCTGTGACACTGGGTGATGGTGTCCTGTGACACTGGGTGATGGTGTCCTGTGACACTGGGTGATGGTGTCCTGTGACACTGGGTGATGGTGTCCTGTGACACTGGGTGATGGTGTCCTGTGACACTGGGTGATGGTGTCCTGCGACAGTGGGTGATGGTGTCCTGTGACACTGGGTGATGGTGTCCTGTGACACTGGGTGATGGTGTCCTGCGACAGTGGGTGATGGTGACCTGTGACAGTGGGTGATGGTGTCCTGTGACACTGGGTGATGGTGTCCTGTGACACTGGGTGATGGTGTCCTGCGACAGTGGGTGATGGTGACCTGTGACAGTGGGTGATGGTGACCTGTGACGCTGGGTGATGGTGTCCTGCGACAGTGGGTGATGGTGTCCTGCGACAGTGGGTGATGGTGACCTGCGACAGTGGGTGATGGTGTCCTGCGACAGTGGGTGATGGTGACCTGTGACAGTGGGTGATGGTGACCTGTGACAGTGGGTGATGGTGTCCTGCGACAGTGGGTGATGGTGTCCTGCGACAGTGGGTGATGGTGACCTGTGACAGTGGGTGATGGTGCTGGTAGGTCAAAGTGTAATTCATGGAATGGGGGTGTGGTATATTGTATATCTTTAATGTATGCCTACATTCAGATATGGATCTCTCTGTTGAATACAACTACCCTTTCATTTCTTGACTACATGTCTGGGACAGGGATGTTGTTTCGATGTGCCAATTCGTAGGGAAGTTCTCTGCATTTGAGGCTACTAAGCCCATGAAACTGGTCCGCGAGATTCTCGATATGTTTGCAAGCTCAGACTCAAAGCTTCTCTTTCTCACAGGTACATGTCCATTTTCTTCAGCGTCATTCAGTCAATTTTTTTTAAATCCCTTGCTTCCTTGTTATTGCTTGTGCAACCAACTGAGAATCAGATTTCCAAGAAGTACACAAGTTGAAATTCAGTTCAGAACAAGATGAGATACAAGGCTTGACAGCCCTGTAGAGATAGTTAGTGTTGTGGCAGAGCGAGCATACAGTAACAGGTTTAACGCGAGTGAACATCCCAGGACAGTAATATTCTTCAAACAATGGAGGTATTTCATCAGCTTGTTGGACAATGAGAGATTTCAGCGCTTTCCTTCTCTCCCTTTGGCTCTAAGGGAGAGGTAAAACCTAAGAGGGGCTCTGCTATAGCCTGGTGCCAAACTGGTTTGTGCTGTTTTGCCAGCTCATGGCAATGACCATAGGAGTTGGCAAGACAGCACAAAATGGATCAGGGATCAGGCTAGAGTTGGCAAGACAGCACAAACAGATCAGGTACCAGGCTAGAGTTGGCAAGACAGCACAAAGAGATCAGGTACCAGGCTAGAGTTGGCAAGACAGCACAAATAGATCAGGTACCAGGCTAGAGTTGGCAAGACAGCACAAATAGATCAGGTACCAGGCTAGAGTTGGCAAGACAGCACAAAATAGATCAGGTACCAGGCTAGAGTTGGCAAGACAGCACAAATAGATCAGGTACCAGGCTAGAGTTGGCAAGACAGCACAAATAGATCAGGTACCAGGCTAGAGTTGGCAAGACAGCACAAATAGATCAGGTACCAGGCTAGAGTTGGCAAGACAGCACAAATAGATCAGGTACCAGGCTAGAGTTGGCAAGACAGCACAAAATAGATCAGGTACCAGGCTAGATGTGCTCCTATTTCGTCTCCCTGAGGGATTACAGTAATATCTTATACGGAGTGGCTCCATTTCCGTGTTTCCTGGAACCAGACTTACCGTGGCTATTGATACGGAGATTTCTGCGCATGTGTGGTGTTTTTCTTAGCTTTGAGAAAGAGGTTTCCGGAACGACGTGGTGGAAAATACACAGACAGACGGACGGACGGACGGACGGACACACACACACACACACACACACACACACACACACACACACACACACACACACACACACACACACACACACACACACACAGACACACACACACACACACACACACACACACACACACACACACACAGACGTACACAGACGTACACACACACACACACACACAGACGTACACATACACACAGACACACAGCCAGACATTCTCTCTCGGAGGCTCCTGCTCCTGTTCTGAACACATTGGTGGTGTGTTGCGGTGCGTAAAGGAGGTTAGGGGTCATACATACAAGTGAAGGTGTAGACAGACAGACTCAGGAGAGTAGAGTATACTGCTAGTACTGTGGTGGTTTACAGACCGAAACACACAGAGAGAGCTGGCCTCAACTCAACAGACCTGTTATTCTCTCAGCTTTTCAATAACAGATGTGTGTTGCCTTGGAGATTGTGTTAGAGATTGTCGTCTGAGTGATTGACTTGCACGAGCATCAGAACAAATCACTGGTAGACTGACGGCAGAGTCCAGGTCTCTATTTGCATAAAACCCAGTGTCCAGGGACAATGTAAAAAGACTCTAACTATAGGAGGTATTGTATTGTGGAGTTACTTTCAGTGTTATGTTATCGACGCTTCTTGCTAAGCAGCCACTGAGGTTGGTCGGTGTAAAGAAGACCCAGGGTAGGCAGGCAGGGAGTTGCTGGGAAATGTATAGGAGCCCAGAGAAAGAGGAGAGGGGATATCGTCTACGCCTGTGTCCCAAATGGCACCCCATTCCCTGTGTAGTGCACTACTTTAGACCAGGGCCCATAAAGCTCCTGTTAAAAGTATTGCACTATGTAGGGGAAAAGGGTGCTATATTTGGGACGCAGGCTGAGTGTCTCCCTCAGAGAGCAGATCAGGCAGGCAGGAGGATCAGGCTCCCTCAAAGAGCAGAGCAGAGCAGACAGGAGGATCAGGCTCCCTCAGAGAGCAGAGCAGAGCAGGCAGGAGGATCAGGCTCCCTCAGAGAGCAGAGCAGAGCAGGCAGGAGGATCAGGCTCCCTCAGAGAGCAGAGCAGAGCAGAGCAGGCAGGAGGATCAGGCTCCCTCAGAGAGCAGAGCAGAGCAGGCAGGAGGATCAGGCTCCCTCAGAGAGCAGAGCAGGCAGGCAGGAGGATCAGGCTCCCTCAGAGAGCAGAGCAGAGCAGGCAGGAGGATCAGGCTCCCTCAGAGAGCCGAGCAGGCAGGCAGGAGATTCAGGCTCCCTCAGAGAGCAGAGCAGAGCAGGCAGGAGGATCAGGCTCCCTCAGAGAGCAGAGCAGAGCAGGCAGGAGGATCAGGCTCCCTCAGAGAGCAGAGCAGAGCAGGCAGGAGATTCAGGCTCCCTCAGAGAGCAGAGCAGGCAGGCAGGAGGATCAGGCTCCCTCAGAGAGCAGAGCAGAGCAGGCAGGAGGATCAGGCTCCCTCAGAGAGCCGAGCAGGCAGGCAGGAGATTCAGGCTCCCTCAGAGAGCAGAGCAGAGCAGGCAGGAGGATCAGGCTCCTTCAGAGAGCAGAGCAGAGCAGGCAGGAGGATCAGGCTCCCTCAGAGAGCAGAGCAGAGCAGGCAGGAGGATCAGGCTCCCTCAGAGAGCAGAGCAGGCAGGCAGGAGGATCAGGCTCCCTCAGAGAGCAGAGCAGGCAGGCAGTAGGATCAGGCTCCCTCAGAGAGCAGAGCAGGCAGGCAGAAGGATCAGGCTCCCTCAGAGAGCAGAGCAGGCAGGCAGGAGGATCAGGCTCCCTCAGAGAGCAGAGCAGGCAGGCAGGAGGATCAGGCTCCCTCAGAGAGCAGAGCAGAGCAGGCAGGAGGATCAGGCTCCCTCAGAGAGCAGAACAGGCAGGCAGGAGGATCAGGCTCCCTCAGAGAGCAGAGCAGAGCAGGCAGGAGGATCAGGCTCCCTCAGAGAGCAGAGCAGGCAGGAGGATCAGGCTCCCTCAGAGAGCAGAGCAGAGCAGGCAGGAGGATCAGGCTCCCTCAGAGAGCAGAGCAGAGCAGGTAGGAAGATCAGGCTCCCTCAGAGAGCAGAGCAGAGCAGGCAGGAGGATCAGTGGAGGGAGTGGGGGGTTAGGGTAGCCTCGTCGCGAACCAGGCTTCCCTAACATGGGAAGCCTGGGGAAGTTTAGCATGCTGGTTTTACAGCGTTTCTCTGTTATTTCGAGATGAGCGAAAGCTGCAGTAAGATGGGAGGAATGGTCTACAATGCTGGCCATATCAATATTTTTTATTTAGACGTTTCTGAAGTGATACTTGGCTGTAGCAGGTAGCTTAGTGGTTAAGAGCGTTGTGCCAGTAACCGAAAGGTCGCTGGTTCTAATCCCCGAGCCGACTAGGTGAAAAAATCTGTCGATGTGCCCTTGAGCAAGGCACTTAACCCTAATTGCTCTGAATAAGAGCATCTGCTAAATGACTACAATGTAACTGTAAAGGCTAGCATGAGGGACAAGAAGTAGCTAGTCACAATAAGGTTCGTTTTGAGAAGAAGTTAGCTAAACCATATAAGCTCAACATGAAATAACGTGTGAGTTTAGATATTCTCTGCTTTAGATGACAGATCCCTATAAGGCCAGTAATGCCAAGATACTGTAGGCCTCTGCTGCATTGGTGATGCATGCTATATGATAAGCTGTGAAATGGATTCACAAAGCTGATATACAGAGAGAGAGAGAGAATGAGTGAGTGACAATCAAATAAAACAGATTGGAGATCTTACAACCAGACAAACAGGAAATGTTCATTTGAGAATATATCACAGAAACACAGACACGTTAGTGACAGAAGCCCTTCCCCTCTTTATGGCAGGTTTGTGATATATACGATTAATCAAAATTGACACTAGTTCGTTTTGAATAATAGTTTAACAATTAAAGTTTTTGTACGCAACATTTGCAGCATAGGTAGGCCTACACATTTAACCAATGGCAAACAGGACATACACTTAGTCTCTTGGGACATTCATTGGGACCTCCCTCTATCATCTGCTAACAGGGTTTCACAGCTTTCCATATTTGAGAACAGAAAATGTCACACAAGAAGCAGGCTTCGTTATACTCAAATTAGACAGCACTGAATATTATGTTGCTATTATCTCTCTGTTCTCAAAGTTTTCCCCTCTGGGGATTGGAACTGGATAATCTGTTCATAACGTCCTCCCACAACCTACACTCTCCCTTTACTGACAGCTGCAGCCGCAATTTCAGCCTCTTCCATGGCGTCAGCATGCCTCAGTTCGGCTGGCAACTAGCCGAAGAAAAAACGAGTGCGCTCGCACACTCCCTTAAAAGATCTTCGCTTGAAAAACTAGGAAAAAAAGCTGCAATAGTACTGTTTGTCCATTTTTGAGACAGATGAGTATCACCTCTCTGAGGGGTTGTTAATGGCAGAGTTGTATCTCATCTAGAAAGGAACACCCATGTGATTTGGAGTTCAACTGCTGTGCCAATAAAGATACAGGTAGTTGAAATACTTCAGATGTGTTGACAGGAATCTAGTTATCACCTTGGTTCACCGATCCATTGACTGAATGACATTATGCTACGAGGCTGGTGAGAATGGTGGCATTTCAATGATCACTTTAAAAAACCTTTCCTTTTTTTTAACCGCTTTTGTTTCTTTTTTCTTTCACTTGTTGGTCGGCCCGAGACAGAAAATTATGAATGAACGATCGAGATCGAGTTACAAATCGCAGAAGACAAAAGAAACACATTTTCCAGTTTGAATCAAAACAAACGTAAAGAGGGGTTCCATCCTCTGTGGAAGTGGATTTCCTTCCCTGGAGAATAGTGTGTAAAATAGGACCCTATTCCCTAGTGTGTAAAATAGGACCCTGTTCCCTAGTGTGTAAAATAGGACCCTATTCCCTAGTGTGTAAAATATGACCCTATTCCCTAGTGTGTAAAATAGGACCCTATTCCCTAGTGTGTAAAATAGGACCCTATTCCCTAGTGTGTAGAATAGGACCCTATTCCCTAGTGTGTAAAATAGGACCCTATTCCCTAGTGTGTAAAATAGGACCCTATTCCCTAGTGTGTAGAATAGGACCCTATTCCCTAGTGTGTAAAATAGGACCCTATTCCCTAGTGTGTAAAATAGGAACCTATTCCCTAGTGTGTAAAATAGGACCCTATTCCCTAGTGTGTAAAATAGGACCCTATTCCCTAGTGTGTAAAATAGAACCCTATTCCCTAGTGTGTAAAATAGGACCCTATTCCCTAGTGTGTAAAATAGGATCCTATTCCCTAGTGTGTAAAATAGGACCCTATTCCCTAGTGTGTAAAATAGGACCCCATTCCCTAGTGTGTAAAATAGGACCCTATTCCCTAGTGTGTAAAATAGGACCCCATTCCCTAGTGTGTAAAATAGGACCCCATTCCCTAGTGTGTAAAATAGGATCCTATTCCCTAGTGTGTAAAATAGGACCCTATTCCCTAGTGTGTAAAATAGGACCCTATTCCCTAGTGTGTAAAATAGAACCCCATTCCCTAGTGTGTAAAATAGGACCCCATTCCCTAGTGTGTAAAATAGGACCCTATTCCCTAATGTGTAAAATAGGAACCTATTCCATAGTGTGTAAAATAGGACCCTATTCCCTAATGTGTAAAATAGGACCCTATTCCCTAGTGTGTAAAATATGACTCTATTCCCTAGTGTGTAAAATAGGACCCTATTCCCTAGTGTGTAAAATAGAACCCCATTCCCTAGTGTGTAAAATAGGACCCCATTCCCTAGTGTGTAAAATAGGACCCTATTCCCTAATGTGTAAAATAGGAACCTATTCCCTAGTGTGTAAAATAGGACCCTATTCCCTAGTGTGTAAAATAGGACCCTATTCCCTAGTGTGTAAAATAGGACCCTTGTCATGAACCCTGCGTCCTGAGTCTGTTCCTGCCTTTGTTGCTGTTTTTCTGCTCGGTATCTCCTGTTTCCTGAAGGTTCCTGAACGCACCCTGTCCGGTTGCCGGGCGACGTTGCTAATCTCTCGATTACCCGCACCTGCTTCTCATCAGCTTCGGCACACCTGGTCCTGATCATCACCCCTTCATAAGCTCTGACCTGACATCCATTCCCTGCCGGATCGTTAGCCATTAACAGTATGTTTTGTCAGCGTATCAGCCTCTGAGTACTAGCGTTAGTTTTGTTGTTTTGCACCTTGTTGACCTGCCTTGTACTTACCTCCGTTTTTTCTGTCTACAGTCATTCTCCCGGAACCTTCAACCAACCCCTGCCGTGCCATCATTTAATCTGCCACTTCACCTCCATCTACTCATCTCCGCCACCCGCTCCATCTCCTGGATTATTCTGCACCTGTTGAATCTGTAAATAAACACTCACCTTCGTTCAACTCTCCTTGTCCTGGTCTGCTTCTGGGTTCTATCTTAGAGAACCGTGACAACCCTATTCCCTAGTGTGTAAAATAGGACCCTATTCCCTAGTGTGTAAAAGAGGACCCTATTCCCTAGTGTGTAAAAGAGGACCCTATTCCATAGTGTGTAAAAGAGGACCCTATTCCCTAGTGTGTAAAATAGGACCCCATTCCCTAGTGTGTAAAATAGGATCCTATTCCCTAGTGTGTAAAATAGGACCCTCTTCCCTAGTGTGTAAAATAGGACCCCATTCCCTAGTGTGTAAAATAGGACCCCATTCCCTAGTGTGTAAAATAGGACCCCATTCCCTACATATTGTACTATTTTCTAGCAAGGCCCACAGGGTGGATGTTTCCCAGCAGAGCTGGTACGTTCTCCACTGTGTTGTGTTTCTTCCTTTCCCGATGGAAGGTTGGCTTACAGTACACAGACAGAGGGTGTTTCCCAAATGGCACCCTATTCCCTATTGGCCATGGTCAAACATAGTGCACTATATAGGGATTAAAGTTGCCATTTGGTACTCACAAATATAGTCTGAGGGACGGAAGGGTCACAGACAGAGAGGCCTGTCTATTTACTGGTGAAACAGCCTGTCTGAGGGACGGAAGGGTCCGGAATATCCCTGGGATATTGATCAGGAGAACTTCTGCTGGTGGTAGTAGTCTTGTATCAGTTTACATAGTGATGTAATTACATAATTACACTGAAACACACAGGCTCGGTCTGTCAGAGTGTACAGCACTGACTGTGACCTTTGACAGTACAGTTTGCCGTGTACAACAATGAGAGTTATTTTCATTTCATTTGTTGACATCACCTGACCCGCCAACGTGTTAGCGATGTGAGGAAAAAATATCAGGCGCTGTGAAAAGAAGGACCGGAAAATCGTCAAAGACTCCAACCACCCACGGCATAGACTATTTTATTTCCTGCCGCACAGCAAGAGGTACCGGTGCATCAAGTCTGACACCAACAGGCTCCTGAACAGCTTCTATCCCCAAGCCATAACACTGATAAATAGCTAACTAAATAGCTACACGGACCGAGTTCACCTTGTATCTTCATTGACCTTTCATTTCAATCTTTGCACTGTCTCTTATGCACACTCACAGGGCCCTACACACTTACACACACTGTCACTCCAACACTCACACAAACCCTCACTCCAGCATTTGATCACTCACACACAATATGCACATGCATTTATACTGACTCTACACACCCACTCACATACAAGCTGTTGCTACTCTGTTTATCATACACTGCTCAAAAAAATAAAGGGAACACTTAAACAACACAATGTAACTCCAAGTCAATCACACTTCTGTGAAATCAAACTGTCCACTTAGGAAGCAACACTGATTGACAATACATTTCACATGCTGTTGTGCAAATGGAATAGACAACAGGTGGAAATTATAGGCAATTAGCAAGACACCCCCAATAAAGAAGTGGTTCTGCAGGTGGTGACCACAGACCACTTCTCAGTTCCTATGCTTCCTGGCTGATGTTTTGGTCACTTTTGAATGCTGGCGGTGCTTTCACTCTAGTGGTAGCATGAGACGGAGTCTACAACCCACACAAGTGGCTCAGGTAGTGCAGCTTATCCAGGATGGCACATCAATGCGAGCTGTGGCAAGAAGGTTTGCTGTGTCTGTCAGCGTAGTGTCCAGAGCATGGAGGCGCTACCAGGAGACAGGCCAGTACATCAGGAGACGTGGAGGAGGCCGTAGGAGGGCAACAACCCAGCAGCAGGACTGCTACCTCCGACTTTGTGCAAAGAGGAGCAGGAGGAGCACTGCCAGAGCCCTGCAAAATGACCTCCAGCAGGCCACAAATGTGCATGTGTCTGCTCAAACGGTCAGAAACAGACTCCATGAGGGTGGTATGAGGGCCCAACGTCCACAGGTGGGGGTTGTGCTTACAGCCCAACACCGTGCAGGACGTTTGGCATTTGCCAGAGAACACCAAGATTGGCAAATTCGCCACTGGCGCCCTGTGCTCTTCACAGATGAAAGCAGGTTCACACTGAGCACATGTGACAGACGTGACAGAGTCTGGAGACACCGTGGAGAACGTTCTGCTGCCTGCAACATCATCCAGCATGACCGGTTTGGCGGTGGGTCAGTCATGGTGTGGGGTGGCATTTCTTTTGGGGGCCGCACAGCCCTCCATGTGCTCGCCAGAGGTAGCCTGACTGCCATTAGGTACAGAGATGAGATCCTCAGACCCCTTGTGAGACCATATGCTGGTGCGGTTGGCCCTGGGTTCCTCCTAATGCAAGACAATGCTAGACCTCATGTGGCTGGAGTGTGTCAGCAGTTCCTGCAAGAGGAAGGCATTGATGCTATGGACTGGCCCGCCCGTTCCCCAGACCTGGATCCAATTGAGCACATCTGGGACATCATGTCTCGCTCCATCCACCAACGCCACGTTGCACCACAGACTGTCCAGGAGTCTGCGGATGCTTTAGTCCAGGTCTAGGAGGAGATCCCTCAGGAGACCATCCGCCACCTCATCAGGAGCATGCCCAGGTGTTGTAGGGAGGTCATACAGGCACGTGGAGGCCACACACACTACTGAGCCTCATTTTGACTTGTTTTAAGGACATTACATCAAAGTTGGATCAGCCTGTAGTGTGGTTTTCCATATTAATTTTGAGGGTGACTCCAAATCCAGACCTCCATGATTTTGTTGTCAGCACATTCAACTATGTAAAGAAAAAAGTATTTAATAAGATTATTTCATTCATTCAGAGCTAGGATGTGTTGTTTAAGTGTTCCCTTTATTTTTTTGAGCAGTGTATATCCTGTTGACATCTTACCCCTATACATACAGTTGAAGTCGGAAGTTTACATACAAATCAAATCAAATCAAATTGTATTTGTCACATACACGTGTTTTAGCAGATGTTATTGCGGGTGTAGCGAAATGCTTGTGCTTGTAGCTCCGACAGTGCAGTAATATCTAACAATTTCACAACATATTCCCAATACACACAAATCTAGTAAGGAATGGAATTTAAGAATATATACATATATGGACAAGCAATGACAGAGCGGCATGGACTAAGATACGGTAGAATATTATAGAATAGAATGCAGTATATACATATGAGATGAGTAGTGTAAGATATGTAAACATTATTAAAGTGACTAGTGTTCCATTTCTTAAAGTGGCCAGTGATTTCAATAGGCAGCAGCAGCCTCTAATGTGCTAGTGATGGCTATTTAACAGTCTGATGGCCTTGAGATAGAAGCTGTTTTTCATTCTCTCGGTCCCAGCTTTGATGCACCTGTACTGACCTCGCCTTCTGGATGATAGCGGGGTGAACAGGCCGTGGCTCGGGTGGTTGATGTCCTTAAAGATCTTTTTGGCCTTCCTGTGACATCGGGTGCTGTATGTGTCTTGGAGGACGGGTAGTTTGCCCCCGGTAATGCGTTCGGCAGACCGCACCACCCTCTGGAAAGCCCAGCGGTTGTGGGCGGTGCAGTTGCCGTACCAGGCGGTGATACATCCAGACAGGATGCTCTCAATTGTGCATCTGTAAAAATGTGAGGGTTTTAGGTGCTAAGCCGAATTTCTTCAGCCTCCTGAGGTTGAAGAGGCTCTGTTGCGCCTTCTTCACCACACTGTCTGCGTGGGTGGACCATTTCAGTTTGTCAGTGATGTGTACGCCAAGGAACTTGGCGTACACATTCGAGTCTCCTGAGTGGCGCAGTGGTATAAGGCACTGCATCGCAGTGCTAACTGTGCTACTAGAGATCCTGGTTCGAATCCAGGCTCTGTCGCAGCCGGCCGCGACCGGGAGACTCATGGGCGGCGCACAATTGGCCCAGCGTCGTCCAGGGTAGGGGGAGGGAATGGCCGGTAGGGATGTAGCTCAGTTGATAGAGCATGGCGTTTGCAACGCCAGGGTTGTGGGTTCGATTCCCACGGGGGGGGCAGTATAAAAAAAAATATGTATTCACTAACTGTAAGTCGCTCTGGATAAGAGCGTCTGCTAAATGACTAAAATGTAAATGTAAACTTGAAGCTTTCCACCTTAGCCAAATACATTTAAACTCAGTTTTTCACAATTCCTGACATTTAATCCAAGTAAAAATTCTCTGTTTTAGGTCAGTTAGGATCACCACTTTATTTTAAGAATGTGAAATGTCAGAAAAATAGTAGAGAGAATGATTTATTTCAGCTTTTATTTATTTCATCATTTTACGTTTACATTTAAGTCATTTAGCAGACGCTCTTATCCAGAGCTACTTACAAATTGGTGCATTCACCTTATAGCCAGTGGGATAACCACTTTACAATATATATATATTTTTTATTCTTATTATTTTTGGGGTGAGGTAAGGGGGGGTAGAAGGATTACTTTATCCTATCCCAGGTATTCCTTAAAGAGGTGGGGTTTCAAGTGTCTCCGGAAGGTGGTGAGTGACTCCGCTGTCCTGGCGTCGTGAGGGAGCTTGTTCCACCATTGGGGTGCCAGAGCAGCGAACAGTTTTGACTGGGCTGAGCGGGAACTGTGCTTCCGCAGAGGTAGGGGGGCCAGCAGGCCAGAGGTGGATGAACGCAATGCCCTCGTTTGGGTTTAGGGACTGATCAGAGCCTGAAGGTACGGAGGTGCCGTTCCCCTCACAGCTCCGTAGGCAAGCACCATGGTCTTGTAGCAGAGGCAGGCTTCAACTGGAAGCCAGTGGAGTGTGCGGAGGAGCGGGGTGACATGAGAGAACTTGGGAAGGTTGAACACCAGACGGGCTGCAGCGTTCTGGATGAGTTGTAGGGGTTTAATGGCACAGGCAGGGAGCCCAGCCAACAGCGAGTTGCAGTAATCCAGACGGGAGATGACAAGTGCCTGGATTAGGACCTGTGCCGCTTCCTGTGTAAGGCAGGGTCGTACTCTCCGAATGTTGTAGAGCATGAACCTACAGGATCGGGTCACCGCTTTGATGTTAGCGGAGCACGACAGGGTGTTGTCCAGGGTCACGCCAAGGTTCTTTGCACTCTGGGAGGAGGACACAATGGAGTTGTCAACCGTGATGGCGAGATCATGGAGCGGGCAGTCCTTCCCTGGGAGGAAGAGCAGCTCCGTCTTGCCAAGGTTCAGCTTGAGGGGGTGATCCGACATCCACACTGATATGTCTGCCAGACATGCAGAGATGCGATTTGCCACCTGGTTATCAGAAGGGGGAAAGGAGAAGATTAGTTGTGTGTCGTCAGCGTAGCAATGATAGGAGAGACCATGTGAGGATATGACAGAGCCAAGTGACTTGGTGTATAGAGAGAATAGGAGAGGGCCTAGAACTGAGCCCTGGGGGACACCAGTGGTGAGAGCACGTGGTGCGGAGACAGATTCTCGCCACGCCACCTGGTAGGAGCGACCGGTCAGGTAGGACGCAATCCAAGAGTGAGCCGCGCCGGAGATGCCCAACATTGCGTAGCAATGATAGGAGAAACACTAAACAGTAAACAGGGTATTTTTAAGGTTAGGTTTTTGGGTTAAGGTTAGTGTTAGGGTTAGGATGAGTGTATATCTGTGTGGGTGTGTGTGTCCATGTGTGCTAAGGAGAGTCAGTGCAGGTGGTCAGTCCAGTTCAAGTGTTCAGCAGTATGATGGCTTGTAGATGTAAACTGTCTCTGAGCCTGTTGGTATCAGACTGGATGGGTGGGAGCACGGTCCCAGTGATGTCCTGGATGGGTGGGATCCCGGTCCCAGTGATATCCTGGATGGGTGGGAGCACGGTCCCAGTGATGTCCTGGATGGGTGGGAGCACGGTCCCAGTGATATCCTGAATGGGTGGGAGCACGGTCCAAGTGATGTCCTGGATGGGTGGGAGCACAGTCCCAGTGATGTCCTGGATGGGTGGGAGCACGGTCCCGGTGAGGTCCTGGATGGGTGGGAGCACGGTCCCGGTGAGGTCCTGGATGGGTGGGAGCACGGTCCCGGTGATGTCCTGGATGGGTGGGAGCACGGTCCCAGTGATGTCTTGGATGGGTGGGAGCACGGTCCCAGTGATGTCCTGGATGGGTGGGAGCCCGGTCCCAGTGATGTCCTGGATGGGTGGGAGCCCGGTCCCAGTGATGTCCTGGATGGGTGGGAGCCCGGTCCCAGTGATGTCCTGGGCCGTCTTCACCACCCACTGGAGGGCCTTGAGGTCGTGGGCGGAGCAATTCCCGTACCAGGCCGTGATGCAACCGGTCAGGACGCTCTCGATGGTGTAGCGGTAGTATTTGTAGAGGACTCAGGGTGGCGTGCCGAATTTCATCAGGCGCCCTAGGAAGTAGAGACACTGTTGCGCCTTCATGTCAAGTCCTCGGTGATGTGGGCGCCGAGGAACTTAAAACTGCTGACTCTCTCTACTGCAGTCCCATTGATGCTTAAACTGCTTCCTGAAGTCAACAATCAACTCCTTTGTTTTGCCGACGTTGAGGGAGAGGTTGTTGTCCTGGCACCACCATGCCAGTTAACTTACCTCCTCCCTATAGGCTGACTCGTCATTGTTGGTTATCAGGCCTACAACAGTGGTGTCGTCAGCAAACTTGATGATGGAGTTGGTGTCAGGCAAAGCCACGCAGTCGTGGGTGAACAGGGAGTACAGCAGAGGGCTGAGAACACACCCCTGGGGGGCCCCTGTGTTAAGAGTCAGTGTGGAGGAGGTGTTGTTGCCAATCCTCACAGCCTGTGGTCTGCCCGTCAGGAAGTCCAGGATCCAGTTGCAGAAGGGTGGTGTCCAGAATCACAGTCTGTCGGTCCAAGATGAACTTCTTGAGAACACTATTATTAGGATAAGTTAACCCAGTTATTAGGATAAGTTAATTCAGTTATTAGGATAAGTTAACTCAGGACCTTGAGTTATTCCGTGGGCTAGGAGAAAATTATTCTTGGTCTGACTTGGAGAAAAGAAAACATTGGAAGGGAAGAGGTTAGGTCTGTGTTCTAAATGGAACCCTATTCCCTATATAGTGCACTACTTTTGAGCTACTATTCCCCATGGGCCCTGGTCAAATGTAGTGCTCTATACAGGGATAGAGTGCCATTTGGGAAATCCACTCTGTTTTGCCTTAACATCAGATTACAGTATTAATAGACCTCTCTCTGATCCCCTGTCAGGGGATAAACAATACCTTTTTTTTTTAGGGGGTAGATCAGCTTTAATATTGCAGATAGATTGCAGCTTCCATCAATGTAATTGTCTGCATCATTTCCAATCCCCCATATGTATTTTTTGTAAATATTATTCTACAATGTAGAAAATAGTAAAAATAAAGAAAAACCCTTGAATGAGGAGGTGTGTCCAAACTTTTGACTGGTACTGTATATACATACACATATATATACAAACATGCCCACATATATATAAATATACATACAGTACCAGTCAAAGGTTTGGACACACCTACTCATTCACAGGTTTTTCTTTATTTTTTACTATTTTCTACATTGTAGAATAATAGTGAAGACATCAACACTATGAAATAACACATATGGAATCATGTAGTAACCAAAAAAGTGTTAAACAAATCAAAATGTATTTAAAAATAATATAAAGACCAAGTCCATATTATGGCAAGAACAGCTCAAATAAGAAAAGAGAAACAACAGTCCATCATTACTGCGTCTTGGCTGTGTGCTTAGGGTCGTTGTCCTGTTGGAAGGTGAACCTTCGCCCCAGTCTGAAGTGCTGAGTGCTCTGGAGCAGGTTTTCATCAAGGATCTCTCTGTACTTTGCTCCATTCATCTTTCCCTCGATCCTGACTAGTCTCCCAGTCCCTGCCGCTGAAAAACATCCCCACAGCATGATGCTGCCACCACCATGCTTCACTGTAGGGATGGTGCCAGGTTTCCTCCAGATGTGACGCTTGGCATTCAGGCCAAAGAGTTCAATCTTGGTTTCATCAGTCCAGAGAATCTTGTTTCTCATGGTCTGAGAGTCTTTAGGTGCCTTTTGGCAAACTCCAAGAGGGCTGTCATGTGCCTTTTACTGAGGAGTGACTTCCGTCTGGCCACTCTACCATAAAGGCCTGATTGGTGGAGTGCTGCAGAGATGGTTGTCCTTCTGGAAGGTTCTCCCATCTCTACAGAGGAACTCTGGAGTTCTGTCAGAGTGACCATCGGGTTCTTGGTCACCTCCCTGACCAAGGCCCTTCTCCCCTGATTGCTCAGTTTGGCCGGGCGGACAGCTCTGGGAAGAGTCTTGGTGATTCCAAACTTCTTCCATTTAAGAATGATGGAGGCCACTGTGTTCTTGGGAACCTTCAATGATGCAGACATTTTTTGGTACCCTTCCCCAGATCTGTGCCTCGACACAATCCTGTCTCGGAGCTCTACGGACAATTCCTTCGACCTCATGAATTGTGTTTGCTCTGACATGCACTGTCAACTGTGGGACCTTATATAGACAGGTGTGTGCCTTTCCAAATCATGTCCAATCAATTGAATTGATCACAGGTGGACTCCAATCAAGTTGTAGAAACATCTCAAGGATGACCAATGGAAACAGGATGCACCTGAGCTCAATTTAGAGTCTCATAGCAAAGGGTGTGAATACTTATGTAAATTAGGTATTTATGTTTATTTTTATTTTCAATACATTTGCAATAAAGTCTAATAACCTGTTTTTGCTTTGTCATTATGGGGTATTGATGAAGAAAAAAAATCATTTAATCAATTTTAGAATAAGGCTGTAACGTAACAAAATGTGGAAAAGGTCAAGGGGTCTGAATACTTTCCGAATGCACTGTATTTGACATTCTATTGGTTGCAATAATTTTGTATAATAATTTAAATAGAACAATTCTAAGTTTTGAATCCGCCGTCGTTTTGCGTATCAGTTCATAAACCATGTGCCATTGAATCGGTACATAGAAAATCTCTTCCCAACTATTTTGCAATCTATATGGCACAGCTGTCCATTTTTGGGTCCTTAAATGAAACTGGTATATTTTTGTAAACAATAAACAATACTTATTAAAAACACAACAATCAAGTAGTCAATCAATGTGGAAAACAAAACACCCACCGATGCACCAGGAACGCCATGCTAGAAAGATGTTTCTCTATTGGCTGCTGAATGTTTGAATGCCATCTACTACATTATAAGGGATTGACTGATTGTAATGGATAGGACAACTAGTCTTTGAGAAAATGGTGTGGTATGGATCAAGGCCATTGCTGCACTTCTTTAACTGTCAGGCACTAAAGTGGTCAAAGGCATTGGACTGACATACTGAACTCTGACCCAAGATCCCATAGAGGTCAAGAGGTCATTGACGTCAGTTCTCATCATTAACCACTGCTTCACCCTCTGACCTCAACGCCCGGGCATGGCTGTGTTGTTTTTGACGATCTCATTCTTCAGCAGTTGTTTCCCCAGCTGGAGAGGGCACAGAGGGAATACAGAGGTATTGTTTAGCATGTTAACACTGTCTATCCCTCTGTTGTAAAAATAGTCCTCAGCTCCATTCTCAGAGAGCCAAAAACAATATTAGGCAGCAGATGTCCCCTAACAAGCCCGCTAGGGCTGCATGCTGCAAGGGGAACTCTTGGCATCGCTACACCACAGGGAGAGAAGGAAGAATGAGATGGAAACAATGTGGTTTTATGAGGACACTCTTGAAAATGTGTGTACCCTCCAACACCCTTGTTGTTTTAAGAGGAGAAAGTGAGAGCTCTTGTCTTGCTTTCAGAGGTTCAGTTTTAAAATGGATGAGAACCCTTTTGGTTCCAGGTAGAACTCTTTTGGGTTCCCTTTTGGGTTCCTTTCCCCAGAGGATTCTACATGGAACCCAAAAAGGTTCTACCTGGAACCAAAAAGTGTTTTCCTATGGGGACAGCCCCCCAAAAAACTTTTGGAACCCTGTGTATATTTCACAGCAGAAAAGACAGGTCTCTTTATCTCTTTATCTCTTTATCTCTTTATCTCTTTATCTCTTTATCTCTCTCTCTCTCTCTCTCTCTCTCTCTCTCTCTCTCTCTCTCTCTCTCTCTCTCTCTCTCTCTCTCTCTCTCTCTCTCTCTCTCTCTCTCTCTTTATCTCTCTCTCTCTCTCTCTCTCTCTCAATTCAATTCAATTTAAGGGCTTTATTGGCATGGGAAACGTGTGTTAACATTGCCAAAGCAAGTGAAGTAGATAGTAAACAAGTGAAATAAACAATAAGTATTAACAGTAAACATTACACTCAGAAGTTTCAAAAGAATAAAGACATTTCAAATGTCATATTATGTCTATATACAGTGTTGTAACAATGTGCAAATAGTTAAAGTACAAATGGGAAAATAAATAAACATAAATATGGGTTGTATTTACAATGGTGTTTGTTCTTCACTGGTTGCCCTTTTCTTGTGGCAACAGGTCACAAATCTTGCAGCTGTGATGGCACACTGTGGTATTTCACCCAGTAGATAAGGGAGTTTATCAAAATTGGTTTTGTTTTCGAATTCTTTGTGGATCGCTGTAATCTGAGGGAAATATCTCTCTCTCTCTCTCTCTCTCTCTCTCTCGCTCTCCCTCCCTCCCACCCCTTCTTTCTGGAGGGTGCTTGAGTGTCTTGGTTGTCAGCCAGCTCAAACAATGGCACTGTTCCTCTGCCAACACTCTCCCTTTCAGGCCTTTATTAAACTCCTTCAGCACAGATTTACCGGTCTAGTGTGTACTAGATGTACTGGTCTAGTGTTTACTAGATGTACAGGTCTAGTGTTTACTAGATGTACTGGTCTAGTGTTTACTAGATGTACAGGTCTAGTGTTTACTAGATGTACTGGTCTAGTGTTTACTAGATGTACAGGTCTAGTGTTTACTAGATGTATTGTTCTAGTGTTTACTAGATGTACTGGTCTAGTGTTTACTAGATGTACAGGTCTAGTGTTTACTAGATGTACAGGTCTAGTGTTTACTAGATGTACTGGTCTAGTGTTTACTAGATGTACCGGTCTAGTGTTTACTAGATGTACATGTCTAGTGTGTACTAGATGTACTGGTCTAGTGTTTACTAGATGTACTGGTCTAGTGTGTACTAGATGTACTGGTCTAGTGTTTACTAGATGTACTGGTCTAGTGTGTACTAGATGTACTGGTCTAGTGTTTACTAGATGTACTGGTCTAGTGTTTACTAGATGTACTGGTCTAGTGTTTACTAGATGTACTGGTCTAGTGTGTACTAGATGTACTGGTCTAGTGTTTACTAGATGTACAGGTCTAGTGTTTACTAGATGTACTGGTCTAGTGTGTACTAGATGTACTGGTCTAGTGTGTACTAGATGTACTGGTCTAGTGTTTACTAGATGTACTGGTCTAGTGTGTACTAGATGTACTGGTCTAGTGTATACTAGATGTACTGGTCTAGTGTGTACTAGATGTACAGGTCTAGTGTTTACTAGATGTACTGGTCTAGTGTGTACTAGATGTACTGGTCTAGTGTGTACTAGATATACAGGTCTAGTGTTTACTAGATGTACTGGTCTAGTGTGTACTAGATGTACTGGTCTAGTGTGTACTATATGTACTGGTCTAGCATGTACTAAATGTACTGGTCTAGTGTTTACTAGATGTAGTGGTCTAGTGTGTACTAGATGTACTGGTCTAGTGTTTAGTAGATGTACTGGTCTAGTGTTTACTAGATATAGTGGTCTAGTGTTTACTAGATGTACTGGTCTAGTGTTTACTAGATGTACTGGTCTAGTGTGTACTAGATGTACTGGTCTAGTGTGTACTATATGTAGTGGTCTAGTGTGTACTAGATGTACTGGTCTAGTGTTTACTAGATGTACTGGTCTAGTGTTTACTAGATGTACTGGTCTAGTGTGTACTAGATGTACTGGTCTAGCGTGTACTAAATGTACTGGTCTAGTGTTTACTAGATGTACTGGTCTAGTGTTCACTAGATGTAGTGGTCTAGTGTGTACTAGATGTACTGGTCTAGTGTTTAGTAGATGTACTGGTCTAGTGTTTACTAGATGTAGTGGTCTAGTGTTTACTAGATGTACCGGTCTAGTGTTTACTAGATGTACTGGTCTAGTGTTTACTAGATGTACTGGTCTAGTATGTACTAGATGTACTGGTCTAGTGTGTATTAGATGTAGTGTTCTAGTGTTTACTAGATGTGCTGGTCTAGTGTTTACTAGATGTACAGGTCTAGTGTTTACTAGATGTACAGGTCTAGTGTTTACTAGATGTACAGGTCTAGTGTTTACTAGATGTACTGGTCTAGTGTTTACTAGATGTACTGGTCTAGTGTTTACTAGATGTACAGGTCTAGTGTTTACTAGATGTAAAGGTCTAGTGTTTACTAGATGTACTGGTCTGGTGTTTACTAGATGTACTGGTCTAGTGTGTACTAGATGTACTGGTCTAGTGTGTACTAGATGTACTGGTCTAGTGTTTACTAGATGTACTGGTCTAGTGTTCACTAGATGTACTGGTCTAGTGTGTACTAGATGTACTGGTCTAGTGTTTACTAGATGTACTGGTCTAGTGTTTACTAGATGTACTGGTCTAGTGTTTACTAGATGTACTGGTCTAGGGTTTACTAGATGTACTGGTCTAGTATGTACTAGATGTACTGGTCTAGTGTGTATTAGATGTATTGTTCTAGTGTTTACTAGATGTACTGGTCTAGTGTTTACTAGATGTACAGGTCTAGTGTTTACTAGATGTACAGGTCTAGTGTTTACTAGATGTACTGGTGTAGTGTTTACTAGATGTACTGGTCTAGTGTTTACTAGATGTACAGGTCTAGTGTTTACTAGATGTACTGGTCTAGTGTTTACTAGATGTACTGGTCTAGTGTTTACTAGATGTACTGGTCTAGTATGTACTAGATGTACTGGTCTAGTGTGTATTAGATGTAGTGTTCTAGTGGTTACTAGATGTACTGGTCTAGTGTTTACTAGATGTACAGGTTTAGTGTTTACTAGATGTACAGGTCTAGTGTTTACTAGTCTATAACAATAGTCCAAAAGTCTGGACTGGTCTTTGTGTTAGAAATAAAGCATGCTACATAGCGGTTGATCGCATGCTCTGCCTGTACCCAACGTTTCCTGGAAATGGAACGTTTATTGTCACAATACAGTCACTCACTTGATATTGGATGATATCTGGTGAATTATATGGGGTTCTGATCTGCTAAGACTTTACATACATATAAGTTCAATACCATTACAAATCACTGTGGAGGGTGAAATAGAGAACAACCATGTGTCGCTGAGCACTGATGACTGATCACCATGCTGACCATGCTGACCATGCTGACCATGCTGACCATGCTGACCATGCTGACCAGGCTGACCATGCTGACCATGCTGACCAGGCTGACCATGCTGACACTGCTGACCATGCTGACCATGCTGACCATGCTGACCAGGCTGACCATGCTGACCATGCTGACCATGCTGACCAGGCTGACCATGCTGACCATGCTGACCATGCTGACCATGCTGACCTCGCTGACCAGGCTGACCATGCTGACCATGCTGACCATGCTGACCATGCTGACCACGCTGACCACGCTGACCATGCTGACCATGCTGACCAGGCTCACCTAACTGTGAAGGATACAGAAGAGATGTAGCAAGGTTTCTGGCAACAATATAGAACATCATAAACCATCCTGAAGAAGATTCAGTCCTACATCCTCCCCCTCTGTTCCTCACTAATCTAACTGGGAGAACTGCCACAGTACCTGTCTCATTCTGTTAGCCCCCTCTGTTCCTCACTGGACCTGGTTAAAATAGTTTGGTTTTCTTTCAAATGTCTTGTTTGATTGAGCCTGCCTGGAGTGCCAAATGGGCAGAGTGTACACTTTTTGGGACTATTTCATTGGTTCCATTGTGCCAGGCAAGCAAAATCAAGTGCAGTTAAAGTATTTGAAAGAAAACAAATACAATTTGAACGCATGGTCTGCTGGCCATCCGACCTGGCGCTGGTCCCGTTGCACAAAGCAATAAGCTCAGTATCAGTCTGTTGGAGGTATTAAGACAAGAATCATAGAATGATCTGGAAGCCAAGCAGGTCAGCCAAGCAGAGGGAGCCATCCAACCTGCAGGGTAATTTCTGCCAAGTGTTGGGTTGCCCTGACTGGCTGTTCTATCCCACAGACAGTCATGAGAAATATGGGGGAAGAGAAGAGACTGGAGACATGTTGATGATAGAGAGTTGGTCCAATTTTCTCACTGAGGAACCAGGTTTTGTTGTATGTGAAACTATAGCATCGCTAGACAACTGTGCTCAAATATCAAATTGTGCTTCCCTAGCTGATTGAGACAGTCATGGGTCGGTCCACTGCAGAGAAGACACAGGAGGGATGTTCAGGGTCAGGTCCCCCGCCCAGGAGGAGTGAGCTGACCCAGACAGAAGCGTGAACGTTTGTGATTTACTGTTCTATGAGCCAGTCCTGATAAATGACAGAACGTAGACAGTAACCAGAGATATGATCATTCAGTTCATAGAGGGAACTCAACTAGGCCTACTCCAGAGTCTGGTCAAGACGTGAAGGGTTCAAGTTATGGCCTGTAGGGTTCTAGTTATGGCCTGAAGGGTTCTAGTTATGGCCTGTAGGGTTCTAGTTATGGCCTGTAGGGTTCTAGTTATGGCCTGTAGGGTTCTAGATATGGCCTGAAGGGTTCTAGATATGGCCTGAAGGGTTCTAGATATGGCCTGAAGGGTTCTAGTTATGGCCTGAAGGGTTCTAGATATGGCCTGAAGGGTTCTAGTTATGGCCTGTAGGGTTCTAGTTATGGCCTGAAGGGTTCTAGTTATGGCCTGAAGGGTTCTAGATATGGCCTGTAGGGTTCTAGTTATGGCCTGAAGGGTTCTAGATATGGCCTGAAGGGTTCTAGGTATGGCCTGAAGGTTTCTATGTTTCTCTGGAACATTCTATGAAGGAGGTTTCTAGTAAGACATCTCAGTTGTTCTGTATTGAGATAGTCCTTTGTTGAGATGTGACCGTCCTTGGTTGCTTGCTACAGCCATGACCCCTGTCCTGGACTGGACCCAAACATTAGATTCTTCTTATTCTACCTCACTCTGTGTCCATCTCAGTATCATCTTCCGCTCTGGACTGATCCATCCAGCCACTTCACTTCAACGGCCAAAACAAAGACCCACAAAGCTCATTCAATTCTCCATCTCAAGCAGCACCTTCCCTGGCAGAGAACACCCTCTCCTGTCTGTAATCACCCAGAGAATGACACTCACATGGCATTTATTGGCCCCGTCCAGTCACAAATTAACACTTTGTTACTGGCCCCGTCCAGTCACACATTAACACAGTGTTACTGGCCCCGTCCACAGTCCGGCACATTAATACAGTGTTACTGGCCCGTCCACAGTCCGGCACATTAATACAGTGTGAGTCGGGCCCAGCGGCTGGCTCTGTGCCCTGGCAGCAGTTCAAGACAGCAGGCTGAGAGACATGACAAGTGGTACATGATCCCACTGGCCTAATGAAGTTCTAATGTTTTCTAATGTCTTCTAATGTCTCCGACACCAAGGCCAAGAACCAAAATACTTCACAGGGAGGGAGAAACTATCCTGGTTAGTTGTTATGACATCATTTGGTATATCATTTATAAGCTGCCTCCAATGTCGTTTTAGAGAATTTGGCAGTACGTCCAACCGGCCTCACAACCGCAGACCACGTGTAACCACGCCAGCCCAGGACCTCCACATCCGGCTTCTTTACCTGTGGGAACGTCTGAGAACAGCCAACCGGACAGCTGATGAAACTGTGAGTTTACACAATCGAAGAATTTCTGCATAAGCTGTCTCTTGAAAGCTCAATTGTATGCTCATTGTCCTCACCAGGGTCTTGGCCTGAATGCAGTTCGGCATCATAACTGACTTCAGTGGCCAAATGTTCACCATCGATGGCCACTGGCACACTGGAGAAGTGTGCTTTTTACGGATGAATCCCGGTTTCGTCTGTACCGGGCAGATGGCAGACAGTGTGTATGGCGTTGAGTGCCCCGTGGTGGCGGTGGGGTTATGGTATGGGCAGGCATAAGCTATGGACACCATTTTTTAAAAATCGATTGCAATTTGAATGCACATGACGAGATCCTGAGGCCGATTTTCGTGCCATTCATCCACTGCCATCACCTCATGTTTCAGCATGATAATGTACGGCCCCATGTCGCAAGGATCTGTACACAATTCCTGGAAGCTGAAAATGGCAGATTACCCACTCGCCGTCGGATCCTTACAAGGCACCCTGACCTACGTCCCCGATATCTCTGTCTCTTTCTCCTGCGAATGATGGGGATTTGGGCCTTGTCGGGTGTCTGAAGTAAATCCTTTGCGTCCGACTCGTTAAAGAAAAAATCTTTGTCCAGTACTAGGTGAGTAATCGCTGTCCTGATATCCAGAAGCTCTTTTCGGTCATAAGAGACGGTGGCAGAAACATTATGTACAAAATAAGGTACAAATAACGCGGAAAAACACACACAATAGCACAATTGGTTAGGCGCCATAAGTAGTAGTGCAAATGTAACAAATAACTAAATGTTTAATAAAGAACTGTACAAATTATACATTTATGACATCAACATTTAAATCAAAATAAAAACATGATTCATTTTTCCTGTTGGCTGCCACTCAAAAAGAAAAAAACATCCCAAAAAAGGTACATGAATATAAATAATTTATCATCATATTACAGAATCAAAAAGTAACATTAAATCCAGTATGCAAAGGAAAATCCGAACCTCCCATCCCATCCCCCCCCCCCCCCCCCCCCCCCTCCTGCGCCTGACTCCTTCAAATCATGCATCACATTAATTTGATGACTTGAGAAGAAGCTGCATTTATCTATGATCTTTAATGCATTTTGGAGTGATTGAGATACATTGTCTAGATATAGTAAAATACCGTCCACGAATAGTGAGATGAAATGATCAGTAGATTTTAGGAACATTTGTGTTATTTCCTTCGATTGACGAATTGCCTGGGCCAGGGGTTCCATGGATAATAGAAATAGCAAAGGAGAAATCGGATCACCTTGTCTGCTGCTTCTAGTAATTCTGAACGGAGCAGAGCAGATATTGCCTGTTATAACTATGGCTGAGGGATTGGCATATAATATTTTAATTATATGAATGAAATTGGAGTCACTTCCCATATGTTCCAAGACAGACCAGAAATATGACTATCAAAAGCTTTTTCTACATGGAGAGATAATACAGCCCAATGACCTGTTGTTTCTGATGAAGCATCTAAGATGTTTAATAGTCAGTGGAGGTTATCTGAGGATTTCTTTTTACAAACCCGCTTTGATCTGTGTGGACCAATTTGGGTAAATAAGTCTCTAGAATGGACGACAACATTTTGAAAAACAGTTTAACATCTGTGTTTATCAAAGATAATAATATGCCATTTAGCAGACGCTTTTATCCAAAGCGACTTACAGTCACGCGTGCATACATTTTTGTGCATGGGCGGTCCCGGGGATCGAACCCACTACCCTGGCGTTACAAGCGCCGTGCTCTACCAGCTGAGCTACAGAGGACAGAGATAGGGTGGGGCCGATAGTGAGAAGACTCCGTAGCATCCTACCTTTTTTTAAATAAAAGTGAAATTAGTGCTGTACTCACATAATTTTGAGCAATAGTGTACCTAATTGATTCAAACGTTTTAAATAGAACTCTGTATTCATGCTATCCAAATGCCCTTTGGAGTTCGTTGAGAGAGATTTGGGCACCCAGCGAGGTGGCTTCCTCTGTTGAGAGAAGATAAGTTCTTAATTATTTTATTACCGCCACACCGGCAGTCACGAGTCATGACCACAGTCAAATTCCACGTGACCGTTTAGTCACGGTAACTCCCTGTTTCAAGACAGGTACATGATGATGGTCCATTCTAAATCAAAACAAATTTCACATATGTATTATTTAGTATATGTAAAGACAAGATTAAATCAAGAATAGTCTGATGGGTGACAATATTAGCCTATCACTTGTGAATGATATATTATCACTTGTGAATGATATATTATCACTTGTGAATGATATAATATCACTTGTGAATGATATATTATCACTTGTGAATGATATATTATCACTTGTGAATGATATATTATCACTTGTGAATGATATATTATCACTTGTGAATGATATATTATCACTTGTGAATGATGCTCAGCTTGTGTGCAGTAAGGCGAGAAACAGTGCATGCCTTTTTTTGGCAACTTTTTCAAATCATAGTCCCACACCTCATGTAGCCTAGCCCATAGGCCTATGTGTTTTAATAAGGTTTGTATCACAACTAAAGTGGCCAAATCACTTCTTAAAATTAAGCACATGAATCCGCTTTACAACCGGTGTAGAGACTAACTGGCATACATAGGCGGCAAATTAGTTTCAAGTTTGGGGAAGAAAATTTTTTTTCACCATAAAAATGCACCTTTATAATAAAGCATTATTTGCATAATCGCATTTGCGGTTACTTTTGAGAATGGTGTTTTACCACTAAATGATTGCATTTTGGAACATTTGCGCTTACAGCCTACTGTCGTGTGTGCATTGCTGCGCTTATAATGTGAAGAAAAAGCCTAACAGTTTATCAACATTTTAAGCTAAACGTTCTGATCTGTTGCATCAGCCTCATTGCTTTTTAAATGTTTTTATTTTATGCTAGTGGTTGTATTAATTTGGGATCTATTTCATCCCACAACTGTCCGAGACTATGTTTGAAATATATATTTCTCGCACAGGACAAGTTGACCAATAGAATAGGTCAACTATTGTACTATGGGGGATAGTAGATTGACATAGGCTAGTGCTTTTGCTGTTCGTTAGGCCTACTCATCTTGTTGGCTGACAAAAAGTAAATGTGGACAGTTCTTCCAACATCTTCAATATGCGCCTTGCAATTCGATAAAAAGGACGCACGCAGTTGCGTCCCCAATGTGTCTGTCTTCACTTGTAGCCTACTTCGGAGCTGAGATGTGAGAAGAGCCCGATCACGTAACGGACATTGGCTAATAAGAATTGAGATATCCAAGAGAGCCATATGAGTGAGAGGTTCTTTGGAACACGCAGCCAGGAGAAGGAAATTATAATTATTATATTCAGACCAAGGGCACAACGGCCACTGGCCGCAAAGGGCATGGATTTTTGTACGGTGCATTACGGCCACACAATGGGGATACCGCCAGGAAATTCGAGAAATTATCAAGTGCTTGTAAAATTGTGAATGAGAGACTGATGAATTGTGCAGCCTGCGCAAAAAAACAATGCAGAGCTCATGCCTTTCATGAAACCTTTTTCAAATCATCATTAGAGTTGCATCATGCAGCCTTACAATGTATTAAAAATCTAAACATAGAGGCTAACGTTGTATCACAACTAAAGTTGCATAAATTACTTTAAAATAAGCACTCCCTCAGAAATTGTTTGGAGAAAATATAATTTTTTAAAATTTTTATTCAGCTTTGTTCAATTGTATTCTTCATACCATAAAATAATATAAAACAATGCCACGGAATTCTAAGCAAATCTTATCTGCTAAATGAACTAGTGTAGCCCACAGCCATATGGCATAGCCAGATAAGGACCATGTTTCTTTAGACCTGTCTAAAATAAATAATGGATTTATTGTGAAGGTGTAGGCTATATTACATGGATTTATTAGACTTTTTAAAATGTAGATGTTCCAAAGGTCTGCATCAGTGGCTTGTAGGCTATGTGTGGAAGCCAGGAGATGCTACATGTGTTTATGTTAATTAACGGTCAATTACCGTGAGACCGGCAGCTATTTGCTTGACAATCACCGGCTGACAAAATGTTATGACCGCCACAGCCCTACGTGTGGATTTACAATCAGAGGTGTACAGTTTATAGAAGCGGGAGAATCTTTCATTTATTAATTTGGGTCCTGATAGTAATTCCCCTGTTTCAGATTCAATAGTTGCTATATCAGCTAATTGATCATTACTGCGTAGCTTGTTGACCAGTAAATGACTGGGACGATGACCAGGAAGTAATAGTTGAGTCTAACTCGATGAATGGAAAATTCTGCTCTCTGTCTTATCAATAAATTAGGTTCTGTCTTGACATTGGAAAGAGCGATATCTACCTGGTCTGAAAAAAGTGTTTGTTGAGATCGCTCTAACTGAGTTAACAACATTTCCAATTCTGATATCTTCTTTAATTATGATTTATTCAACCCTGATGCAAATGTAGTTGCATTATGTTTTATAAAACCTTTGGTGGCATCCCATAGAATCTGGAAGTCATCGACCGAATTTGTATTGATCATTATGAACACATTTAGTTCAATTTCAAATTGATCACAGAATGTATTGTCGTATCGGGTGAATGCTGGCAATTATTGCTGATGAACAAAGGAGTCCGCTCATACTGAACTTGGATCATAAGGTTTATTCATATCACAAGCTTCAGCATAAGTGACAGATGTCATGACATCCGGAGAACGGCGTCCCAGATTGCAATGGCCGTTCTGCCCTTTCTTTGTCTAGCCCCTACTTATAAACAATGCAAAAAGATGGGTGGCTCCCTCTTCTGGCCAATCACCAGTCTCCCCTGGGGCGTCACCCCACAAACGCCACATTTGACCTAACATAAACAACATTCCATTTCTTCAAGAAAAACATTTAACAAAGGCATAATCCCAATACAGTATCATTTTGTAGTAATGAAATGTTGAAACCCTTGTGGCTCTTTTAGGAGATTCTGACATTTGTAAATTATCATTTGTAAAAATTGTAATCTATTTTCCTAATTTGATAAAATATAGGTGTAGATAATAACATAAAATCAATTTGGGAGAATGTTTTATGCCTGTTTGAGTATAAAGTGTACTCGTTTTCCATAAGCAATCATTTCTGATGAAAAAACACAAATGTGAAAAATTGGTGGATATAGCATTTTGGAAATAAACTCTTCAAGTAGACTGCTTAACATTATCTTCGGTCTGTCTCTTCGATCTGTCTCTCTGTCCTAACAGCGTTCTGCACAGAGATTATCTGCTCCATTGGCAGAAGGTGCACTGAGGTGAAGGAGCTGATCAGAGCCCAGGAGAAGGCTGAAGAGAGACGAGTTGAGCTCCCGAGTGGCGCAGTGGTCTAAGGCCACTAAGCTGTGCCACTAGAGATCCTGGTTCGAATCCAGGCTCTGTCGTAGCCGGCCGCGACCGCGAGACCCATGTGGCGGTGCACAAGTCGTCCAGGGTAGGGGAGGGCTGGCAGGGATGTAGCTCAGTTGGTAGAGCATGGCTTTTGCAACGCCAGGGTTATGGGTTCGATTACCACGGGGGGCCAGTATGAAATATAAAATAATGTATGCACTCACTAACTGTAAGAATCCTGGCTCTGGAGAAGAGCGTCTGCTAAATTACTAAAATGTAAGAACACCTAGAGCGACTAGAGCAGGAGATAGCTGAGCTGAAGAAACTCTCACACACAGAGGATCACATCCATTTCCTCAAAGTAACTATGTTATGCTCTTACAGGTTTAAAAAAAAATAATGTAACCTTTATTTTAACAGGGAATACATATTGAGACCTAGGTCGGTAATATGAAAATGTACTTACTGTGAATCTATGCTCTTTAAATCATCCCCCCCCCCCCCTCTTTCTTTCTCTCTCCAGTCAGTGTATAATCAGACCAGCATCGTTTTCTGTCCTCTTCAGTACTTTAGAGATAGAAGCAAGGCCGTGTCTGAACTGACAGAGACATTTGAAGACTTCCTTATAGGAGAATGGAACGAGATCTCCACTACAGATATGTTGAAAATAATACAATAATAAAGCCTGTAAGAACATAAAACTTTAAACAAATGAAAAGGTCCTTCAGCCAATACTTTATACATGTGTAATATGGTATGTTGATTACATTCCCCCTCTCTTTGTGTGTCTGAAGTGAAAGACATGTATGTTTTACTGCCTCCAGAGCCCAAGAGCAGAGAACAATTCTTACTTCTTCTCTTTATCCTAAAGTAACTCTATTTTTAATGACACTTTACAAAACCTTAAGCTAGAAATGACAATAGATATAGTCGAACACTGGATAGCTGTCTGGTTCCTTGTATTGCTCTGATTTGATCTCTGTTCTGCTATAATCAAGACAGGGTTGATACAATATCTGACTTAACTCTCCCCTCCTTGGTCTCTGCTGTGCTCTTCTCCCAGATTCCTGTCAGGCTCAGACTGGACCCAAACACAGCGAACACCTCTCTCTATCTGAGGGGAACAGAAAGCTGACCTATACAGGCCAAACCCATCATTTGCTTGACCATCCTGATAGATTGACTCACTGCTGGCAGGTGCTGTGTAGAGAGGGTCTGATTGGACGATGTTACAGGGAGGTTGAGTGGACTACTGACCTGAACCTGCTACTACTGTTTGGACATAAGTCTAATTTCAAGACATTAGGAGAGGAACAGGTTCAGGTTATGACTCCATGTTTGGATGTAAAGAAAAGTCCTGGAGCTTTGAGTGCTATAATAATATTAGCCCCAGCCTTTGGAACATTGGGTTTCCTTGATATGGCTACCATATTGTGATCACTACATCCAATGGATTTGGATACTGCTTTCAAACAAATCTCTGCAGCATTAGTAAAGATATGATCAATACATGTTGATGATTTCATTCCTGTACTGTTTGTAACCACCCTGGTAGGTTGACTGATAACCTGAACCAGGTTGCAGGCACTGGTTACAGTTTGAAGCTTTTCCTTGAGTGGGCAGCCTGATGAAAGCCAGTCAATATTTAAATCACCCAAAAAGTATACATCTCTATTGATATCACATACATTATCAAGCATTTCACACATGTTATCCAGATACTGACTGTTAGCACTTGGTGGTCTATAGCAGCTTCCCACCAGAATTGGCTCTAGGTGAGGCAGATGAACCTGTAACCATATTACTTCAACAGTATTTAACATGAGATCCTCTCTAATCTTCACATGAATGTGGTTCTGAATATAAACAGCAACACCTCCACCATTGGCATTTCTATATTTTCTGTAAATGTTATAACCTTGTATTGCTACCACTGTATCATCAAAAGGTATTATCTAAGTGAGTTTCAGAGATAGTCAGAATATGAATGTCACCTGTCACTAGCAAATTATTGATTTCATGAACCTTGTTTCTTAAGATACATATGTTAACAGATTACCCTCCACAGAGTGCAGACCACATTCACTCAGCCCCTCCATCCTGGGTTAAGAGTTATTGGTGCACTTTACATGCCACTCAGTGTCACAACACATTAGACGACTCACAGGTCCTCAACTGGCAGCTTCATTAAATAGTACCCGCAAAACACCAGTCTCAACGTCAACCTTCTAGGCAGAGTTGCAAAGAAAAAGCCATATCTCAGACTGCCCATCTTAATCTTTTCTTTTTATTGGCCAGTCTGAGATATGGCTTTTTCTTTGCAACTCTGCCTAGAAGGTCAGCATCCCGGAGTCGCCTCTTCACTGTTGACGTTGAGACTGGTGTTTTGCGGGTACTATTTAATGAAGCTAACCAGTTGAGGACCTGTGAGGTGTCTGTTTCTCAAACTAGACACTCTAATGTATTTGTCCTCTTGCTCAGTTGAGCACCGGGGCCTCCCACTCATCTTTCTATTCTGGTTAGAGACAGTTTGTGCTGTTCTGTGAAGGGAGTAGTACACAGCGTTGTACGAGATCTTCAGTTTCTTGGCAATTTCTCGCATGGAATAGCCTTCATTTCTCAGAACAAGAATAGACTGACGAGTTTCAGAAGAAAGTTATTTGTTTCTGGCCATTTTGAGCCTGTAATCGAACCCACAATTGCTGATGCACCAGATACTCAACTAGTCTCAAGAAGGCCAGTTTTATTGCTTCTTTAATCAGCACAACAGTTTTCAGCTGTGCTAACATAATTGCATTGTCAGTAGTTCCGATGTGGATGTGGTGGAGGAGTCAGGCGCAGGACACAGAGGATACGTCCAAAAGACTTTAATAGTCCAAAGAGCAACAAATAAAAACACGACCTCGAAAACAGACGGAGGCGAGGCAATTACGCAAACACGCGTAAACAATAATCCCAAACAAAGACAGAGTGCAGACACGCAGCTCTGCACGACAGGCAGAAAATAACAACACACAATCAGACTAATGCAAAACAAGGAACTTATAAGACAAGTAATCAACACACAAATGGACACAGGTGTAAACGACAGACAAAAGCAATCACACTACGAAACATAGAGCGGTGGCAGCTAGTACTCCGGGGACGGCGAACGCCGAAGCCTGCCCGAACCAGGAGGAGGAGCAGTCTCGGCAGAATCCGTGACAGTACCCCCCCCTTGACGCGCGGCTCCAGCCGTGCGCCGACCCCGGCCTCGGGGACGGCCAGGAGAACGCGGACCCGGGCGCGTGGGATGCCCACGGTGGAACTCAGTCAGGAGGGATGGATCGAGGATGTCACTCCTGGGCACCCAGCACCGTTCCTCCGGACCGTACCCCTCCCACTCCACGAGATACTGGAGACCACTCATCCGGCGCCTCGAGTCCAAGATGGTCCGGACCCTGTACGCCGGGGCCCCCTCGATGTCCAAAGGGGGCGGAGGGGTCTCTCCTATCTCATCTTCTTGGAGTGGGCCAGCTACCACCGGCCTGAGAAGAGACACATGGAACGAGGGGTTAATATTTTTGTACTCTATAGTTAGTTGTAACCTGTAACACACCTCGTTCAATCTTCTCAGGACTTTGAAGGGCCCCACAAACCGCCGACCCAGCTTCCGGCAGGGCAGGCGGAGGGGCAGGTTTCGAGTCGAGAGCCAGACTCGATCTCCCGGTGCGTACACCGGTCCCTCACTGCGGTGGCGATCGGCGCTCGCCTTTTGTTGACGGATGGCACGCTGCAGATGGACATGGGCAGAGTCCCACGTCTCCTCCGAGCGCCGAATCCACTCGTCCACCGCAGGGGCCTCGATCTGGCTCTCGTGCCATGGTGCCAGGACCGGCTGATAACCTAAAACTCATTAAAATGCAAATCAATGTATAACATTTTTGACATGCATTTTTCTGGATTTTTTTGTTGTTATTCTGTCTCTCACTATTCAAATAAACCTACCATTAAAATTATAGACTGATAATGTCTTTGTCAGTGGGCAAACGTTCAAAATCAGCAGGGGATCAAATACTTTTATCCCCTCACTGTATCTAAGTAGTCAAAAGTTTAGTATTTGGTCCCATATCCATTTCACACAATGATTGCAAAAAGCTTGCTCTACAAACTTGTTGGATGCATTTGCAGTTTGTTTTGACTGAGTTTTGGGTCCTGTCTTGTCCAATGGTAACAGTTTTCAGTACTGTGATGGTGGGCTGTATCTTCAGTAGCTAGTTGTTCTCCTTCATAGTTTATCTATTGTACCTTGTTTTTGTTTCTGCATACATGTGTTTAGATGATGTAATTATCTATAGATTCTGTATTAGCTGAAACAAATGACATACTGTTGGTATCACGTTTTAGAGAAGACCCAGATGCAGATAGTGTCGAAGTAACAAAAGTTTATTACTAGAACAGGGGGCAGAAAAAAACGACAGATCAAGGACAGGCAGAGGTCAGTAATCCAGATCAGAGTCCAAAAGGTACAGAACGCCAGGCAGGCTCAGGGTCAGGGCAGGCAGAGGTCAATAATCCAGGGTGGTGTGACATGGTACAGAACGGCAGGCAGGCTCAGGGTCAGGGCAGGCAGAATGGTCAAAAACCGGGAAAACTAGAAAACAGGAACTTGAGAAAGACAGGAGCAAGGGGAAAACCGCTGGTAGGCTTGATGAAACAAAACGAACTGGCAACAGACAAACAGAGAACACAATAGAGAACACAGATATAAATACACTGGGGACAATGGGGAAGATGGGGGACACCTATAGGGGGGGTGGAGACAGGTGGAACAGATCAGGGTGTGACAGTTGGCCTATGATTGGCTACTTCAGTGTACACAATGTGGTCTTCAATTATGTACACTACTGGTCAAAAGTTTTAGAACACCTACTCATTCAAGTTTTATTTTTTATTTTAACTATTTTCGACATTGTAGAATAATAGTGAAGGCATCACAACTATGAAATAACACATATGGAATCATGTAGTAACCAAAAAGTGTTAAACAAATCAAAATATATTGTATATTTGAGATTCTTCAAATAGCCACCCTTTGCCTTGACGACAGCTTTGCACACTCTTGGCATTCTCTCAGCCAGCTTCATCTGCTATGCTTTTTCAACAGTCTTGAAGGAGTTCCCACATATGCTGAGCACTTGTTGGCTGCTTTTCCTTCACTCTGTGGTCCGACTCATCCCAAACCATCTCAATTTGGTTGAGGTCGGGGGATTGTGGAGGCCAGGTCATCTGATGCAGCACTCCATCACTCTCCTTCTTGGTCAAATAGCCCCCTGTGTTGGGTCATTGTCCTGTTGAAAAACAAAATGATAGTCCCACTAAGCCCAAACCAGATGGGATGGCGTATCACTGCAGAATGCTGTGTTAGCCATGCTGGTTAAGTGTGCCTTGAATTCTAAATACATCACAGACAGTGTCACCAGCAAAGCACCCCCACACCATAACACCTCCTCCTCCATGCTTTACGGTGGGAAATACACATGCGGAGATCATCCGTTCACCCACACCACATCTCACAAAGACATGGCGGTTGGAACCAAAAATGTTCAATTTGGATTTCCACCGGACTAATGTCCATTGCTTGTGTTTCTTGGCCTAAGCATGTCTCTTCTTATTATTGGTGTACTTTAGTAGTGGTTTCTTTGCAGCAATTCGACCATGATGGCTTGATGTGTCTGTTACTTGGACTCTGTGAAGCATTTATTTGGGCTGCAATTTATGAGGCTGGTAACTCTACTGAACTTATCCTCTGCAGCAGAGGTAACTCTGGGACTTCCATTCCTGTGGCGGTCCTCATGACAGCCAGTTTCATCATAGCGCTTGATGGTTTTTGCAACTGCACTTGAAGAAACTTTCAATGTTCTTGAAATGTTCAGTATTGACTGACCTTCATGTCTTAAAGGGTGGCTATTTAAAGAATCTCAAATATACAATATATTTTTATTTGTTTAACACTTTTTTGGTTACTACATGATTCCATCTGTGTTATTTCACAGTTTTGATGTCTTCACTATTATTCTACAATGTAGAAAATAGTAAAAATAAAGAAAAACCCTTGAATGAGTAGGTGTTCTAAAACGTTTGACCAGTAGTGTATTTTGTATTGTCAAGTAATGTATCATTCTGGAGTGAGGGACACTTTAATACATGTTTCTAACTCTAATTTATGGGCTCCTCGTAATGCTATAGACACACAGTGTACTAGTTCACCATTCGTCTCTCTTTTACTCTAATGGTTTGGGTCAATGCCAGGAGGTTAACCAGCCCATCGCTATGATCTAATGCTTTGGGTCAATGCCAGGAGGTTAACCAGCCCATCGCTATAATCTAATGCTTTGGGTCAATGCCAGGAGGTTAATCAGCCCATCGCTATAATCTAATGCTTTGGGTCAATGCCAGTATGTTAACCAGCCCATCGCTATAATCAAATGGTTTGGGTCAATGCCAGGAGGTTAACCAGCCCATCGCTATAATCTAATGGCTTGGGTCAATGCCAGGAGGTTAACCAGCCCATCGCTATAATCTAATGCTTTGGGTCAATGCCAGGAGGTTAACCAGCCCATCGCTATAATCTAATGCTTTGGGTCAATGCCAGGAGGTTAACCAGCCCATCGCTATAACATAATGCTTTGGGTCAATGCCAGGAGGTTAACCAGCCCATCGCTATAATCAAATGGTTTGGGTCAATGCCAGGAGGTTAACCAGCCCATCGCTATAATCAAATGGTTTGGGTCAATGCCAGGAGGTTAACCAGCCCATCGCTATAATCTAATGGCTTGGGTCAATGCCAGGAGGTTAACCACTCCATCGCCATAATCTAATGGTTTGGGTCAATGGTAAATGGTCAGAGGTATGGTTTCTGAATTGAAGCCCACAAACAGTTGTTTCTGCACAAAGCAGATACGTATGATATTTAGACACCCAAACATTCTAGAATTGTGTAAAACCATCACAAACCTCAAGTCTGGGGACAACAGAAAAATATGCACAGAAGGTGCAAACACTTCCCTACGTAATTATTTGGACAGTGAAGCTAAAACTTTTAATTTGGCTCTATGCTCCAGCATTTTGGATTTGAGAACAAATGTTTTATATGAGGCGAAAGTACAGAGTGTCACTTTTTATTTTAGGGAATTTTCATAGTTACAGTGCCTTCAGAAAGTATTCACACCCCTTGACTTTTTTCCACATTTTGATGTGTTACAGCCTGAATTTTAAATAGATTAAATTGAGATACTTTGTCACTGGTCTACACACAATACCCCATAATTATGTTTTTCATTTTTTCTTCTTCAAATTAATAAAAATGATTCAATAAGTATTCAACCCCTTTTGTTTTAGCAAGCCTAATTAAGTTCAGGAGTAAACATCAGCTTACCAAGTCACACAATAAGTTACATGGACTCTGTGTGCAATAATAGCGTTTAACATGATTTTTGAATGACTACCTCATCTCTGCACCCCACACATACAATTATCTGTAAGGTCCCTCAGTCGAGCAGTAAATTTCAAACACAGATTAAACCACAAAGACCAGGTAGGTTTTCCAAAGCCTCACAAAGAAGGGCACCTATTGGTAGATGAAAGGAAAAAATAACAGACATTGAATATCCCTTTGAGCATGGTGACGTTATTAATTACACTTTGGATGGTGAATCAATACACCCAGTTACTACAAAGATACAGGCGTCCTTCCTAACTCAGTTGCCGGAGAGGAAGGAAACTGCTCAGGGATTTCACCATGAGGCAAATTGTGACTTTAAAACAGTTACAGAGTTTAATGGCTGTGATAGGAGAAAACTGAGGATGGATCAACAACATTGTAGTTATTCCACAATACTAATCTAATTGACAGAGTGAAAAGAAGGAAGCCTGTACAGAATAAAAATATTCCAAAACATGCATCCTGTTTTCAACAAGGCACTAAACTAATACTACAAAAAATGTGGCAAGCAATTAACATGTTGTCCTGAATACAAAAAGTTATGTTTGTGGCAAATCCAATACAACACATTACTGAGTACCACTCTCCATATTTTCAAGCATAGTGGTGGCTGCATCATGTTATGGATATGCTTGTAATCGTTAAGGGGAGTTTTTCAGGATAAAAAAAGAAACGGAATGGAGCTAAGCACAGGCAAAATCCTAGAGGGAAATCTGGTTCAGTCTGCTTTCCAACAGACACTGGGAGATGAATTCCCCTTTCAGCAGGACAATAACCAAAAACACAAGGCCAAATCTACACTGGAGTTGCTTACCAACAAGACAATGAATGTTCCTGAGTGGCCGAGTCACAGTTTTGAGTTAAATCTACTTGAAAATCTATTGCAAGACCTGAAAATTGTTGTCTAGCAATGATCAACAACCAATTTGACAGAACATGAATAATTTTGAAAATAATAATGGGCAAATGTTGCACAATCCAGGTGTAGAAAGCTCTTAAGCCTTGTTCACATTAACAGTTTGAATTGACTCGAATCCTATTTATTTGCATATCCGATTCGAATCTGTTCTTTTCCCTGCAGTCTGAACAGCCAAGAAGCACATGGAATCTGATATTTCAAGCCACATTTCAAACCATTATTTTAACATTTAGAAATTAAAGCACTGTATGTATCTAGTCCCCCCATTTGAAGGTGTCATAAGTATTTGGAGAAATTCACTTATAGTGTATTACATTTAGTCAAACGTGTAATATTTGGTCCAATATTCCTAGCACGTAATGACAACATCAAGCTTGTGACTTTACAAACTTGTTGGATGCATTTGCAGTTTGTTTTGGTTGTGTTTTGGATTATGTTGTGCCCAATATAAATGAATGGTAAATAATGTACTGTGTCATTTTGGAGTCACTTTTATTGTAAATAAGAATAGAATATGTTTCTGAACACTTATACATTAATGTGGATGCTACCATGATTACAAATAATCGTGAATAATGATGAGTGAGAAAGTTACAGATACATAAATATCATACCCCCAAGAAAATCCTAACCTCCTAATATTGGTAATGGTGAGAGGTTAGTATGTTTTTTATATTTTTTATAAATCTCAATATTTCTTTACGTGTGCAGACTTTTCAGAAATGCCGCACACAGACATTTAGTGTGAAATTTACACAAACGGTTATAAATGAGGCCCCAGGCCTGTTATCCTGCTACGGCAGGTGTGTCACAGCTGAACAGTCCTCACTATCAGAGAAACAGTAGTCAGCTGGAGGAGGTCAGTGATTCAATTATACAGAAAACAAAAATGACCACCATGAATCAAAGACAGAGATGAGAGTAAAATAAGCTTGAAGCCTTTAGATCTCTCACACCATGTTGGTTCAGAGGTCACTCACTAGAGGTCACTCACTAGAGGTCACTCAATAGAGGTCACTCACTAGAGGTCACTAGAGGTCAGGAGGGATAACAGAGGCACAGTCATGGACATCACTTTGTCTTCTTACACAACATTACAAATCCTTCTGTATAAGGTACCATGAGCATGTGGTACATCATCTACCATAAAACTGTCTTGGTCATGATGCTGGCAAACAAACAGTGGTTCATGATGCTGGTAAACAAACAGTGGTTCATGATGCTGGTAAACAAACAGTGGTTCATGATGCTGATAAACAAACAGTGGTTCATGATGCTGGCAAACAAACAATTGGTCATGATGCTGGTAAACAAACAATTGGTCATGATGCTGGCAAACAAACAATTGGTCATGATGCTGGTAAACAAACAGTGGTTCATGATGCTGGCAAACAAACAATTGGTCATGATGCTGGTAAACAAACAGTTGGTCATGATGCTGGTAAACAAACAGTTGGTCATGATGTTGGTAAACAAACAGTGGTTCATGATGCTGGCAAACAAACAATTGGTCATGATGCTGGTAAACAAACAGTGGTTCATGATGCTGGCAAACAAACAATTGGTCATGATGCTGGTAAACAAACAGTGGTTCATGATGCTGGCAAACAAACAATTGGTCATGATGCTGGTAAACAAACAGTTGGTCATGATGCTGGTAAACAAACAGTTGGTCATGATGTTGGTAAACAAACAGTGCATGACGAACTCATAAGTATGAACCTGTTGTATTTTTCCTGCTGATCTCAAGCACTAATCATGTTTCACGATCTGATGTAATCTATTAAAAAAATAAAGCAAACTGCATGAAATATGGAGAAAAATGCACCAAATTGTTCCTGAATCTCCAACACAGGAACGGTACCAAAAATAATTTGCAGAAACTTGTTACTAAAGATGGAGTCATCTATGATTCTCCTAATTATATTGTAAAAGAGGAAGCTAAATATTTTAAGCAGATGTTTTCTTTTATGTCTCATCCTCCCCCTCTGAATGACGATTACTGTAAGGAATTCTTTCCAAATAATAGAACAAATTGAAAATTAACAAATGTACAAAAAGATCAGTGCGGATTACAGAGGAATAACTTTTTTAACTAACTTTTTGAGACAATTGTGGTCCTCTGTAGCTCAGCTGGTAGAGCACGGCGCTTGTAACGCCAAGGTAGTGGGTTCGATCCCTGGGACCACCCATACACAAAAATGTATTCACGCATGACTGTAAGTCTCTTTGGATAAAAGTGTCTGCTAAATGGCATATTATTATTATTATTATTATTATATACTATTAAGTCCTTTCAGTCTGGGAAAACCCCAGGGCTTGATGGCACCAGGGCTTGATGGCACCAGGGCTTGATGGCACCAGGGCTAGATGGCACCAGGGCTAGATGGCACCAGGGCTAGATGGCACCAGGGCTAGATGGCACCAGGGCTTGATGGCACCAGGGCTTGATGGCACACTGGTAGAGGTATATCAAGCCTTTTTTGATATACTCAAAGCTCCATTGTTAGCTTGTTTTAACTACTAGTATAGAAATGGTAGTCTGTCAGGTACTCAGCAGGAAGGTCTGATTTCACTATTAGTAAAACAAGACCCAGATGGCAAATATAGGGGCTCCCGAGTGGCGCAGCAGTCTAAGGCACTGCATCTCAGTGCTTGAGGCGTCACTACAGACCCCCTGGTTCGATTCCAGGCTGTATCACAACCGGCCAGGACTCGGAGTCCCATAGGGCGGCGCACAATTGGCCCAGCGTTGGCCGGTGTAGGCCATCATTGTAAATAAGAATTTGTTCTTAACTGACTTGCCTAGTTAAATAAAGGTAAAATTTAAAAAAAATAAAGATCCAGTCTATCTAAAAAAAAAAATGGAGGCCTCTTTCACTTCAATGTTGTGATGCAAAAATACTAGCGAAATGCATAGCACTCAGAATTAAAAAGGTTTTACCAGGTATTGTTCATCCTGATCAGACAGGTTTTTTTACATGGATGATACATTGGGGATGATACATTGGAGATAATATATGACAATTACTGGAAATAATAGAACAACATGAAACATCTAAGAAGCCAGGAATGGTATTTGTAGCGGATTTTGAAAAGGCCTTTGATAAAGTAAGACTGGATTTTATTAATAAATGCAAATGTATTAAATTAAATTTCAATTTCGGTGATTCTCTTATAAAATGGGTAAAAGTAATGTATAGCAACCCCAGGTGTAAAATATTAAATAGCGGCTACTTCTCAGAGAATTTTGAATTGTCAAGAGGAGCCAAACAAGGGTGTCCGCTGTCACCATATCTATTCTTTATGGCCATCAAAATGCTAGCTGTTCAAATAACAACATTAGAGGATTAGAAATCCAAGGCTTAAAACAAAGGTGTCCATGTATGCCGATGACTCAAGTTTTATAGTAAGTCTGCAAGCTAGATCCCTGCAATGTCTCATTGAAGATCTAGATAACTTTTCTGGCCTCTCTGGACTAAAACCTAATTATGATAAGTGTACAATATTCTTTATTGGATCTTTAAAAAATACAACTTTTTACATTACCCTGCAGTTTACCTATAAAATGGGCTGACGGTAAAGTAGACATACTTGGTATTCATATCACAAAATATATAAATGAGCTCTCCATGATGAATTTCAATAGAACACTTGTAAAAATAGACAAGATCCTGCAACCATGGAGAGGTAAATACCTGTCTATTGATGGACAAATTGCACTGATTAACTCCTTAGTAATATATCAGTTTACTGATTTACTTATGGTGCTGCATACTCCTGATGATTCGTTTTTTCAAATCATATGAGCAAAAAATGTTTTGCTTTGTTTGGGATGCTAAACCAGTCAAGATAAAGCGTGCCTATCTATATAATGGATATGAACTGGGTGGGTTGAGATTATTACATATAAAAGCACTAAACCTTTCTCTAAAAGCTTCACTTTTACAAAAGTTTTACTTGAACCCTAAATGTTTCTCAAGTAGATCACTAAGAAAAGCTCATCCCTTGTTTAAAAATGGCAATTTTCGATTAATTGAAAATTTAACCTTTTTCAAACAAGCATTGCAGAGCTGGTTACAATTTGAATTTCATCCCCCTGAAAAGATAGAACAAATATTACAACAAATATTATGTTTAACTCAAATGTGCTGGTTGATAAAAGACCTGTATTTATCAAAAATATGTTTGAAAATGTTATTTTGATTTATCAGAATTATATGGGAAGGTCTGCTCAATCCAAGATTACAACCAATTGATTATAGCATTACCCCAAAAATAGAGGAGGCAGGTGGCAGCGAGAGGAGGTAGGGAAACTGGTCTGTCTGCCCAATATAAAGGATCAAAACTGGCGGAGGAACAAACATAGCATAGATAGGAAAGTATTACTAGTTTCATTTGAGGACCAGGATGTTGACAGCTGCGCCATACAGATTACAAAGTAGCTGAGAAGAGATTTTTGATGTACCGATTCCATGGTTACAGGATGTATGAGTTGATATAAAAAAACTAC
>NC_140018.1:1474126-1501626 GCF_964263955.1 Coregonus lavaretus
GGTGGTGAGTGACTCCGCTGTCCTGGCGTCGTGAGGGAGGCCGTTCCACCATTGGGGTGCCAGAGCAGCGAACAGTTTTGACTGGGCTGAGCAGGAACTACTAGATCACAATTAATAAGATTACATGGACGGGGGGACCAGATCCTAGATCAGCACTCCTACACTGAGACAGTTGACGCTAGGGTTTAATATTTTCCCGGGTATTTCACAAATGTTCCATCCCGAAAATGAATCACTTTTCTCCCGGGTAACCCGGTAAAACCGGAAGTGTCATTCAAAAACATTATAAAACATATAAATATGTCTGTATTTGATTAGAGCTTTGATCAGCATGAACATTCAAACCTGATGAGCCATATATTTAATGCATTTAATGAGCCCTACATTGACAACATTTAATGAGCCCAAAGCCCAAAAAGCCCAAATGATTGTGCCATTATCCAATACATATATGATAAAGGCTACTGCACATTACTGCACGACAGAAAAACATAAAAGCCCAAAGATGTAGCTAGCTACAGTGCCTTGCAAAAGTATTCATCCCCCTTGGCGTTTCTCCTATTTTGTTGCATTATAACCTGTAATTTAATGTAATGGACATACACAAAATAGTCCAAATTGGTGAAGTGAAATGAAAAAAAATAACTCGTTTCAAAAGATTCTAAAAAATAAATAACGGAAAAGTGGTGCGTGCATATGTATTCACCCCCTTTGCTATGAAGCCCCTACATAAGATCTGGTGCAACCAATTACCTTCAGAAGTCACATAATTAGTTAAATAAAGTCCACCTGTGTGCAATCTAAGTGTCACATGATCTCAGTATATACTGTATACACCTGTTCTGAAAGGCCTCAGAGTCTGCAACACCACTGAGCAAGGGGCACCACCAAGCAAGCGGCACCATGAAGACCAAGGAACCCTCCAAACAGGTCAGGAACATAGTTGTGGAGAAGTACAGATCAGGGTTGGGTTATAAAAAAATATCTGAAACTTTGAACATCCCATGGGGCACCATTAAATCCATTATAAAAAAAATGAAAAGAATATGGCAACACAATAAACCTGCCAAGAGAGGGCCAACCACCAAAACTCACGGACCAGGCAAGGAGGGCATTAATCAGAGAGGCAACAAAGAGACCAAAGATAACCCTGAAGGAGCTGCAAAGCTCCACAGCGGAGATTGGAGTATCTGTCCATAAGACCACTTTATTTGAGACTGGGACGGAGGTTCACCTTCCAGCAGGACAATGACCTTAAGCATACTGCTAAAGCAACACTCAAGTGGTTTAAGGGGAAACATGTAAATGTATTGGAATGGCCTAGTCAAAGCCCAGACCTCAAACCAATTGAGAATCTGTGGTATGACTTAAAGATTGCTGTACATCAGCGGAACCCATCCAACTTGAAGGAGATGGAGCAGTTTTGCCTTGAAGAATGGGCAAAAATCCCAGTGGCTAGATGTGCCAAGCTTATAGAGACATACCACAAGAGACTTGCAGCTGTAATTGCTGCAAAAGGTGGCTCTACAAAGTATTGACTTTTGGGGGGGGGGGGGTGAATAGTTATGCACGCTCAAGTTTTCACAATAAAAAATGTTTGTTTCACAATAAAAAATGTTTTACATCTTCAAAGTGATAGGCATGTTGTGTAAATCAAATGACACAAACCCCCAAAAAATCAATTTTAATTCCAGGTTGTAAAGCAACAAAATAGGAAAAATGCCAAGGGGGGTGAATACTTTCGCAAGCCACTGTACAGTTTGGGCAGAATATCACCCGGAGTAGCCTACCCAACATGAGTGAAAAACGATTAAATTGAGAATAGTCTGATGGGTGAAAATAAGATCACTTGATGAGAAAACAACGTTGGTTGACATACTGCAAATTGAGAAATGATGTGACTAAACTCAACAACAAAAAATAAGACACTGTATTATGAAGCCAAGATCAATGATATAAAGAATGATGGAAATAAACTTTGGAGTACTTTAAATTAAATTATGGGTAGAAAGACAAATTCAACTCCATCTTTCATCGAATCAGATGGCTTATTCATCACAAAACCATTTGATGTTGGCAATCATTTTAATGATTACTTCATTGGCAAAGAGGGCAAACTTAGTCAGGAAATGCCAACAATGAACAGTGAGCCATCGTATTCATGCATAAAAAAACTAATAATGAAAGAAAAGCATTGCAAGTTTGAATTTTGTAAAGTTAGTGTGGGAAACATGGAAAAATTATTGTTATCGATCAATAATGACAAACCTCCTGGCATTAACAACTTAGATGGAAAGCTACTGAGGATGGTAGCTGACTCTATAGCCACTCCTATCTGTCATAGAGATGAAGTCGAAAGTTTACATACACTTAGGTTGGAGTCATTAAAACTCGTTTTTCAACCACTCCACAAATTTCTTGTTAACAAACTATAGTTTTGGCAAGTCGGTTAGGACATCTACTTTGTGCATGACACAAGTAATTTTTCCAACAATTGTTTACAGACAGATTATTTCACTTATAATTCATTGTATCACAATTCCAGTGGGTCAGAAGTTTACATACACTAAGTTGACTGTGCCTTTAACCACTTGGAAAATTCCAGAAAATGATGTTATGGCTTTAGAAGCTTCTGATAGGCTAATTGACATCATTTGAGTCAATTGGAGGTGTACCTGTGGATGTATTTCAAGGCCTACCTTCAAACTCAGTGCCTCTTTTCTTGACATCATGGGAAAATCAAAAGAAATCAGCCAAGACCTCAGAAGAAAAGTTGTAGACCTCCACAAGTCTGGTTCATCCTTGGGAGCAATTTCCAAATGCCTGAAGGTACCACGTTCATCTGTACAAACAATAGTACGCAAGTATAAACACCATGGGACCACACAGCCGTCATACCGCTCAGGAAGGAGACGCGTTCTGTCTCCTATAGATGAACGTACTTTGGTGCGAAAAGTGAAAATCAATCCCAGAACAACAGCAAAGGACCTTGTGAAGATGCTGGAGGAAACAGGTACAAAAGTATCTATGTCCACAGTAAAACGAGTCCTATATCGACATAACCTGAAAGGCCACTCAGCAAGGAAGAAGCTACTACTCCAAAACCGCCATAAAAAAGCCAGACTACGATTTGCAACTGCACATGGGGACAAAGATCTTACTTTTTGGAGAAATGTCCTCTGGTCTGATGAAACAAAAATATAACTGTTTGGCCATAATGACCATCATTATGTTTGGAGGAAAAAGGATTGCAAGCTGAAGAACACCATCCCAACCGTGAAGCACGGGGGTGGCAGCATCATGCTGTGGGGGCGCTTTGCTGCAGGAGGGACTGGTGCACTTCACAAAATAGATGGCATCATGAGGAAGGAAAATTATGTGGATATATTGAAGCAACATCTCAAGACATCAGTCAGGAAGTTAAAGCTTGGTCGCAAATGGCTCTTCCAAATGGACAATGACCCCAAGCATACTTCCAAAGTTGTGGCAAAATGGCTTAAGGACAACAAAGTCAAGGTATCAATCCTATAGAAAATTTGTGGGCAGAACTGAAAAAGCGTGTGTGAGCAAGGAGGCCTACAAACCTGACTCAGTTACACCAGCTCTGTCAGGAGGAATGGGCCAAAATTCACCCAACTTATTGTGGGAAGTTTGTGGAAGCTTACGCGAAATGTTTGACCCAAGTTAAGCAATTTAAAGCAATGCTACCAAATACTAATTGAGTGTATGTAAACTTCTGACCCACTGGGAACGTGATGAGATAAATAAAAGCTGAAATAAATCATTCTCTCTACTATTATTCTGACATTTCACATTCTTAAAATAAAGTGGTGATCCTAAGACAGGGAATTTTTACTAGGATTAAATGTCAGGAATTGTGAAAAACTGAGTTTAAATGTATTTGGCTAAGGTGTATGTAAACTTCCGATTTCAACTGTATCTTTAATCTGAGCCGAGAGGAAAGTATTTGTCCTCAGGCCTGGAGGGAAGCCTAATTAATTCCGCTACCCAAGAATGGTAAACCGGCCTTTACTGGTTCTAACAGTAGACCTAAATTATAAGCTTGCTGCCAGCTCTTAGCAAACTGTTGGAAAAAGTTGTGTTTGACCAAATACAATGCTATTTCTCTGTAAACAAATTAACAACAGACTTTCAACATGCTTATAGGGAAGGGCACTCAACATGTACTGCACTGACACAAATGACTGATGACTGGTTGAAAGAAATGGATACTAAGAAGATTGTGGGAGCTGTACTGTTAGATTTCAGTGCAGCCTTTGATATTATTGACCATAACCTGTTGTTGAAAAAACGCATGTGTTATGGCTTTTCAACCTCTGCCATATCGTGGATTCAGAGCTATCTATCTAATAGAACTCAAAGAGTTTTCTTTAATGGAAGCTTCTCTAATGTAAAACATGTAAAGTGTGGTGTACCACAGGGCAGCTCTCTAGGCCCTCTACTCTTTTCTGTTTTTACCAATAATAATGACCTGCCACTGGTATTAAACAAAGCACGTGTGTCCATGTATGCTGATGATTCAACCATATACACATTAGCAACCACAGCTAATGAAGTCACTGAAACCCTTAACAAAGAGTTGCAGTCTGTTTTGGAATGGGGTGGCCACTAATAAACTGGTCCTGAACATCTCTAAAACTAAGAGCATTGTATTTGCTACAAATCATTCCCTAAGTTCTAGACCTCAACTGAATCTGGTAATGAATGGTGTGGCTGTTGAACAAGTTGAGGAGACTAAATTACTTGGCATTACCTTAGATTGTAAACTATCATGGTCAAAACATTAAGATTCAATGGTTGTAAAGATGGGGAGACGTCTGTCCGTAATAAAGAGATGCTCTGCTTTTTTGACACCACACTCCACAAAGCAAGTTCTGCAGGCTTTAATTTAGTCTAATCTTGATTATTGTCCAGTCGTGTGGTCCAGTGCTGCAAGGAAATACCTAGGTAAGCTGCAGCTGGCCCAAAACAGAGCGGCACGTCTTACTCTTCATTGTAATCAGAGGGCTGATATAAATACTATGCATGCCAGTCTCTCTTGGCTAAGAGTTGAGGAGAGACTGACTGCATCACTTCTTATTTTTATAACAAACATTAATGTGTTGAAAATCCCAAATTGTTTGCATAGTCAACTTATACACAGCTCTGACACACACACTTACCCCACCAGACATGCCACCAGGGGTCTTTTCACAGTCCCCAAATCCAGAACAAATTCAAGAAAGCGTACAGTATTATATAGAGCCATTATTGCATGGAACTCCGTTCCGTCTCATATTGCTCAAATAAACAGCATACCTGGTTTCAAAAAACAGCTCACGGCACAACGCCTCTCCCCTATTTGGCCTAGATAGTTTGTGTGTATGTATTGATATGTAGGCTACGTGTGCCTTTAAAAAAAAAAATTGATGTAGTTCTGTCCTTGAGCTGTTCTTGTCTATTAATGTTCTGTATTATGTCGTGTTTCATGTTTTGTGTGAAGCCCAGGAAGAGTATCTGCTGCTTTTGCAACAGCTAATGGGGATCCTAATAAAATACCAAAATACCAAACACCAAAGTAACAGCTGATTGGCCGACAAACACCAAGGTCACAGCTGATTGGCTGACAAACACCAAGGTCACAGCTGATTGAAAGACAAACACCAAGGTCACAGCTGATTGGCCGACAAACACCAAGGTCACAGCTGATTGGCCGACAAACACCAAGGTCACAGCTGATTGAAAGACAAACACCAAGGTGACAGCTGATTGGCCGACAAACACCAAGGTCACAGCTGATTGGCCGACAAACACCAAGGTCACAGCTGATTGGCAAGGAACAGAGCGCAAGCTTTTCTTGTAACTTTCTCAAATTATCAATAGCCTGTAGTCGCATCATGCAGCCCATATATCGTTTGATTTCTAAGATATTCTAAGGTTTGTATCATTCACAACTAAAGTTGCCAAATAACTCTAAATCTAGTTTATAGGACCTGTTTCAAATGATCACTTTTTTTGCTCATCATAGCCACTTCATATGCGCACTCGCTCAAGAATGGGAAAAATATCCTTTCTATTTTATTCAGCTAAGTTCAATCATATTCTTCTTACTATAAAATCATAATATAAAATAATGACACGGGACTTATAAGCATATATTGTCAGCTAAATGAACAAGCCTACAGCCTATGGCATGGCGCATAGCCAGATAACATACAGTAGGCCAACTCATATTCCGTTCTTCTGAAATACATTTTCTTCATATCACGTTTCTTTAGACCTGCCTAATATAAATAATTTATTCATTGTTATAAAAATGGATTTATTATACTTTTTTAAAAGGCAGGCATCAGTGGCTTGTATGCCTGGAGGCCTGGAGATGCTAAACGTGTTTATGTTAATTACAGTGAGACCAGCAAACTTTTGCATGACAATAAACACCAGCTGACAAAATATCACCATGACAATAACCAGCTGACAAAATATCACCATGACAATAACCAGCTGACAGAATATCACCATGACAATAACCAGCTGACAAAATATCACCATGACAATAACCAGCTGACAAAATATCACCATGACAATAACCAGCTGACAGAATATCACCATGACAATAACCAGCTGACAAAATATCACCATGACAATAACCAGCTGACTAAATATCACCATGACAATAACCAGTTGACTAAATATCACCATGACAATAACCAGCTGACAAAATATCACCATGACAATAAACCAGCTGACAGAATATCATGGCCGCCACAGCACTAACAGTGATACTATGGTTCCTATAGATTACAGTGATACTATGGTTCCGATCTTGTGGAGTCCCAGGAAAAGAAAAAAAGCTTATGGGACACTTAATTCATTCTTTTTTTTTTTACTTAGCCTACTAACAGCCTATTGGTGGAGAGATGCCCCTTGCTCTTGTTTGCTGAATGTAAAATAGGCAGCATTAAGAACGGGCGGGGAGTTGGAAAGAAATAAGCCCATATTTTCCAATAGTAGGCCTATCTTGACACAGAGCTACCTCCTGACAAAATACATCAAATGAGTGGCCTGCTAATATACCTTTCTTTGTCCTTCTAAACTGTCGAGAATAGAACCAAACTGATCCAAATGGTTGCATAATCAGGCCTAGGCTGTAGGCCTATGCAGTTATTTCGGCATGAAACAAAACAGGACGTTTAAGCGGTTATTCAAATTAGCCTACAATTAGCCTACATAACTGCAGTTTACAGCCTGCGGCCAATAATTGTGTACTCACTTGTTAACAATAATAAATTATTTTTGCACTGTGTTGTTGTAGCCCAGGTTTAATAATTGTCTTGTCTAAAAACAATAGTGGAACTTTGCATGCCCAGGGACTACAGAGTACAGCCTGGAGATGTTTAGTTAATTTCATTCCAATCTTCTTTGCATTATTGTAGCCTTTTCTGTAGCCTGTCAACTATGTGTCTGTCTATCCCTGTTCTCTCCTCTCTGCACAGGCCATACAAACGCCTCACACCGCGTGGCTGCTGCCACTCTAATCTGGTGGTCCCTGCGCGCACGACCCACGTGGAGTTCCAGGTCTCCGGCAGCCTCTGGAACTGCCGTTCTGCGGCCAACAAGGCAGAGTTCATCTCAGCCTATGCTACCCTCCAGTCCCTCGACGTCCTGGCGCTGACGTAAACATGGATTACCACAGAAAACACTGCTACTCCTACTGCTCTTTCCTTGTCTGATCATGTGTTCTCGCATACCCCGAGAGCATCTGGTCAGCGCGGCGGTGGCACAGGAATCCTCATCTCTCCCAAGTGGACATTATCTATTTTCCCCCTGACCCATCTGTCTATCTCCTCATTTGAATTTCCATACTGTCACAGTCACTAGCCCATTCAAGCTAACATCCTTATCATGTATCGCCCTCCAGGTTCCCTTGGAGAGTTCATCAATGAGCTTGATACCTTGATAAGTTCCTTTCCTGAGGATGGCTCACCCCTCACAGTTCTGGGTGACTTTAACCTCCCTACGTCTGCCTTTGACTAATTTCTCTCTACCTCCTTCTTTCCACTCCTTTCCTCTTTTGACCTCACCCTCTCACCATCCCCCCCTACTCACAAAGCAGGCAATACGCTTGACCTCATCTTTACTAGATGCTGTTCTTCTACTAATCTCACTGCAACTCCCCTCCAAGTCTCTGACCACTACTTTGTATCCTTTTCTCTCTCGCTCTCCTCCAACACTACTCACTCTGCCCCTACTCAGATGGTAATGTGCCGTCGCAACCTTCGCTCTCTCTCTCCCGCTACTCTCTCCTCTTCCATCCTATCATCTCTTCCATCTGCTAAATCCTTCTCCCTCCGATCTCCTGATTCTGCCTCCTCAACCCTCTTCTCCTCCCTTTCTGCATCTTTTGACTTTCTATATCCCCTATCCTCCCGGCAGGCTCGGTCCTCCCCTCCTGCTCCGTGGCTCTTTGCCACCTTCTCCTCCCTGCTGAATCCTCCTCCTCCTCCCCCTCCCTCCTCCCTCTCTGTGGATGACTTCGTCAACCATTTTGAAAAGAAGGTTGATGACATCCGATCCTCATTTATTAAGTCAAATGACACCGCTGGTCCTGCTCACACTGCCCTACCCTATGCTTTGACTTCTTTCTCCCCTCTCTCTCCAGATGAAATCTTGCGACTTGTGAAGGCCGGCCGCCCAACAACCTGCCCGCTTGACCCTATCCCCTCCTCTCTTCTCCAGACCATTTCCGGAGACCTTCTCCCTTACCTCACCTCGCTCATCAACTCATCCTTGACCGCTGGCCATGTCCCTTCAGTCTTCAAGAGAGCGAGAGTTGCACCCCTCCTCAAAAAACCTACACTCGATCCCTCCGATGTCAACAACTACAAACCAGTATCCCTTCTTTCTTTTCTCTCCAAAACTCTTGAGCGTGCCGTCTCCAGCCAACTCTCCTGCTATCTCTCTCAGAATGACCTTCTTGATCCAAACCAGTCAGGTTTCAAGACTGGTCATTCAAATGAGACTGCTCTTCTCTGTGTCACGGCGGCTCTCCGCACTGCTAAAGCTAACTCTCTCTCCTCTGCTCTTATCCTTCTAGACCTATCTGCTGCCTTTGATACTGTGAACCATCAGATCCTCCTCGCCACCCTCTCCGAGTTGGGCATCTCCGGCGCTGCTCACTCTTGGATTGCGTCCTACCTGACCGGTCGCTCCTACCAGGTGGCGTGGCGAGAATCTGTCTCTGCACCACATGCTCTCACCACTGGTGTCCCCCAGGGCTCAGTTCTAGGCCCTCTCCTATTCTCTCTATACACCAAGTCACTTGGCTCTGTCATATCCTCACATGGTCTCTCCTATCATTGCTACGCAGACGACACACAATTAATTTTCTCCTTTCCCCCTTCTGATAACCAGGTGGCGAATCGCATCTCTGCATGTCTGGCAGACATATCAGTGTGGATGTCGGATCACCACCTCAAGCTGAACCTCGGCAAGACGGAGCTGCTCTTCCTCCCGGGGAAGGACTGCCCGCTCCATGATCTCGCCATCACGGTTGACAACTCCATTGTGTCCTCCTCCCAGAGTGCAAAGAACCTTGGCGTGACCCTGGACAACACCCTGTCGTTCTCCGCTAACATCAAAGCGGTGACCCGATCCTGCAGGTTCATGCTCTACAACATACGACCCTACCTTACACAGAAATCTGTACAGGTCCTAATCCAGGCACTTGTCATCTCCCGTCTGGATTACTGCAACTCGCTGTTGGCTGGGCTCCCTGCCTGTGCCATTAAACCCTTACAACTTATCAACAGTAAGTCGCTTTGGATAAAAGCGTCTGCTAAATGGCATATTATATTATTATATTATTATCCAGAGTGCTGCAGCCCGTCTGGTGTTCAACCTTCCCAAGTTCTCTCATGTCACCCCACTCCTCCGCACACTCCACTGGTTTCCAGTTGAGGCTCGCATCTACTACAAGACCATGGTGCTTGCCTACGGTGCTGTGAGGGGAACGGCACCTCCTTACCTTCAGGCTCTGATCAGACCCTACACCCAAATGAGGGCACTACGTTCATCCACCTCTGGCCTGCTAGCCCCCTACCTCTACGGAAGCACAGTTCCCGCTCAGCCCAGTCAAAGCTATTTGCTGCTCTGGCACCCCAATGGTGGAACAAGCTCCCCCACGACGCCAGGACAGCGGAGTCACTGACCACCTTCCGGAGACACTTGAAACCTTACCTCTTTAAGGAATACCTGGAATAGTATAAAAGTAATCATTCTACCCCCCCTTCCCCCACCCCCCCATTTAAAAAAAGTGGTTGTCCCACTTGCTATCATAAGTTGAATGCACCAATTTGTAAGTCGCTCTGGATAAGAGCGTCTGCTAAATGACGTAAATGTAAATGGAGGAACGCACTAGAGATTTGCCATTTCATAATCTGTTAACTTTTTTTTCTTGCACTTTGACAGGTAAATATTTAGTTTATACGTCTAATATTTAGCTAATGAATGGCCTAATATCTAGCTAATATTTAGCTTCTTACTTCGGCTACACATCATTAGCCTCTCTCTTCCAGCTGTTCCGGTGCACAACAGGCTATAGGCTACGCAAGCCTCTCTGCAATAGGCCATTCATCTTCTCGTGAAATCCTAGGAACGCTATAGGCTACAAAAGCAATAAGACATTTATTTGTATAGTTTAAAAAAAAATACTAAGCCTAATAGCCTGTTCGGGGAAAGAAGCAGGCTTGCTTTTACTAATTGCTGAATGTCAAACAGGCCTACAGCATAGAAAATGCCTTTTGGGAAAAGTTGAGGAAGTGCATTGGTGTGATTGATCACTTTGGCCGGTTACGATAACATTGTTGCACTGATGCATTGCAAATAGTTGCACAGGACATAGTCTAGATGAGCACAGTGAAAAAGAAGATCCGAAACAATTGACAACCATTAGAAAAAACAGAAATCACTTGCAAACCACTTGAGCAATGTGTCACGACTTCTGCCGAGGCTGCCTCCCCTCCTTGTTCGGGCAGGTTTCGGCGTTCGTCGTTACCAGCTTACTAGCTGCTGCCGATCCATTTATCATCACTCCACTTGTCTTGTCTAATTAATCACACACACCTGGTCCTTATCCCCAATTAGTCATTGTATAAGTGTTCCCTCTGCTTCCTTGTCTGTGTGGGTGATTGTTTGTTGTGAGCTGTGTGTAGCTCGGTTGAGCTACCCTTGTTGTTTTCCAGGGTAGATATTCCCCTGTCCCTGAGTTTTGTTTGCGCAACTGTTTATCGACGGAATAAACTTTTTGGATGCGTATTACTCTCCTGCGCCTGACTCCTTCTATCACACGCATCACAGAATCACCCACCAACTTTGGAGTCAGCGGGAGAAGAGCTCATGCCTAGAGTCGTGGCACGGGTCCAGGAGCACTCCACGATGCTGGCCAGCTTGGGGAAAGCGATGGATCGGGTTCTTCAGGTAGTCCAACCCCTGGATAGGAACAGACCCGATCTGTCGAGAACAGCCGGCCAACCGGATCCAGCCACCTACACCTCAGCACCAGGAGGGATCCAGATATCCCGAGCGTTTGAGGTGACAACGTCCCTCCACTTCACCCGCATCCTCGAGTTTCTTCTTTGTGAAGAAGAAGGACGGAGGTCTGCGCCCATGCATTGATTATTGACCACTGAACAGGGAGACGATAATATTATCCTCTCCTCCTCATTCCTTCAGTGATTGAATCAATGCATGGGGCATGCTTCTTCACCAACTTAGATCTCAGGAGTGCGTACAACCTGGTGCATATCCGAGAGGGAGATGAGTGGAAGACAGCATTCAGCAAAACCACAGGGCATTATGAATACCTGGTGATGCCCTATGGTTTGATGAATGCTCCCTCAGTTTTCCAGTCCTTTGTGAACGAGGTGTTTCGGGTCGCGATGTAGTGGTCTACATCGATGACATCCTAGTGTATTCCGCTACGCGCGTCGAGCATGTGTCCCTGGTTCGCAAGGTGCTGGCCTGACTGTTGGAAAATGACCTTTATGCTAAGGCAGAGAAGTGTATGTTTTTCCAGCAGTCCGTCTCCTTCCTTGGATATCGTATTTCCACCTCAGGTGTGGAGCTGGAGGGAGATCGCATTTCAGCCGTGTGTAATTGGCCGACTCCAACCACGGTTAAGGAGGTGCATCGCTTCCTTGGCTTTGCCAACTATTGTCGGAGGTTTATCCGGGGCTTTGGCAAGGTCGCAGCTCCCATTACCTCCCTGTTGAAGGGTGGGCCGTCCCAGCTCCGCTGGTCTGCTGAGGCTGACCTGGCCTTTAGCACACTGCGGGGTCTGTTCACCTCAGCCCCAGTACTGGCCCACCCCAATTCATCACTACCGTTCGTAGTGGAGGTGGATGCGTCCGAGGTTGGGATAGGAGCTGTCCTGTCTCAACGCTCGGGTACACCACCCAAGCTCCGCCCCTGTGCGTTATTTTCGAAGAAGCTCAGCCCGGCGGAGCAGAACTACGGCGTTGGTGATCGGGAGCTGTTGGCTGTTGTTCGAGCCTTGACCGTGAGGAGGCATTGGCTCGAGGGGGCAAAACACCCTTTCCTCGTCTGGACGGACCACCGTAACCTGGAGTACATCCGGGCAGCGAGGAGGCTGAATCCTCGCCAGGCCAGGTGGGCCCTATTCTTCACCCGGTTTGATTTCACTCTATCATACATCCCGGGTACGAAGAACGTGAAGACACAGAGGAGAGGCCCAGAGACAACACTCCCAGTATGGGCGATGGACGCGGATATAGAGCAGGCAATACGCACGGATCCCTCTCCACCTCAGTGTCCAGCTGGGCTGCGGTATGTGCCTGCTCTTATCCGTGATCGTCTGATCTTCTGGGCACACACGTCACCCTCCTCTGATCACCCAGGTATCGGCCATACAGTGCGCTGCCTGAGCGGAAAGTACTGGTGGCCTACCTTGGCTAAGGATGTGAGGGTGTACGTCTCCTCCTGCTCGGTGTGCACCCAGAGTAAGGCACCTAGGCAAACTCCCAGCGGGTAAGTTACAACCTTTACCAGTTCCACAACGACCATGGTCTCACCTTAGCATTGATTTTCTAACTGATCTTCCCCTCTCCCAAGGTAACACCACCATCCTGGTCGTTGTGTGACCGCTTCTCCAAGTCCTGCCGCCTCCTTCCTCTGCCCGGTCTCCCCACAGCCCTGCAGACTGCGGAGGCCCTGTTTACTCACGTCTTCCGGCATTACGGGGTACCAGAGGATATAGTGTCTGACCGAGGTCCCCAGTTCACGTCCAAGGTCTGAAAAGCGTTCATGGAACGTCTGGGGTCTCGGTCAGCCTGACCTCTGGGTTCCACCCCGAGAGTAATGGGCAGGTGGAATGGGTAAATCAGGACGTGGGTAGGTTCCTGCGGTCCTACTGCCAGGACCGGCAGGGGGAGTGGTCGGTGTTCCTGCCATGGGCAGAATATGCCCAGAACTCTCTCCGCCACTCCTCCACTAACCTAACGCCTTTCCAGTGTGTTCTAGGTTACCAACCGGTTCTGGCACCGTGGCACCAGAGCCAGACCACGTTCACCTCCAACGCGCCGTGCGTCGTCAGAAGGCCAACGCTGACCACCACCGCAGTGAGGCCCCCGTCTTTGTACCGGGGGATCGGGTCTGGCTCTCGACCCGGAATCTGCCCCTCCGCCTGCCCTGCCGGAAGCTGAGCCTGCGGTTTGTGGGGCCGTTCAAAGTCCTGAGGAGAGTCAACAAGGTCACATATAGGTTATTACTTTCCCCTGATTACCGTATTAACCCCTCGTTTCATGTGTCTCTCCTCAGGCCGGTGGTAGCTGGTCCGCTCCAGGAGTCTGAGGTGCAGGAGGTCTGTCCACCTCCTCTAGACATTGAAGGGGCCCCGGCGTACTCGGTCCGTTCCATCCTGGATTCGAGGTGTCGGGTGGGGGACCTTCAGTACCTCGTGGAGTGGGAGGGGTGCGGTCCGGAGGAACGGTGCTGTGTCCCGGTGAGGGATATCCTCGATACCTCCATGTTACTGGATTTCCACCGTCGCCATCCGGCTCACCCTGCTCCGCGTCCTCCTGGCCGTCCCAGAGGCCAGGAGGACGCGTCCTCGACTTCCGCCGAGGCTGCCTCCCCTCCTTGTTCGGGCAGGTTTTAGCGTTCGTCGTCACCGGCTTACTAGCTGCTGCCGATCCATTTATCATCACTCCACTTGTCTTGTCTAATTAATCACACACACCTGGTCCTTATCCCCAATTAGTCATTGTATAAGTGTTCCCTCTGCTTCCTTGTCTGTGTGGGTGATTGTTTGTTGTGAGCTGTGTGTAGCTCGGTTGAGTTACCCTTACCTTGTTGTTTACCAGGGTAGATATTTCCCCTGTGCCTGAGTTTTGTTTGCGTAACTTTAAATACAATTTACTATCTTATTTTTCATTAGGCCTACATGTACATTGAAATATTATTTACAGTTGTCATGATGACAGTGAACACACCCTGAAAACACTGAATGGTCTGAACCAGTATCTGTGGGTTAGAGACCTCATGGTCTGAACCAGTATCTGTGGGTTAGAGACCTCATGGTCTGAACCAGTGTCTGTGGGTTAGAGACCTCATGAATGGTCTGAACCAGTATCTGTGGGTTAGAGACCTCATGAATGGTCTGAACCAGTATCTGTGGGTTAGAGACCTCATGAATGGTCTGAACCAGTATCTGTGGGTTAGAGACCTCATGAATGGTCTGAACCAGTATCTGTGGGTTAGAGACCTCATGGTCTGAACCAGTATCTGTGGGTTAGAGACCTCATGAATGGTCTGAACCAGTATCTGTGGGTTAGAGACCTCATGAATGGTCTGAACCAGTATATGTGGGTTAGAGACCTCATGGTCTGAACCAGTATCTGTGGGTTAGAGACCTCATGGTCTGAACCAGTATCTGTGTGTTAGAGACCTCATGGTCTGAACCAGTATCTGTGGGTTAGAGACCTCATGGTCTGAACCAGTATCTGTGGGTTAGAGACCTCATGGTCTGAACCAGTATCTGTGTGTTAGAGACCTCATGGTCTGAACCAGTATCTGTGGGTTAGAGACCTCATGGTCTGAACCAGTATCTGTGTGTTAGAGACCTCATGGTCTGAACCAGTCTCTGTGTGTTAGAGACCTCATGAATGGTCTGAACCAGTATCTGTGTGTTAGAGACCTCATGGTCTGAACCAGTATCTGTGGGTTAGAGACCTCATGGTCTGAACCAGTCTCTGTGGGTTAGAGACCTCATGAATGGTCTGAACCAGTATCTGTGTGTTAGAGACCTCATGAATGGTCTGAACCAGTATCTGTGGGTTAGAGACCTCATGAATGGTCTGAACCAGTATCTGTGGGTTAGAGACCTCATGAATGGTCTGAACCAGTCTCTGTGGGTTAGAGACCTCATGGTCTGAACCAGTATCTGTGGGTTAGAGACCTCATGAATGGTCTGAACCAGTATCTGTGGGTTAGAGACCTCATGGTCTGAACCAGTATCTGTGGGTTAGAGACCTCATGGTCTGAACCAGTATCTGTGTGTTAGAGACCTCATGGTCTGAACCAGTATCTGTGGGTTAGAGACCTCATGGTCTGAACCAGTATCTGTGGGTTAGAGACCTCATGGTCTGAACCAGTATCTGTGGGTTAGAGACCTCATGAATGGTCTGAACCAGTATCTGTGTGTTAGAGACCTCATGAATGGTCTGAACCAGTATCTGTGGGTTAGTAACCTCATGAATGGTCTGAACCAGTATCTGTGGGTTAGAGACCTCATGGTCTGAACCAGTATCTGTGGGTTAGAGACCTCATGGTCTGAACCAGTATCTGTGGGTTAGAGACCTCATGAATGGTCTGAACCAGTATCTGTGTGTTAGAGACCTCATGGTCTGAACCAGTATCTGTGGGTTAGAGACCTCATGGTCTGAACCAGTCTCTGTGGGTTAGAGACCTCATGAATGGTCTGAACCAGTATCTGTGGGTTAGAGACCTCATGAATGGTCTGAACCAGTATCTGTGGGTTAGAGACCTCATGGTCTGAACCAGTATCTGTGGGTTAGAGACCTCATGGTCTGAACCAGTCTCTGTGTGTTAGAGACCTCATGGTCTGAACCAGTCTCTGTGTGTTAGAGACCTCATGGTCTGAACCAGTATCTGTGGGTTAGAGACCTCATGGTCTGAACCAGTCTCTGTGGGTTAGAGACCTCATGAATGGTCTGAACCAGTATCTGTGGGTTAGAGACCTCATGGTCTGAACCAGTATCTGTGGGTTAGAGACCTCATGAATGGTCTTATGTTACCATCGTATTAATAGGCAGTGTGCAGTAGGATGCATTGATCAGTTGATTTGCAGGTGCAGGCCGGTAGAACGATAAATGATAAACGTTCCCTTAACTCTGACACGACACAATGAACGTTATCATCACAACAGAACTACTAGTAGGTCTAGCTAACGTTAGCTAACTTGAAGGAAATACATTAGGCAGCTCGTCTTACAGCAGCTATCCTCTACAGACCCTCTCTGGGCGAGAGATGTGTGTATGGTGTATGAGGGGGAGCACACGCACACACACAATATCTACTCTTACAGTCCGTCAACAGCGGAGAGGTATGTGTTGAAGCGGTATCATCATGAACACACTTGGTGATAGTATGTATACAATGCATGCATATCTTCACCAGCATGCCCTTCATACTGCCCTGCTCTGCTGACGCTGAGGTATGTGTTTAAGTTTCATGAACACACACACACCTAAACACACATCTAAACACACACCTAATTACACTCGAACACCTACATCTATTTAAAGTTGCCCGTCCCCACTGTGTAAACACCCACAGCCACTCACTGTGGTGAGGTATGTGAAAGTATCGCAAGCACGCAGCACCCCCTACGTACACATTCTCTCTCTCTCTCTGCAGCTGCTGTTCATGTCTAAACCCCATGAGTAAACCCATGCATGCAGCAGGTATGTGTGGTACGCTGCTTGTCCACGGGGGACACGGTGCACTTGTGCCGAGGTCAAGGCTAACCCCCATTGCAACGGGTCAAACAGTCAGCCATATGAGTTTGAGAGCAGGTGTCCCGTGTTGAATGTTTTTAACCCGTTTTCAATTACATTGTTACTTTTCTCAACGGCTGTTCACCTTTTAACCTACCAGGTCTTTATCGTAATAATGACTTTTGCCTGTGTGGCTAACTAAACGTTAAATCTCTTAATCTTAAATCCCAACTCTCTCTGTCTCTCTGTCTGTGGTGTAAGTTACCATGGCAGCATGGTTTCTGATCTGACAGAGGAGGGCAAGAGTTGTTCCATGTTTGATTCTTATGGCGTCAAATCATCCTCTGAAGTCCATTGCGTGCGAGATGATGGCGCTGTCAAGCAAGATGAAAACATCATTGAGAAAACAAACACTGAGTCGAGAGCACAGAGGATGAGTGCCGCGAGCGCACAGACTGGTAGAGAGTGCAAACATTGTGGTAGAGAGCAGCAAAGGATGTGTCCTGCGAACGACAGGCCAAACTTGAGAGCTTGAAAGTGTGACTTTGGGGCGAGCAGAATATTATTGCCGAAGATCCAGAAGAAGAATATCGGAATAGAAAAAATATACAACCGTAAGCAAAGAAACATGGTTCAAACATGCAAAAAAATACATTTGAAAACATAACATTTCCCACCAACATTAGTCATGTCTTTGTAAAGTTTTCACACTCAATTTCTCAAGTTGCTCTCTCTCAAGTCTTGGTACCTTTGGGTTTCAATTTCTCTTTGTCTCAATTGGATTTCAGGCTGGTGGGGGCGGGCTTAAAGATGGGTTCATGTCTAGAAACCTTAGATTGGTCATTTTCACTGGAGTGATGGACGGACTAACAAATTCTTGCCCTTGGCCTGTCCAGTGTTGTGTCGTGTGATTGGTTGGGTCTTCTTGGGTGCATGCTGTCAAACAGATGCTTGAACATGATACATACGCAAAGTAATTGGGAAATAAATTAAATAGCTATACCATACTTTGAGTTGAGTGAAATCTACTTGCTAAAATTAGCTAGATAGCTAATGACTTGTTAGCCAGCTACGTTCGTCTGTAAGACAAAAAAGCAGATTCGGTTCTAGCTAAGTACCACCAGCTAGCTAATAGTTTTTCTTCACCTTTCCACAAAGTGTCTGGTATGTGTTTGCTTGATATGAGGGAGTTAACCCCAATGCATCACAGACATGGTGGAGTTTGGGCATAATGTATTTGTATTTGTATTTATTAGGGGTCCCCATTAGCTGCTTCCAAGGCATCAGCTTCTCTTTCTGGGGTAAAAAAAAAAACACATTAAGGCACTTACATTACACATCAAACAAAATATAAAACAGTACATCATATAACATTATTACACCACTACATACATGTATCTACAATACAAAATGTATGATAACACCATACAACAATGTACGTGTGTGTAGAGTGCGTGTGCTAGTGTTTGTGTGCATGTGTATGTGTGTCTGTACCTGTGTGTGTGTCTCTTCACAGTCCCCGCTGTTCCACAAGGTGTATTTTTTTATCTGATTCTTAAATCTGATTCTAAGACTTGCATCAGTTGCTTGATGTGGAATAGAGTTCCATGTAGTCATGGCTCTATGTAGTACTGTGCGCCTCCCATAGTCCGTTCTGGACTTGGGAATTGTGAAGAGACCTCTGGTGGCATGTCTTGTGGGGTATGCATAGGTGTCCGAGTTTAAACAGACAGCTCGGTGCATTCAGCTTGTCAACACTTATTACAAAAACAAGTAGTGATGAAGTCAATCTCTCCTCCACTTTGAGCCATGAGAGATTGACATGCATACTATTTATGTTAGCTCTCCGTGTACATTTAAGGGCCAGCCGTGCTGCCCTGTTCAATAATTTTCCTAAGTCCCTCTTTTTGGCACCTGACCACACAACTGAACAGTAGTCCAGGTGCGACAACTAGGGCCTGTAAGACTTGCCTTGTTGATATAGTTGTTAAGAAGGCGGAGCAGCGCTTTATTATGGACAGACTTCTCCCCATCTTAGCTACTGTTGTATCAACATTTTGACCATGACAGTTTACAATCTAGGGTTACTCCAAGCAGTTTAGTCACCTCACCTTGCTCAATTTCCACATTATTCATTACAATATTTAGGTGCGGTTTAGGGTTTAGTCAATGATTTGTCCCAAATAAAATGCTTTTAGTTTTCAAAATATTTAGGACTAACTTATTCCTTGCCACCCATTCTGAAACTAACTGCAGCTCTTTGTTAAGTGTTGCAGTGATTTCACTTGCTGTAGTAGCTGACATGTATAGTCATCTGCATACATAGACACACTGGCTTTACTCAAGGCCAGTGGCATGTCAATAGTAAAGATTGAAAAAATAAAGGGCCTAGACAGCTGCCCTGGGGAATTCCTGATTCTACCTGGATTAAGTTGGAGAGGCTTCCATTAAAGAACACCCTCTGTGTTCTGATAGACAGGTAACTCTTTATCCACAATATAGCAGGTGGAGTAAAGCCATAACACATACGTTTTTCCAGCAGCAGACTATGATCGATAATGTCAAAAGCCGCACTGAAGTCTAACAAAACAGCTCCCACAATCTTTTTATCATAAATTTCTCTCAGCAAATCCTCAATCATTTGTTTAAGTGCTTGTTGAATGTCCTTCCCTATAAGCGTGCTGAAAGTCTGTTGTCAATTTGTTTCCAGTAAAATACCATTGTACCTGTCAAACACAATTTTTTTCAATAGTTTACTAAGGGTTGGTAACAGGCTGATTGGTCGGCTATTTGAGCCAGTTAAGGGGGCTTTACTATTCTTGGGTAGCGGAATTACTTTTGCTTCCCTCCAAGCCTGAGGGCACACACTTTTTAGAAGGCTTAAATTGAAGATATGGCAAATAGGAGTGGCAATATCTTCCGCTATTATCCTCAGTAATTTTCCATCCAAGTTGTCAGACCCAGGTGGCTTATCATTGTTGATAGACAACAATATTATTTTCACCTCTTCCACACTCACTTTACAAAATTCTAAATTACAATGCTTGTCTTTCAAAATTTGATCAGTTATACTTGGATGTGTAGTGTCAGCGTTTGTTGCTGGCATGTCATGCCTAAGTTTTCTAATCTTGTGGTGAATGAGCCATCTGATTCAATGAATGAGTTTGCCTTTTTGCCCAAAAATGTAATTTAATGCGGCTGTGATCTAACAAGTTCATTCATCATATAGGTCCATTTAATACAGCTAAATATAATGACTCCATTGTAGGGACACACACACTATTGGCTTAACGATGATAACATTGAAAGAAAGGACTAGTGGGCTAGTTAAGAGAAATTGCAGGAATTGAGATGAAGACAGGATATAATATTTAGGGTATTTATTAAGAGCTAAGGCACAGCATATGGGGATTTTGAATTAAATGGAGACACATTTTTTTTTTTTTTTTTTGTAGTTTTTTTTTTTTTTTGTCATTTAGCAGACGCTCTTATCCAGAGCGACTTACAGTTAGTGAGTGTATACATTATTTTTCATGCTGGCCCCCGTGGGAATCGAACCCACAACCCTGCCGTTGCAAACGCCATGCTCTACCAACTGATCTACATCCCTGCCGGCCATTCCCCTCCCCTACCCTGGACGACGCAGGGCCAATTGTGCCCCCGCCCCATGGGTCTCCTGGTCGCGGCCGGCTACAACAGAGCCTTGATTCGAACCAGGATCTCTAGTGGCACAGCTAGCACTGCGATTCAGTGCCTTAGACCACTGCGCCACTCGGGAGGATACGAAGGGGAGAACCTGCTACATTAATCTGGTACATAACCAGTGCTAAATAATAGAATGTAAACTGAAATTAATATGATTCACCTAGCTAAACTCAGGTTAACATGCCAGCATTCAAAGGAGCACTGAGCACAAAGCAACGCCATGAATTCACCATTCAGAATTTAACTGAGAAAAAAACAGATTTGTTTTATAGTAATTGTCTGATTGGGAACTACCATTGTCTATCAAATTACAGTGTCGAATTATTTCAATTTGGCATTGGAAGTTTAATTGCGTGCAGGCAGTAATACAGATCAGATGTTATCAGCAAGCCAGAGCCATCTGTGGAAAGAGGAGTCTCATCAGATCAGATGTTATCAGCAAGCCAGATCCATCTGTGGAAAGAGGAGTCTCAGATCAGATGTTATCAGCAAGCCAGAGCCATCTGTGGAAAGAGGAGACTCATCAGATCAGATGTTATCAGCAAGCCAGAGCCATCTGTGGAAAGAGGAGTCTCATCAGATCAGATGTTATCAGCAAGCCAGAGCCGTCTGTGGAAAGAGGAGTCTCATCAGATCAGATGTTATCAGCAAGCCAGAGCCATCTGTGGAAAGAGGAGTCTCATCCGATCAGATGTTATCAGCAAGCCAGAGCCATCTGTGGAAAGAGGAGCCTCATCAGATCAGATGTTATCAGCAAGCCAGAGCCATCTGTGGAAAGAGGAGTCTCATCAGATCAGATGTTATCAGCAAGCCAGAGCCATCTGTGGAAAGAGGAGTCTCATCCGATCAGATGTTATCAGCAAGCCAGAGCCATCTGTGGAAAGAGGAGCCTCATCAGATCAGATGTTATCAGCAAGCCAGATCCATCTGTGGAGAGAGGAGTCTCAGATCAGATGTTATCAGCAAGCCAGATCCATCTGTGGAAAGAGGAGCCTCATCAGATCAGATGTGAAAGTATTCGGTTAGCAGTTTACAATATTGGTATTTAGTTTGGAGTTAGATCTATCTCGGCTTCCCCTCACCCCATCTCAATCAAGGGCCTCTTCCCCAGTGAGGGCCTTCCCTGTCTGTTCTCAGCCCGCCTCTCCCTCCTCTGCCCCTCTCTCCCAGTCATGCTGGTCTTCCAAGTCCTCTACTAACCCCTCGTTAACTTCGCTAGCTAGCAACAACGCTCTTGGTTAAACCAAAGACACTGGTAACTTTTATATGTGGTTAAACATTAGCTAGCTATCTAACTAGCTGCTAGCTGACGCTAACTTAGCTTGCCTCATCAATAGCCTGCGTTAACGACAGAAGACCAAATAAGTACCTACTTCACTGTCAATATTGAAATCATAGTTGATTAGTTGGTTGTTTAGGTTCTCTACTGAAAAATTCTAGAGCTTACCGTTTTATTGTTGGCTGTCGTCCCTACTTCACCCATCACCTTGCCTTTCACCGTCAAAATCTGGTTAGAGAGCAGTCATTTCAGTAGAACGCTTCAGGCTATGTTCATTGGCTAGAATATTTACCTATAATACAATTATAGCAAAAGATTATAAATTCAAGCTCAACTTTTTTTGGTATTAGAGGAGAAATCCATGCAGTGTATTTGTGAGAGCGCAGTAACTTCTGAGTCTTGACAAGTAGTAACTATCTCTGCAAAACAAAACAAAACAAAAATCTCTGCGCTCAAATTAATATTTTGTGTGCGGCCATGTCACACTTGCCCCCCACTACCTGTGTGCTCGCGGGCTTGACTACATTTGCTTGCTCATGTTTTATTGTGCTCAACTTTAGAGATCAATTTGACTCCATAGATTCTCAGACATCTTGTGGTTTTGGGCTCAGTTGTTTATCAGTTTATGGTTAAGGAGGATCTCACTTCACTGCAGAAACACGAGTCTCCACTTTCAGCACTTCTCACAGTATGAGTGGTGTGGTTAGACGTTATGAGTGGTGTGGTTAGACGATATGAGTGGTGTGGTTAGACGTTATGAGTGGTGTGGTTAGACGTTATGAGTGGTGTGGTTAGACGTTATGAGTGGTGTGGTTAGACATTATGAGTGGTGTGGTTAGATGTTATGAGTGGTGTGGTTAGATGTTATGAGTGGTGAGTGGTTAGACTTTATGAGTGGTGTGGTTAGACTTTATGAGTGGTGAGTGGTTAGACGTTATGAGTGGTTGTGGTTAGACGTTATGAGTGGTGTGGTTAGACATTATGAGTGTGTGGTTAGACATTATGCGTGGTTAGAAGTTATGAGACAGTGCCATCGGTCTGCTGCTCAAACTTTCTCAGGGCTGCATAAGGACATGATCTTACAGTTTTTCACAATTGCTAAAACACAATTTGCACCACCACAGGAGATGTATGGTCCTGGTCCTGTGGTGATGCATGGTCAGAGATGTATGGTCATGGTCATGGTCCGGTGGTGATGCATGGTCAGAGATGTATGGTCATGGTCATGGTCCGGTGGTGATGCATGGTCAGAGATGTATGGTCCTGGTCCTGTGGTGATGCATGGTCAGAGATGTATGGTCCTGGTCCTGGTCCTGTGGTGATGCATGGTCAGAGATGTATGGTCATGGTCATGATCCTGTGGTGGTGCATGGTCAGAGATGTATGGTCCTGGTCCTGTGGTGATGCATGGTCAGAGATGTATGGTCATGGTCCTGGTCCTGTGGTGGTGCATGGTCAGAGATGTATGGTCCTGGTCCTGTGGTGATGCATGGTCAGAGATGTATGGTCATGGTCCTGTGGTGATGCATGGTCAGAGATGTATGGTCATGATCCTGTGGTGGTGCATGGTTAGAGATGTATGGTCCTGGTCCTGTGGTGGTGCATGGTCAGAGATGTATGGTCCTGGTCCTGTGGTGGTGCATGGTCAGAGATGTATGGTCATGGTCCTGGTCCTGTGGTGGTGCATGGTCAGAGATGTATGGTCATGGTCCTGGTCCTGTGGTGGTGCATGGTCAGAGATGTATGGTCATGGTCCTGGTCCTGTGGTGGTGCATGGTCAGAGATGTATGGTCCTGGTCCTGTGGTGATGCATGGTCAGAGATGTATGGTCCTGGTCCTGTGGTGGTGCATGGTCAGAGATGTATGGTCATGGTCCTGTGGTGATGCATGGTCAGAGATGTATGGTCATGGTCCTGGTCCTGTGGTGATGCATGGTCAGAGATGTATGGTCCTGGTCCTGTGGTGATGCATGGTCAGAGATGTATGGTCCTGGTCCTGTGGTGGTGCATGGTCAGAGATGTATGGTCATGGTCCTGGTCCTGTGGTGGTGCATGGTCAGAGATGTATGGTCCTGGTCCTGTGGTGGTGCATGGTCAGAGATGTATGGTCATGGTCCTGGTCCTGTGGTGGTGCATGGTCAGAGATGTATGGTCATGGTCCTGTGGTGGTGCATGGTCAGAGATGTATGGTCATGGTCCTGTGGTGGTGCATGGTCAGAGATGTATGGTCATGGTCCTGGTCCTGTGGTGGTGCATGGTCAGAGATGTATGGTCCTGGTCCTGTGGTGGTGCATGGTCAGAGAGGTATGGTCATGGTCCTGTGGTGGTGCATGGTCAGAGATGTATGGTCATGGTCCTGGTCCTGTGGTGGTGCATGGTCAGAGATGTATGGTCATGGTCCTGTGGTGATGCATGGTCAGAGATGTATGGTCCTGGTCCTGTGGTGATGCATGGTCAGAGATGTATGGTCATGGTCCTGTGGTGGTGCATGGTCAGGGATGTATGGTCCTGGTCCTGTGGTGATGCATGGTCAGAGAGGTATGGTCATGGTCCTGTGGTGGTGCATGGTCAGAGATGTATGGTCATGGTCCTGGTCCTGTGGTGATGCATGGTCAGAGATGTATGGTCATGGTCCTGTGGTGGTGCATGGTCAGAGATGTATGGTCCTGGTCCTGTGGTGATGCATGGTCAGAGATGTATGGTCCTGGTCCTGTGGTGGTGCATGGTCAGAGATGTATGGTCATGGTCCTGTGGTGGTGCATGGTCAGAGATGTATGGTTATGGTCCTGTGGTGGTGCATGGTCAGAGATGTATGGTCCTGGTCCTGTGGTGATGCATGGTCAGAGATGTATGGTCATGGTCCTGTGGTGGTGCATGGTCAGAGATGTATGGTCCTGGTCCTGTGGTGGTGCATGGTCAGAGATGTATGGTCATGGTCCTGTGGTGATGCATGGTCAGAGATGTATGGTCATGGTCCTGGTCCTGTGGTGATGCATGGTCAGAGATGTATGGTCATGGTCCTGTGGTGGTGCATGGTCAGAGATGTATGGTCATGGTCCTGTGGTGGTGCATGGTCAGAGATGTATGGTCCTGGTCCTGTGGTGGTGCATGGTCAGAGATGTATGGTCATGGTCCTGGTCCTGTGGTGATGCATGGTCAGAGATGTATGGTCCTGGTCCTGTGGTGATGCATGGTCAGAGATGTATGGTCATGATCCTGGTCCTGTGGTGATGCATGGTCAGAGATGTATGGTCCTGGTCCTGTGGTGGTGCATGGTCAGATATGTATGGTCATGGTCCTGGTCCTGTGGTGATGCATGGTCAGAGATGTATGGTCCTGGTCCTGTGGTGGTGCATGGTCAGATATGTATGGTCATGGTCCTGTGGTGGTGCATGGTCAGAGATGTATGGTCATGGTCCTGTGGTGATGCATGGTCAGAGATGTATGGTCCTGGTCCTGTGGTGGTGCATGGTCAGAGATGTATGGTCCTGGTCCTGTGGTGGTGCATGGTCAGGGATGTATGGTCATGGTCCTGTGGTGGTGCATGGTCAGAGATGTATGGTCATGGTCCTGGTCCTGTGGTGGTGCATGGTCAGAGATGTATGGTCATGGTCCTGGTCCTGTGGTGGTGAATGGTCAGAGATGTATGGTCATGGTCCTGTGGTGGTGCATGGTCAGAGATGTATGGTCATGGTCCTGGTCCTGTGGTGGTGCATGGTCAGAGATGTATGGTCATGGTCCTGGTCCTGTGGTGGTGCATGGTCAGAGATGTATGGTCATGGTCCTGGTCCTGTAGTGATGCATGGTCAGAGATGTATGGTCATGGTCCTGTGGTGATGCATGGTCAGAGATGTATGGTCATGGTCCTGTGGTGATGCATGGTCAGAGATGTATGGTCCTGGTCCTGTGGTGGTGCATGGTCAGAGATGTATGGTCCTGGTCCTGTGGTGATGCATGGTCAGAGATGTATGGTCATGGTCCTGGTCCTGTGGTGATGCATGGTCAGAGATTTATGGTCATGGTCATGGTCCTGTGGTGATGCATGGTCAGAGATGTATGGTCATGGTCCTGTGGTGATGCATGGTCAGAGATGTATGGTCCTGGTCCTGTGGTGGTGCATGGTCAGAGATGTATGGTCATGGTCCTGGTCCTGTGGTGGTGCATGGTCAGAGATGTATGGTCATGATCCTGTGGTGATGCATGGTCAGAGATGTATGGTCATGGTCCTGGTCCTGTGGTGATGCATGGTCAGAGATGTATGGTCCTGGTCCTGTGGTGGTGCATGGTCAGAGATGTATGGTCATGGTCCTGTGGTGATGCATGGTCAGAGATGTATGGTCCTGGTCCTGTGGTGGTGCATGGTCAGAGATGTATGGTCATGGTCCTGGTCCTGTGGTGGTGCATGGTTAGAGATGTATGGTCCTGGTCCTGGTCCTGTGGTGGTGCATGGTTAGAGATGTATGGTCATGGTCCTGTGGTGATGCATGGTCAGAGATGTATGGTCATGGTCCTGTGGTGGTGCATGGTCAGAGATGTATGGTCCTGGTCCTGTGGTGGTGCATGGTTAGAGATGTATGGTCCTGGTCCTGGTCCTGTGGTGGTGCATGGTTAGAGATGTATGGTCATGGTCCTGTGGTGATGCATGGTCAGAGATGTATGGTCCTGGTCCTGTGGTGGTGCATGGTCAGAGATGTATGGTCATGGTCCTGTGGTGGTGCATGGTCAGAGATGTATGGTCCTGGTCCTGTGGTGGTGCATGGTTAGAGATGTATGGTCCTGGTCCTGGTCCTGTGGTGGTGCATGGTTAGAGATGTATGGTCATGGTCCTGTGGTGATGCATGGTCAGAGATGTATGGTCCTGGTCCTGTGGTGGTGCATGGTCAGAGATGTATGGTCATGGTCCTGTGGTGGTGCATGGTCAGAGATGTATGGTCATGGTCCTGGTCCTGTGGTGGTGCATGGTCAGAGATGTATGGTCCTGGTCCTGTGGTGATGCATGGTCAGAGATGTATGGTCCTGGTCCTGTGGTGGTGCATGGTCAGAGATGTATGGTTATGGTCCTGTGGTGGTGCATGGTCAGAGATGTATGGTTATGGTCCTGTGGTGGTGCATGGTCAGAGATGTATGGTCATGGTCCTGGTCCTGTGGTGGTGCATGGTCAGAGATGTATGGTCATGTATGTGATCATGTAAGGTTCCAGCATTTGAAAGGTTGTTGCTTCAATTACATTGGTTCAACTGATGTTGTAAAGGAGACAATACTAGACTTCCAAAGGCTTTAAAACCAGAGGCTGTTCTATTCTGAGCCCAGAGGTGTGATGATTTCAAAGCTCATCAACATATCTATTGAACACAAGTCCCTCTTTAAGTGTCTCAGTCTTGACAGAGTGTGCTGACTCTTGCTAGGGTGTGCTGGTTCTGGCTAGGGTGTGCTGACGCTGGCTAGGGTGTGCTGACGCTGGCTACGGTGTGCTGACTCTGG
>NC_140018.1:1506626-1611905 GCF_964263955.1 Coregonus lavaretus
TAACCTGCAGCTCTAGGACTGTGACCCCACCGTTATATTAACTAGCAGCTCTGGGACCGTGACCCCACCGTTATATTAACCAGCAGCTCTAGGACTGTGACCCCACCGTTATATTAACTAGCAGCTCTGGGACCGTGACCCCACCGTTATATTAACCAGCAGCTCTAGGACTGTGACCCCACCGTTATATTAACCAGCAGCTCTGGGACTGTGACCCCATCGTTATATTAACCAGCAGCTCTGGGACTGTGACCCCACCGTTATATTAACCAGCAGCTCTGGGACCGTGACCCCACCGTTATATTAACCAGCAGCTCTGGGACCGTGACCCCACCGTTATATTAACCAGCAGCTCTGGGACCGTGACCCCACCGTTATACTAACCAGCAGCTCTGGGACCGTGACCCCACCGTTATATTAACCAGCAGCTCTGGGACCGTGACCCCACCGTTATATTAACCAGCAGCTCTGGGACCGTGACCCCACCGTTGTATTAACCAGCAGCTCTGGGACCGTGACCCCACCGTTATATTAACCAGCAGCTCTGGGACCGTGACCCCACAGTTATATTAACCAGCAGCTCTAGGACTGTGACCCCACCGTTATATTAACCAGCAGCTCTGGGACCGTGACCCCACCGTTATATTAACCAGCAGCTCTAGGACTGTGACCCCACCGTTATATTAACCAGCAGCTCTGGGACTGTGACCCCATCGTTATATTAACCAGCAGCTCTGGGACCGTGACCCCACCGTTATATTAACCAGCAGCTCTGGGACCGTGACCCCATCGTTATATTAACCAGCAGCTCTGGGACCGTGACCCCACCGTTATACTAGTAGGGTTATTAGGGTTATTAGGTGGAACAGCCTGGGGAGGTTCACACACACTGAAGCACACAAGCACAAGCACAGGCATGGAGGTATACAGACACACCCATACACACACACACACACACACACACACACACACACGGAAGCACACACACACACACACGGAAGCACACACACCCCTAGGTCAAGTAAGGACACACTGTGACAAAACACTTTTTCTTTTTTTTGCATACGTTAAGTTTTACATATACGCTTTGTTTACTTCACATCTTGTACTTTTAAAACAAATACAATCTTTGCCTAGAGCGTCTTTCCGACCAGGGCGTGTTGACACACAGCTGTACACAAACACTGCATTCATAGAACATGTTAAGACAAGGATTTGCTGTGAACGACAGTGAATTAACAGTCTGTATCATGGTATTTAATAACATTAGGCAATTATAGCAGGGTTTCAAAGGCATTAATCAAATTGGCCAAATGATCACCCGTTAAGTTTTTTGAGCAGTAATGAAATGAGCTGTGAGCTAGTTCTGGCTCAGCGCCATTGGACATGCTGGGCTTGTGATCATGATTATATGGAGGAATTCCCCCAAGAACACAGCTAGGAATATATACAGTACAGTCCGATCTGTAGGCAATACCATACTCTATGGACTCATTATGGCTCTGCCTACAATCAATGAGGGAAATATGATTCCCAGAAGATAATGATGTGGTGATGGCTAATGGAAGCATTTTCACAAGGTAAACAACACTGAACGCTACACAGGCTGGGTCATAAAGTCTGGTTTAGATTTTTGGATTAGATTTATTAGGTTCCCCATTAGCCGACGCAAATGGAGACAGCTAGTCTTACTTAACGAAAAATACATTACAGACAAAATACTTTACAACCAGGCTAAGGAAATTGCCCTAAGAACCCCCATAATCAATGAGGGACATATAATTCCCATGATACCCAGAATAGAGTAGACCAGGGGGAATATATCTAGGACCATGGAACCAGCTAGATCAAGGAGAGGGGATACTTCTGGGACCATGGAACCAGCTAGATCAAGGAGAGGGGATACCTCTAGGACCATGGAACCAGCTAGATCAAGGAGAAGGGATACTTCTAGGACCATGGAACCAGCTAGATCAAGGAGAGAGGATACCTCTAGGACCATGGAACCAGCTAGATCAAGGAGAGGGGATACCTCTAGGACCATGGAACCAGCTAGATCAAGGAGAGGGGATACCTCTAGGACCATGGAACTAGCTAGATCAAGGAGAGGGGACACCTCTAGGACCATGGAACCAGCTAGATCAAGGAGAGGGGATACCTCTAGGACCATGGAACCAGCTAGATCAAGGAGAGGGGATACCTCTAGGACCATGGAACCAGCTAGATCAAGGAGAGGGGATACCTCTAGGACCATGGAACCAGCTAGATCAAGGAGAGAGGATACCTCTAGGACCATGGAACCAGCTAGATCAAGGAGAGGGGATACCTCTAGGACCATGGAACCAGCTAGATCAAGGAGAGGGGATACCTCTAGGACCATGGAACCAGCTAGATCAAGGAGAGGGGATACCTCTAGGACCATGGAACCAGCTAGATCAAGGAGAGGGGATACCTCTAGGACCATGGAACCAGCTAGATCAAGGAGAGAGGATACCTCTAGGACCATGGAACCAGCTAGATCAAGGAGAGGGGATACCTCTAGGACCATGGAACCAGCTAGATCAAGGAGAGGGGATACCTCTAGGACCATGGAACCAGCTAGATCAAGGAGAGGGGATACCTCTAGGACCATGAAACCAGCTAGATCAAGGAGAGGGGATACCTCTAGGACCATGGAACCAGCTAGATCAAGGAGAGGGGATACTTCTAGGACCATGGAACCAATTAGATCAAGGAGAGGGGATACTTATAGGACCATGGAACCAGCTAGATCAAGGAGAGGGGATACCTCTAGGACCATGGAACCAGCTAGATCAAGGAGAGGGGATACTTCTAGGACCATGGAACCAGCTAGATCAAGGAGAGGGGATACCTCTAGGACCATGGAACCAGCTAGATCAAGGAGAGGGGATACCTCTAGGACCATGGAACCAGCTAGATCAAGGAGAGGGGATACTTATAGGACCATGGAACCAGCTAGATCAAGGAGAGGGGATACCTCTAGGACCATGGAACCAGCTAGATCAAGGATCAAGGAGAGGGGATACCTCTAGGACCATGGAACCAGCTAGATCAAGGATCAAGGAGAGGGGATACCTCTAGGACCATGAGACCCTCTTGATCAAGGAGAGGGGGACACCTCTGGGAACATGGGACCCTCTGGTTCAGTCAAATGGATATCTCTGGGACCATGGGACCTTCTGGATAAAGGATCAAGGAGTGGGATACCTCTAGGACCCTCTGGATCAAGGATAGGGGATATCTCTAATACCAAGGGACCCTCTGGATCAAGGATCAAGGCAAGGGGGATACCTCTAGGACCATGGGACCCTCTGGATCAAGGAGAGAGGATACCACTGGGACCATCGAATCCTCTGGATTAGAGAGGGTACCTCTAGGACTATGGGACCCTCTGGATCAAAGAGAGGGGAATACCTCTGGTACCATGGGGCCCTCTGGGTCAAGTAGAGGGATATTTCTAGGACCATGGGACCCTCTGGATCAAGCATCAAGGAAAGAGGGATACATATGGTACAATGGGACCCTCTGAATTAAGGAGGGGGATACCTCTAGGACCATGCAACCCTCTGGATCAAGGATCAAGGAGAGGGGCATACCACTAGAACCATGGGACCCTCTGGATCAAGGAGAGGGGGATACCTTTAGGATCAAGGAACCCTCTAGATTAAGGAGAGGGGCATATCTCAAAGACAAATGGGACCCTCTGGATCAAGGAGAGGATCCCTCAAGGACCATGGGACCCTCTGTATCAAGGAGAGGGGGATACCTTTAGGATCAAGGAACCCTCTAGATTAAGGAGAGGGGCATATCTCAAAGACAAATGGGACCCTCTGGATCAAGGAGAGGATCCCTCAAGGACCATGGGACCCTCTGGATCAAGGATCAAGGAGATGGATATACCCCAGAGATCTGGTCCATTGTCAGCTTCCACTGTGGGGCGTAATGCTTTTGAGAGTCTTACTGTATAATTATATGACCCTGGCAACCAGATTAGTGTCAAGGAGAGGTTGTACGGAGTGGAGTGCCCAGCCTGTAGACCAGATTAGAGTGTGTCAGAGAGTATATGCATAGCCATATGACAATGATCCTGTAGACTGTCAGAGGCTCAAGGTGAAGAGTGAACAAATCAACAAAACTTTTATGCAGCAGCATATATCCAATCCCCGCCCGTTCTCCATCCATCAACACCCTAATCACATGGTGGTTGCAGCCTGGTCTAGACACTTTAGAGATAAGGCTCCTACTCCCTGTCAGGTGTCGTGTATCCAGGAGCTTTATTCCTGTGATAACGCCAGCGTTGGTGGAGTCTGTCTACACACAGGACTAGTACACTCTTATATATAAAAAAAAAAAAAGGTTATATCTAGAACCTAAAAGCGTTCTTTCGGCTGTCCCCATTGGAGAACCCTTTGAAGAACCCTTTTATCATCCAGGTAGAATCCTTTCCGCAGAGGGTTCTACATGGAACCCAAAAGTGTTCTACCTATAACCAAAAATGGTTCTCCTATGGGGACAGCCGAAGAACCAATTTGGAACTCTTTTCTCTAAGCGTAGATAGCGATACAGCCAGCCGTGCAGTCCCGCCATACACATGTTATTAATCTGGAAACCTAAGCCTGCTCTCTATTCACGCTGCATTAGACTGGTAATTGTAGCCAGAGGCTGTTAGGGGGCAGGGAAACACAAGTGTGGAGAGACATGGTTAAATCTGAGACTCAGGCAAGTTAGGCTACCTAACCAACCCCCACCCAACGCACGCACGCACGCACACACACACACACACAGACACAGACACAAATACACACACACACACACACACACACACACACACACACACACACACACTTTCATGGTCAAGGGTTAGGTGGGGGCCAGGTGGAAGGCCGGAGCGGTTGAAAGGGATTGTGGGTAAGGGTGTTAATGATGATGCCGACAGACAGACGTCCTAAAAGGACAAGGTTCAAAATTCGAAGGTCAAGGTTCACACTCGGTAGCCCTAACCTATAATTGCACTTTTACCCATTGAACTGTCCATTGTTGTTTGGACGGTCTCTGACCGCTAACCTCTGCCTGATCCTAGAACAGTTTAAAACCTATGCCATGCATACCACTGGTCCGTACATTACCTCGTAGTCAATCTTTCCTAACAGTGCAAAGCTAAACCGACACTCTTAGAAAAAACTCAGTAGAACCATATTCGATTTGTCTCCATAGTTGAACCCTTTTCAGTGCTAGGTAGAACCCCCTGTAAATAGTTATATTTAGAACCTTCTACCAAGGTTCTATTTAGAACCCTTTTATCTTTGAATGTTTTTTCCTAGAACCCTCTACTTCTACTTAGAACCCTTTTATCTTTGAATGTTTTTTCCTAGAACCCTCTACTTCTGCTAAGAACCCTTTTATCTTTGAATGTTTTTTCCTAGAACCCTCTACTTCTACTTAGAACCCTTTTATCTTTGGATGTTTTTTCCTAGAACCCTCTACTTCTACTTAGAACCCTTTTATCTTTGAATGTTTTTTCCTAGAACCCTCTACTTCTACTTAGAACCCTTTTATCTTTGAATGTTTTTTCCTAGAACCCTCCACTTCTGCTAAGAACCCTTTTATCTTTGAGAAGGGTTCTTAAGACCATGTATGAAATAGCTCCACCAGCCTTATTAGCCTTTTAAAGTTAAACTCTTTATGACAATACACTAAATATATCATAAGGCCTAGTTATACGGTAACACATTGGCGTTTGGAAACTCCTGGTTTACAGGCAAACATCAGGCCTGAAAGTCACAGTGTGCTGGCTTGAAAAGTGATGTGTAATTCCCATTGGAATCCAGCCAGAGTGAGGATATTCAACAACTGGAACGTTTAATCACCCGCAACCTGCATTCAGAATGACTGCCAGGGTAGGATAGATTGATTAGTGAGACTACCTAAATCATCTAAACTGGAACAACCATCTCAGTAACGGGTGCAATAACTCTAACTACTTAACAGATTATATTAGTAAAAGAAAAAGGAAATATATATTTATCTTTGTGTAGTATGAGATTAATCAACCAATCAATGCAAAAACACAGATATTGCCTCAGTGTCCGTGCTTTTACAGATGCTATAATGGCAAAGATGTGTTATTATTATTATCACTATTATTTATTTTAATTTTATTTTCTTGTCAGGGAAGTGATGCTGAGACTAGGGTCTCTTTTACAGATGAGCCCTGCACAAATACACTACATGACCAAAAGTATGTGGGCAACTGCTCGTCGAACATCTCATTCCAAAATCATGGGCATTAATATGGAGTTGGTCCCCACTTTGCTGCTATAACAGCCTCCCCTCTTCTGGGAAGGCTTTCCACTAGATGTTGGAACATTGCTGCGGGGACTTGCTTTCATTCAGCCACGAGAGCATTAGTGAGGTCGGGCACTGATGTTGGGCGATTAGGCCTGGCTCGCAGTCGGCGTTCCAATTCATCCCAAAGGTGTTTGATGGAGTTGAGGTGAGGGCTCTGTGCAGGCCAGTAAAGTTCTTCCACACCGATCTCAACAAACCATTTCTGTATGGACCTTGGTTTGTGCACGGGGGCATTGTCATGCTGAAACAGGAAAGGACCTTCCCCAAACTGTTGCTACAAAGTTGGAAGCACATAATCATCTAGAATGTCATTGTATGTTGTATCATTAAGATTTCCCTTCACTGGAACTAAGGGGCCTAGCCCGAACCATGAAAAACAGCCCCAGACCATTATTCCTCCTCCACTAAACTTTACAGTTGGCACTATACATTCGAGCAGGTAGCGTTCACCTGGCATCCACCAAACCCAGATTAATCTGTCGGACTGCCAGATGGTGAAGAGTGATTAATCACTCCAGAGAATGCGTTTCCACTGCTCCAGAGTCCAATGGCAGCAAACTTTACACCACTTCAGCCAACGCTTGGCATTGGGCATGGAGATCTTAGGCTTGTGTGCGGCTGCTCGGCCATGGAAACCCATTTCATGAATGGTCCCAGTTATTGTGCTGACGTTGCTCCAGAGGCAGTTTGTAAGTTGTTCAACATAAAGGGCATTAAAAAACTATAAGCAGCTTTACCCAACTCTGTGGAGACTGAAGGGGCCTCCAGTGTTATCCAAGCTTGAGACCGGGTTTGGTAATTTGTAAGTCTAAATTAAATAAATTATGATAAAATGATGATAGATACATAGGAAGTTACTGCATGAGTGCTTTGTAGATAAACACAAGAGAATGCTGCTCTCTCCTTACATACAAAGAGGCCCAACCCATGTTTTATACAAACACAATGGTGAGTGGTCACTGATATCATTTGCAAAAACACCACTAGCCAAATACTTATGGGGACGGTTAGTCAGGATAAGGTCAATCAACAAGGAGTTTGCTAGGTTTTTTTTACAGTAATCTGTGTGGGTTTCATTATCAGCTGAGTCAGATACTCTCTGTCTGAACAGCGCCGGAAGAAGATGGCTGCCGTTTTACAGCCCTCTAACCAATTGTACTATTATGTGTGTTTTTCCGCGTTATTTGTAATTTATTTTGTACATAATGTTTCTGCCATCGTCTCTTATAACCAAAGAGAGCTTCTGGATATCAGGACAGCGATTACTCACCTCGCGTTGGACGAAGACTTTTTCTTCAATGAGGCGTTCGTGAAGGATATTCTACAGACACCCAACAAGGCCCAGATCCCCGTCATTCGCGTGAGGAAGAGACGGAGATATCGTGGACGCAGATCCGGGTGCCTTGTAAGGATCCGACGGCGAACGAGTAAACTGCCTCTCCCATCAATCCTATTAGCCAACGTTCAAGCTTTTGAGAATAAAATGGACGATTTAAGATTACGGTTATCCTACCAACGGGACATTAAAAACTGTAATATCTTATGTTTCACGGAGTCGTGGCTGAACGACAACAATGACAACATTCAGCTAGCAGGCTATACGCTACATCGGCAGGACAGAACGTCTGACTCTGGTAAGACAAGGGGCGGCGGTCTGTGTATATTTGTAAACAACAGCTGGTGCACAAAATCAAATACTAAGGAAGTCTCGAGGTTTTGCTCGCCTGAGGTAGAGTATCTTATGATAAGCTGTAGACCACACTATTTACCAAGAGAGTTTTCATCTATATTTTTCATAGCTTTCTATTTACCACCACAAACCAATGCTGGCATTAAAATTGCACTGAATGAGTTGTACAAGGCCATTAATCAACAGGAAAACGCTCATCCAGATGCAGCGCTCCTAGTAGCCGGGGACTTTAATGCAGGGAAACTTAAATCCGTTCTACCTCATTTCTACCAGCATGTTAAATGTGCAACCAGAGGGGAAAAAACTCTAGACCACCTTTACTCCACACACAGAGACGCATACAAAGCTCTCCCTCGCCCTCCATTTGGCAAATCTGACCATAACTCTATCCTCCTGATTCCTGCTTATAAGCAAAAACTGAAGCAGGAAGCACCAGTGATTCGGCTAATAAAAAAGTGGTCAGATGACGCAGATGCTAAGCTACAGGACTGTTTTGCTAGCACAGACTGGAACATGTTCCGGGATTCTTCAGACAGCATTGAGGAGTACACCACATCAGTCACTGGCTTCATCAATAAGTGCATCGATGATGTCGTCCCCACAGTGACCGTACATACATACCCCAACCAGAAGCCATGGATTACAGGAAACATCCGCACTGAGCTAAAGGGTAGAGCTGCCGCTTTCAAGGAACGGGACTCTAACCCGGACGCTTATAAGAAATCCCGCTATGACCTCCGACGAACCATCAAACAGGCAAAGAGTCAATACAGGTCTAAGATTGAATCATACTACACTGGCTCTGACGCTCGTCGGATGTGGCAGGGCTTGAAAACTATTACAGACTACAAAGGGAAGCACAGCCGCGAGCTGCCCAGTGACACAAGCCTACCAGACGAGCTAAACCACTTCTATGCTCGCTTCGAGGCAAGCAACACTGAAGCATGCATGAGAGCACCAGCTGTTCCGGACGACTATGTGATCACGCTCTCCGTAGCCGATGTGAGTAAGACTTTTAAGCAGGTCAACATTCACAAGGCCGCAGGGCCAGACGGATTACCAGGACGTGTACTCCGAGCATGTGCTGACCAACTGGCAAGTGTCTTCACTGACATTTTCAACATGTCCCTGACTGAGTCTGTAATACCAACATGTTTCAAGCAGACCACCATAGTCCCCGTGCCCAAGAACTCTAAGATAACCTGCCTAAATGACTACCGACCCGTAGCACTGACGTCTGTAGCCATGAAGTGCTTTGAAAGACTGGTCATGGCTCACATCAACAGCATAATCCCAGAAACCCTAGACCCACTCCAATTTGCATACCGCCCCAACAGATCCACAGATCCGCAATCTCTATCGCACTCCACACTGCCCTTTCCCACCTGGACAAGAGGAACACCTACGTGAGAATGCTATTCATTGACTACAGCTCAGCATTCAACACCATAGTGCCCTCTAAGCTCATCACTAAGCTAAGGATCCTGGGACTAAACACCTCCCTCTGCAACTGGATCCTGGACTTCCTGACGGGCCGCCCCCAGGTGGTAAGGGTAGGTAACAACACATCTGCCACACTGATCCTCAACACGGGGGCCCCTCAGGGGTGCGTGCTCAGTCCCCTCCTGTACTCTCTGTTCACCCATGACTGCATGGCCAGGCACGACTCCAACACCATCATTAAGTTTGCCGACGACACAACAGTGGTAGGCCTGATCACCGACAACGATGAGACAGCCTATAGGGAGGAGGTCAGAGATCTGGCCGTGTGGTGCCAGGACAACAACCTCTCCCTCAACGTGACCAAGACAAAGGAGCTGATCGTGGACTACAGGAAAAAAAAGAGGACTGAGCACGCCCCCATTCTCATCGACGGGGCTGTAGTGGAACAGGTTGAGAGCTTCAAGTTCCTTGGTGTCCACATCACCAACGAACTATCATGGTCCAAACACACCAAGACAGTCGTGAAGAGGGCACGACAAAGCCTATTCCCCCTCAGGAGACTAAAAAGATTTGGCATGGGTCCTCAGATCCTCAAGAAATTCTACAGCTGCACCATCGAGAGCATCCTGACTGGTTGCATCACCGCCTGGTATGGCAACTGCTTGGCCTCTGACCGCAAGGCACTACAGAGGGTAGTGCGTACGGCCCAGTACATCACTGGGGCAAAGCTCCCTGCCATCCAGGACCTCTATACCAGGCGGTGTCAGAGGAAGGCCCTCAAAATTGTCAAAGACTCCAGCCACCCTAGTCATAGACTGTTCTCTCTGCTACCGCACGGCAAGCGGTACCGGAGTGCCAAGTCTAGGTCCAAAAGACTTCTCAACAGCTTCTACCCCCAAGCCATAAGACTCCTGAACAGCTAATCATGGCTACCCGGACTATTTGCACTGCCCCCCCCACCCCATCCTTTTTACGCTGCTGCTACTCTGTTAAGTATTTATGCATAGTCACTTTAACTCTACCCACATGTACATATTACCTCAACTACCTCAACTAGCCGGTGCCCCCGCACATTGACTATGCAACGGTACCCCCCTGTATATATAGCCTCCCTACTGTCACTTTATTTTACTGTATATATAGCCTCCCTACTGTCACTTTATTTTACTTCTGCTCTTTTTTTCTCAACACTTTTTTGTTGTTGTTTTATTCTTACTTTTTTGTTTAAAATAAATGCACTGTTGGTTAAGGGCTGTAAGTAAGCATTTCACTGTAATGTCTGCACCTGTTGTATTCGGCACATGTGACCAATAAAATTTGATTTGATTTGATTTGAAGTTGAACTCAAGACAGATATTCTTAAACTGAGCTGAGTATAAGCCAATCAAGATTTAGATCTCCTTGTTATTCTGTCTCTCACTGTTCAAATGAACCTACCATTAAAATTATAGACTGATCATATCTTTTTCAGTGGGCAAACGTACAAAATCAGCAGGGGATGAAATACTTTTTTCCCTCACTGTAGATCATGAAGGAACGCCTGGGGGTGAATAAAATAGATCATGAAGGAACGTCTGGGACTGAATAATATAGATCATGAAGGAACGCCTGGGGGTGAATAAAATAGATCATGAAGGAACGCCTGGGGGTGAATAATATAGATCATGAAGGAACGCCTGGGGGTGAATAATATAGATCATGAAGGAACGCCTGGGGGTGAATAATATAGATCATGAAGGAACGCCTGGGGGTGAATAATATAGATCATGAAGGAACGCCTGGGGGTGAATAATATAGATCATGAAGGAACGCCTGGGGGTGAATAATATAGCTCATGAAGGAACGCCTGGGGGTGAATAATATAGATCATGAAGGAACGCCTGGGGGTGAATAATATAGATCATGAAGGAACGCCTGGGGGTGAATAATATAGATCATGAAGGAACACCTGGGGGTGAATAATATAGATCATGAAGGAACGCCTGGGGGTGAATAATATAGATCATGAAGGAACACCTGGGGGTGAATAATATAGATCATGAAGGAACGCCTGGGGGTGAATAATATAGATCATGAAGGAACGCCTGTGGGTGAATAATATAGATCATGAAGGAAAGCCTGGGGGTGAATAATATAGATCATGAAGGAACGCCTGGGGGTGAATAATATAGATCATGAAGGAACGCCTGGGGGTGAATAATATAGATCATGAAGGAACGCCTGGGGGTGAATAATATAGATCATGAAGGAACGCCTGGGGGTGAATAATATAGATCATGAAGGAACGCCTGGGGGTGAATAAAATAGATCATGAAGGAACGCCTGGGGGTGAATAATATAGATCATGAAGGAACGCCTGGGGGTGAATAATATAGATCATGAAGGAACGCCTGGGGGTGAATAAAATAGATCATGAAGGAACGCCTGGGGGTGAATAATATAGATCATGAAGGAACGCCTGGGGGTGAATAATATAGATCATGAAGGAACGCCTGGGGGTGAATAATATAGATCATGAAGGAACACCTGGGGGTGAATAATATAGATCATGAAGGAACACCTGGGGGTGAATAATATAGATCATGAAGGAACGCCTGGGGGTGAATAATATAGATCATGAAGGAACGCCTGGGGGTGAATAATATAGATCATAAAGGAACGCCTGGGGGTGAATAATATAGATCATGAAGGAACACCTGGGGGTGAATAATATAGATCATGAAGGAACGCCTGTGGGTGAATAATATAGATCATGAAGGAACGCCTGGGGGTGAATAATATAGATCATGAAGGAACGCCTGGGGGTGAATAATATAGATAATGAAGGAACGCCTGGGGGTGAATAATATAGATCATGAAGGAACGCCTGGGGGTGAATAATATAGATCATAAAGGAACGCCTGGGGGTGAATAATATAGATCATGAAGGAACGCCTGGGGGTGAATAATATAGATCATGAAGGAACGCCTGGGGGTGAATAATATAGATCATGAAGGAACGCCTGGGGGTGAATAATATAGATCATGAAGGAACGCCTGGGGGTGAATAATATAGATCATGAAGGAACGCCTGGGGGTGAATAATATAGATCATGAAGGTATTCAATTTGGTTTCTCTAATGCAAGCAATAGGGCAGTGGTCGCTGATATCATTTGGTTTCTCTAATGCAAGCAATAGGGCAGTGGTCGCTGATATCATTTGGTATCTCTAATGCAAGCAATAGGGCAGTGGTCGCTGATATCATTTGGTATCTCTAATGCAAGCAATAGGGCAGTGGTCGCTGATATCATTTGGTTTCTCTAATGCAAGCCATAGGGCAGTGGTCGCTGTTATCATTTGGTTTCTCTAATGCAAGCAATAGGGCAGTGGTCGCTGATATCATTTGGTTTCTCTAATGCAAGCCATAGGGCAGTGGTCGCTGATATCATTAGCAAAAACACCACTAGCCAAATACTTAAGGGGACGGTTAGTCAGGATAAGGTCAACCAATAAGGAGTTTCTAGGTTTTTTTTACATTCATCTGAGTGGGTTTCATTATCAACGGAGTCGAGTTGCCTCAGATCAGTTTAAGAATATCTGACTTGAGTTCATGTATAAGCCAGTCTATTGAGATCTCCTAGCACAACCAGTTCAGATACCAGAAAGGGTTTTAAATAATCAGAAATAATGGCTGGGGGGGCGGTTTATATTAAAATAACATCAAATTGATCAGAAATACAGTGTAGACATTGTTAATGTTGTAAATGGCTATTGTAGCTGGAAACGGCAGATTTTTTATGGAATATCTACATAGGCGTACAGAGGCCCATTATCAGCAACCATCAGTCCTGTGTTCCAATGGCACGTTGTGTTTGCTAATACAAGTTTATCATTTAAAAAGGCTAATTGATCATTAGAAAACCCTTTTGCAATTATGTTAGCACAGCTGAAAACTGTTGTGCTCATTAAAGAAGCAACAAAAATGGCCTTCTTGGGACTAGTTGAGTATCTGGAGCATCAGCAATTGTGGGTTCGATTACAGGCTCAAAATGGCCAGAAACAAATAACTTTCTTCTTCCACATTTTGTTACGTTACAGCCTTATTCTAAAATGTATTAAATTGTTTTTTCCCCCTCATCAATCTACACACGATACCCGATAATGACATAGCAAAAACAGAAATATCACATTTACATAAGTATTCAGACCCTTTACTCAGTATTTTGTTGAAGCACCTTTGGCAGCGATTACAGCATTGAGTCTTCTTGGGTATGACGCTACAAGCTTGGCACACCTGTATTTGGGGAGTTTCTTCCATTCTTCTCTGCAGATACTCTCAAGCTCTGTCAGGTTGGATGGGGAGTGTTGCTGCACAACTATTTTCAGGTCTCTCCAGAGATGTTCGATCGGGTTCAAGTCCGGGCTCTAGAATAAGGCTGTAACGTAACAAAATGTGGGAAAAGTCAAGGGGTCTGAATACTTTCCGAAGGCACTGTATACGGTGTAAACATGTCTTCAGCACGTATTGTTGCTGGTTGAGACTGCACTAGCCATATGACAGAAAGGGTCAGAGGTGAAGCACATTAGTTAATTGAGTCATGATGAACACGTTAAAGGGGAAGATACAGTATGGGGGTGTCAAATAGTTGAAATCAAGAGATTACTGGTGATTGTGCTTGTCAATTATTAGTGGTTTCAGTACTTGTCTTATGATGCAACTCTTTCTGGGCTCTCCTGCCCTGCCAGCCCACCTGCAATGCCTCGGGCAGTCAAAGACTTCAGCCCCACTGCAATGTCTCGGACAGTCAAAGACTTCAGCCCCACTGCAATGTCTCGGGGAGTCAAAGACTTCAGCCCCACTGCAATGTCTTGGGGAGTCAAAGACTTCAGCCCCACTGCAATGCCTCGGGCAGTCAGAGTCTTCAGCCCCACTAAAATGTCCCGGGCAGTCAGAGACTTATCACTATCTGCATCTGAGTAAATGTTTCCTGCGGAGGGAGTTTAGCAGCTCTCTACACAGATGGAGGAAGTGGAGGGCGACTGGGCCAGGAGATGTGTTGCAGGTTAAGTCTGAAGGAGGAGGAGGATATTTTTGTATTGGGTTATAACAGGCTCTGGCTTGGCCAGGAGATGTCTCTCTCAGGTAGATTTACAGACCTAAAGAGTCAGAGTGTTACAGGTCAGGTCTGAAAGTGACAGACTCAACCAACCATCCCTCCCATCACTTAACATTATTTGAAAATATCAAACCGTCAGTGATTCTACGACTCCTAGACAGATTAATCATAAATAATGAAGAATTTGGTCATAAATAACAAAGATTTCTTCATTGAGGCCAGAGAGTGGGCGTATAACCAACGCGAGGGTCAGGACGCACTTCCAATGTCAGCCAATGAACAGCCAGGCTTTCTACCTTCTTTACCACAGGACTGACAAAGGAACAGAAGAAAGAAGACAGGGTATTCACACAGGGATTGGTTTATAATACAGGGTATTCACACAGGGATTGGTTTATAATACAGTGTATTCACACAGGGATTGGTTTATAATACAGGGTATTCACAAAGGGATTGATTTATAATACAGGGTATTCACACAGGGATTGGTTTATAATACAGGGTATTCACACAGGGATTGATTTATAATACAGGGTATTCACACAGGGATTGATTTATAATACAGGGTATTCACACAGGGATTGATTTATAACACTGTGTATTAACACAGGGATTGATTTATAATACAGTGTATTCACACAGGGATTGATTTATAACACTGTGTATTCACACAGGGATTGATTTATAGTACAGGGTATTCACACAGGGATTGATTTATAATACAGGGTATTCACACAGGGATTGATTTATAATACAGAGTATTCACACAGGGATTGATTTATAACACAGTGTATTCACACAGGGATTGATTTGTAGTATGGTATTCACACAGGGATTGATTTATAATACAGGGTATTCACACACGGATTGATTTATAATACAGGGTATTCACACAGGGATTGATTTATAATACAGTGTATTCACACAGGGAATGATTTATAACACAGTGTATTCACACAGGGATTGATTTATAGTACAGGGTATTCACACAGGGATTGATTTATAATACAGAGTATTCACACAGGGATTGATTTATAATACGGTGTATTCACACAGGGAATGATTTATAGCACAGTGTATGCACACAGGGATTGATTTATAATATGGTGTATTCACACAGGGATTGATTTATAATACAGTGTATTCACACAGGGATTGATTTATAATACAGAGTATTCACACAGGGATTGATTTATAATACAGAGTATTCACACAGGGATTGATTTATAATACAGGGTATTCACACAGGGATTGATTTATAATACAGTGTATTCACACAGGGATTGATTTATAGTACAGGGTATTCACACAGGGATTGATTTATAATACAGTGTATTCACACAGGGATTGATTTATAGTACAGAGTATTCACACAGGGATTGATTTATAATACAGTGTATTCACACAGGGATTGATTTATAATACAGTGTATTCACACAGGGATCTGATCTGGCTATGCCATATGGCTGTGGGCTACACTAGTTCATTTAGCAGACAAGATTTGTTTCGAATTCCGTGATTTTTTTTGTATTCTTTTATGGTATGAAGAATACAACTGAACATAGCTAAATAAAATAGATAGGACGCCAATGTAGTGCGCACATGCGGCTATTCTGTGTTGAGCAGTTAACAAAGAAACAGGTCTTCCTGTATGCTTAATTTAGAGTTATTTATGCAACTCTATATTAGTTCAGTTGTGATACAAACTTTGGGTTTATATATTTTATATATTTTTATGTTTTTGTTTTTTTACCCGCTTTTTCTCCCCAATTTTGATCTTGTCTCATCGCTGCAACTCCCCAACGGGCGGCGAAGGTCGAGTCATGCGTCCTCCGAATCATCACGCGCCAAACCACGCTTCTTAACACCCACCCGCTTAACCCGGAAGCCAGCCGCACCAACGTGTCAGATGAAACACCGTTCAACTGAGGTCAGCCTGCAGGCGCCCGGCCCGCCACAAGGAGTCGCTAGAGCGCGATGAGACAAGTGAAGCCCCGCGGCCAAACCCTCCCCTAACCCGGACCACGCTGGGACAATTGTGCGCCGCCCTATGGGACTCCCGATCACGGCCAGTTTTGATACAGCCTGGATCGAACCCGGGTCTGTAGTGACGCCTATAGCACTGCAATGCAGTGCCTTAGAACGCTGCGCCCCTCGGGAGGCCCTCTATGTTTAGATTTTTTGATATATTCTAAGGCTGCATGATGCGACTCCATTGATGATTTGAAAAAAGTCGCATGAAAGGCATGAGCTCCGATTTGTTTCTTGTGCATGCTGTACACACTTCATCAGTCTCTCATTCACAATTTAACACTTGATAATATTCTCACCTCCAATTTCCCGGCACCATCCCGTTTGTGTGGCCTTAATGCCCCCTAAAAAAAAATCATTTCGCGGCCAAAGTGTACACTGTGTGTCACGGTTTCGGCCGAGGCTGCTCCTCCTCCTGGTTCGGGCAGGCTTCGGCGTTCGCCGTCCCCGGAATACTAGCTGCCACCGTTGTATGTTTCGTGTGTTGATTGCTTTGGTCTGTCTGGTACACCTGTGTCTGTTTGTGTCCTAATTACGTGTCCTATAAGTTCCCTGTTTTGTGTTAGTTATATTGTGTGTTGTTGTCCGCGTGTCGTTTGAGCTGCGTGTTTTGCGCTCTACATGTTTTGTTTTACGCATGTTGCGTACTGTTCTCGCCTCTGTATTTCGAGGTCGTGTAGTGATTATTGTTCACTTTACTATAGTAAAGTTTGTTGGACTAAACCACTGTGTCCTGCGCCTGACTCCTCATCACATCCACATCGGTGCCAAACTGACAGAACAACACACCATCTATGGAGTCAGCAGGATCAGCGACGACAACCTGGTCGCTAAAAGAACGGCTCAGTCAGCAGGACTCCATGATCCGGCAACTGGAGGCCGTTCTGGGCGAGGTGTCCAACACTCTGCACCGGTTGGCTAATGGAGAGGTGCCCACGTCCTCATACACCATCCCATCACCACCGGTCAGTCCTCCTCTCTCAGCGCCGGAACCCAGTGGTATTCGGCTCTCGCTCCCGAGGGCATATGACGGTTCTGCAGCCGGGTGTCAGGGGTTCCTCCTGCAGGTAGAACTATACCTGGCTACTATACACCCAGCGCCCTCGGGATACGAGAGCGTCTCCGCCCTCATCTCCTGTCTATCCAGAAAGGCGTTGGAGTGGGCCAACGCCGAATGGAGGAGAATAGACGCAGCTACCATCACCTACGCTGAGTTCTCCCGCCGCTTCCGGGCAATCTTCGATCACCCACCTGAAGGGAAGGCGGCGGGGGAGCGTCTGTTCTACCTCCAACAGGAGAAGAGGAGCGCACAGGAGTTCGCACTGGAGTTCCGGACGTTAGCTGCGGATGCAGGATGGAATGAGAGGGCCCTCATCGACCAGTACCGGTGTAGCCTGCGAGAGGACGTTCGTCGTGAGCTGGCCTGCAGGGACACCAACCTATGCTTCGACCAGCTGGTGGACATCTCCATCCGGCTTGACACCCTGCTGGCCACCCGCGGACGTCCCGAGTGGGGGTCGTCCATTCCATCCTCCAGCACCTCCGAGCCAATTCCTATGGAGCTCGGGGGTGCTGGCGCTAGAGAGAGGAGGAGGGAGAACCCGAGGGGGGCCACCCCCTGCACCAACTGTGGCCGTGGAGGACACACCGCGGCCAGGTGCTGGGGAGGGTCTTCTGAGAGAGGGGACAACAGGTCACGCACTGGGGAGTCATTTCAGGTGAGTAGGCGCCCCACTTACCCAGAGCTCTCTGTTGGTCACATGAGTATTCCTGTGCGTTTTCCACAGGTGGCACCTCATTCCCAGCATAAGGCGCTAGTAGATTCAGGCGCAGCTGGGAACTTTATTGATCGGGCATTTTGTGCTAGGTTAGGAATTCCCCTTCGGCCGGTAGAAGTTCCATTCCCTGTCCACGCATTAGACAGCCGGCCGTTGGGGTCGGGTCTGATCAGGGATGTCACAGCACCGCTGACGATGACGACGCAGGGGGGTCATGAGGAAATCATTCAGTTCTATCTGATTGACTCTCCTGCGTACGCAGTGGTGTTGGGGCTTCCCTGGTTAAGCACCCACGATCCTACCATAGCGTGGCAACAGAGTGCTCTTATGGAGTGGTCTGCCCAGTGTGTAGGGAGATGTCTAGGTGTTTCCATAGGGGCGACCTCGGTAGAGAGTCCGAACCAAGTGCCCGCACTGCGCATTCCCCCCGAGTATGAGGATTTAGCACTAGCGTTTAGCAAATCGAGGGCAGCACGGCTACCTCCTCATAGACAGGGGGACTGTGCGATAAATCTCCAGACCGGAGCAGCTCTTCCCAGGAGTCATGTGTATCCCCTGTCTCAAGAGGAAACTGCGGCTATGGAGACTTACATAGCCGAGTCCTTGGCACAGGGATACATACGGTCCTCTACTTCTCCGGTCTCCTCGAGTTTCTTCTTTGTGAAGAAGAAGGACGGGGGATTGCGCCCGTGTATTGATTACCGTAGTCTCAATCAGATCACAGTAAAATACAGTTACCCACTTCCACTGATTGCGACGATGACGGAGTCATTACGCGGAGCGCGGTTCTTCACAAAGTTGGATCTCAGGAGCGCGTACAATTTGGTGCGCATTAGGGAGGGGGATGAATGGAAAACAGCATTTAGAACCACCTCGGGTCATTACGAGTATCTCGTCATGCCATACGGGTTAATGAATGCTCCTTCAGTCTTCCAATCCTTTGTTGACGAGATTTTCCGGGACATGCATGGGCAGGGTGTAGTGGTGTACATTGACGACATTCTAGTGTATTCTTCTACACGAGCCGAGCATGTAGCCCAGGTGCGCCGAGTATTGAGACGACTGTTGGAGCATGACTTGTATGTCAAGGCAGAGAAATGCCTGTTCTTCCAGGAGTCCGTCTCCTTTTTGGGTTATCGGTTGTCCGCGTCTGGCGTGGAGATAGAGGTAGATCGGGTAGCGGCTGTGCGTAATTGGCAAACTCCAACCACCGTAAAAGAGGTGCAGCGGTTCTTGGGTTTTGCTAATTACTACCGGAGGTTTATCCGGGGCTTTGGACAGGTTGCAGCTCCCATTACGTCCCTGCTAAAGGGGGGTCCGGTGCGCTTGCGGTGGTCAGCTGAGGCGGACAGGGCATTTGTCAAGCTGAAGAACCTGTTCGTCTCGGCCCCGGTGCTGGCGCATCCGGATCCCTCTTTGCCTTTCCAAGTAGAGGTGGACGCGTCCGAGACCGGTATTGGGGCAGTCCTGTCACAACGGTCCGGCACGCCACCTAAGCTCCGCCCCTGTGCGTTCTACTCTAAGAAGCTCAGCTCGGCGGAGCGCAATTATGACGTTGGGGACAGGGAGCTGTTAGCTGTAGTCCAGGCCCTAAAGGTGTGGAGGCATTGGCTTGAGGGGGCTCAACACCCTTTCCTCATTCTGACTGATCACCGTAACCTGGAGTACATCCGGGCAGCTAGGAGATTGAACCCTCGTCAGGCTAGGTGGAACATGTTCCTGACCCGGTTTGTTTTTAAGATCACATACATCCCTGGGTCCCAGAACGGTAAGGCAGACTCCCTGTCCCGGCAGTATGACACAGAGGAGAGGTCCATTGAGCCTACTTCCATACTGCCGGAGTCTTGTCTGGTGGCTCCGGTAGTATGGGAGGTCGATACGGAAATCGAGCGGGCGCTGCGTACCGACCCTACTCCCCCCGAGTGTCCTGTGGGGCGGACGTACGTTCCGCTCGAGGTTCGTGATCGGCTTATTTCTTGGGCTCATACATCACCCTCCTCTGGACATCCTGGTATTGGTCGGACGGTGCACTGCCTTAGCGTGAAATACTGGTGGCCAACGTTAGCCAGGGATGTGAGGGTTTATGTCTCCTCCTGCTCGGTGTGTGCCCAGTGTAAGGCACCTAGACATTTGCCCAGGGGTAAGTTACATCCTCTGCCCGTTCCACAACGACCATGGTCCCACCTCTCGGTGGATTTTGTGACCGATCTACCCCCTTCCCAGGGTAATACCACCATTTTGGTCGTTGTGGATCGGTTTTCTAAGGCCTGTCGTCTCCTCCCACTGCCGGGTCTCCCTACTGCCCTACAGACCGCCGAGGCCCTCTTTACCCACGTGTTCCGGCACTATGGGGTCCCCGAGGATATTGTGTCCGACCGAGGTCCCCAGTTCACCTCCAGAGTCTGGGGGGCGTTCATGGAACGCCTGGGGGTCTCGGTTAGCCTTACCTCGGGGTACCACCCAGAGAGCAATGGGCAGGTTGAACGTGTGAACCAGGATGTGGGTAGGTTTTTGAGGTCCTATTGCCGGGACCGGCCGGAGGAGTGGTTGAGGTATATCCCCTGGGCAGAGATGGCCCAGAACTCTCTCCGCCACTCCTCCACCGGATTAACACCTTTCCAGTGTATTTTAGGGTATCAGCCGGTCCTGGCACCGTGGCACGAGAGCCAGACCGAGGCCCCTGCGGTGGACGAGTGGATTCGGCGCTCGGAGGAGACGTGGGACGCTGCCCATGTCCATCTGCAGCGTGCCATCCGTCAACACAAGGCGAGCGCCGATCGCCACCGCAGTGAGGGGCCGGTGTACGCACCGGGAGATCGAGTCTGGCTCTCGACTCGAAACCTGCCCCTCCGCCTGCCCTGCCGGAAGCTGGGTCGGCGGTTTGTGGGGCCCTTCAAAGTCCTGAGAAGATTGAACGAGGTGTGTTACAGATTACAACTGCCTATTGAGTACAAAAATATTAACCCCTCGTTCCATGTGTCTCTTCTCAGGCCGGTGGTAGCTGGTCCACTCCAAGAGGAGGAGATAGGAGAGACCCCTCCACCCCCTTTGGACATCGAGGGGGCACCGGCGTACAGGGTCCGGACTATATTGGACTCGAGGCACCGGAGGAGTGGTCTCCAGTATCCCGTGGAGTGGGAGGGGTACGGTCCGGAGGAACGGTGCTGGGTGCCTAGGAGGGACATCCTCGACCCATCCCTCCTGACAGAGTTCCACCGTGGGCATCCCACGCGCCCGGGTCCGCGTCCTCCTGGCCGTCCCCGAGACCGGGGTCGGCGCACGGCTGGAGCCGCGCGTCAAGGGGGGGGTACTGTCACGGTTTCGGCCGAGGCTGCTCCTCCTCCTGGTTCGGGCAGGCTTCGGCGTTCGCCGTCCCCGGAATACTAGCTGCCACCGTTGTATGTTTCGTGTGTTGATTGCTTTGGTCTGTCTGGTACACCTGTGTCTGTTTGTGTCCTAATTACGTGCCCTATAAGTTCCCTGTTTTGTGTTAGTTATATTGTGTGTTGTTGTCCGCGTGTCGTTTGAGCTGCGTGTTTTGCGCTCTACATGTTTTGTTTTACGCATGTTGCGTACTGTTCTCGCCTCTGTATTTCGAGGTCGTGTAGTGATTATTGTTCACTTTACTATAGTAAAGTTTGTTGGACTAAACCACTGTGTCCTGCGCCTGACTCCTCATCACATCCACATCGGTGCCAAACTGACAGAACAACACACCATCTATGGAGTCAGCAGGATCAGCGACGACAACCTGGTCGCTAAAAGAACGGCTCAGTCAGCAGGACTCCATGATCCGGCAACTGGAGGCCGTTCTGGGCGAGGTGTCCAACACTCTGCACCGGTTGGCTAATGGAGAGGTGCCCACGTCCTCATACACCATCCCATCACCACCGGTCAGTCCTCCTCTCTCAGCGCCGGAACCCAGTGGTATTCGGCTCTCGCTCCCGAGGGCATATGACGGTTCTGCAGCCGGGTGTCAGGGGTTCCTCCTGCAGGTAGAACTATACCTGGCTACTATACACCCAGCGCCCTCGGGATACGAGAGCGTCTCCGCCCTCATCTCCTGTCTATCCAGAAAGGCGTTGGAGTGGGCCAACGCCGAATGGAGGAGAATAGACGCAGCTACCATCACCTACGCTGAGTTCTCCCGCCGCTTCCGGGCAATCTTCGATCACCCACCTGAAGGGAAGGCGGCGGGGGAGCGTCTGTTCTACCTCCAACAGGAGAAGAGGAGCGCACAGGAGTTCGCACTGGAGTTCCGGACGTTAGCTGCGGATGCAGGATGGAATGAGAGGGCCCTCATCGACCAGTACCGGTGTAGCCTGCGAGAGGACGTTCGTCGTGAGCTGGCCTGCAGGGACACCAACCTATGCTTCGACCAGCTGGTGGACATCTCCATCCGGCTTGACACCCTGCTGGCCACCCGCGGACGTCCCGAGTGGGGGTCGTCCATTCCATCCTCCAGCACCTCCGAGCCAATTCCTATGGAGCTCGGGGGTGCTGGCGCTAGAGAGAGGAGGAGGGAGAACCCGAGGGGGGCCACCCCCTGCACCAACTGTGGCCGTGGAGGACACACCGCGGCCAGGTGCTGGGGAGGGTCTTCTGAGAGAGGGGACAACAGGTCACGCACTGGGGAGTCATTTCAGGTGAGTAGGCGCCCCACTTACCCAGAGCTCTCTGTTGGTCACATGAGTATTCCTGTGCGTTTTCCACAGGTGGCACCTCATTCCCAGCATAAGGCGCTAGTAGATTCAGGCGCAGCTGGGAACTTTATTGATCGGGCATTTTGTGCTAGGTTAGGAATTCCCCTTCGGCCGGTAGAAGTTCCATTCCCTGTCCACGCATTAGACAGCCGGCCGTTGGGGTCGGGTCTGATCAGGGATGTCACAGCACCGCTGACGATGACGACGCAGGGGGGTCATGAGGAAATCATTCAGTTCTATCTGATTGACTCTCCTGCGTACGCAGTGGTGTTGGGGCTTCCCTGGTTAAGCACCCACGATCCTACCATAGCGTGGCAACAGAGTGCTCTTATGGAGTGGTCTGCCCAGTGTGTAGGGAGATGTCTAGGTGTTTCCATAGGGGCGACCTCGGTAGAGAGTCCGAACCAAGTGCCCGCACTGTCATGGGCCTCTCACTCCACCGGGTTACCACCTTAATTTTCTTCCACTCTGCTCACCACTCTCTCTACTCAGCCTAACTAGCTCCACCTGTCCCTGCTCTGCTCTGCTCTAATTACTCTGCCAGCTGCGCTGCATTACCCACTACCTCTCCCAGTATTTAAGGCCCTGTCTTTCAGCTCTCCGGTGTCAGATCGTCTGCAAAGCTCACACCCGGAACCTGTTTGCTCGCGCTTCTGGCTCACCCTGGTTTTGTGACCCCGGACCTGCCTGATTTTTGGATACTCTTCTGCCCCAGGAGATCCAGACCTGCTTCTGCCATTACGACTCCTGACTACTCTTCAATCCCGGTAACTCTGACCAGCCTTCTGCCTTGCTACTACGTATTTTGGATTTCCCTTGAACTGTACTGCTGCCTTGTTTCATTCCGCCCTGTTGTGTCTGTGTCTCCCCCCCCCAGGACTTCTGGACCACCCACCACCGGCTTCATAGGACGCATCGCTGCCACTGGGGGGGGCACAGACCCAGCACATTGGACGGGATCCCTGTTACCCCTGGAGCCTTCATTCACTCCCTACTTCCCTTTTCCCTTAAGTTTTAATAAACTTTCTGGTGTGACGCAATTGTGGTCCTCTGGTCGTCTGTCTGAACCGTGACAGTACGATCTGACCATTATGGACTCAGCGCACACTTTCCCCGACATGGAAACCGATGAGCATGAGCAGCAGTTCCAGCAGCAGCAACAACAACTCGCCATGATCATTCAACTCCTCACCAACCTTACCCCAGCCAGTCTGCCCACCAGCCCTGCCCCCGAGTTACCTGCCCCGGTCATTGCAGCCGCTGCTCCGGAACCCAAGATTGGAAACCCCGAGCGGTTCAACGGCGATTCAACCCAGGTCCGGCCATTCCTGACTAGCTGCCGACTTCAGTTCTCCTTGCAGCCAAGGACCTTCGCCACGGAGGGGGCTAAAGTTGGGTATGCCATCACTCACCTGACGGGCCGAGCTCGACTCTGGGGAACAGCAGAGTTCGAACGTCAAACCCCCGCATGTGCAACCTTCGACCTGTTTGCTGAGGAGATGCTGAAGGTGTTTGACCTGGATTCACCAACCGCAGAGGCGTCTCGTGAACTGTTCAGTATTCGACAAGGCAGACGTACAGTCGCAGACCATTCCATCGACTTCCGAACCCTGGCTAGACGAAGTTCTTGGAACACACCATCGTTGGTGGACGCGTTCTTCCATAGTTTGGCTGACTATATCAAGGACGAGTTGGTCTCCCATGAACTGCCTTCCACTCTTGATGAAGCCATCGCACTGACTGTCAGGATCGACAGAAGGATACAGACCCGTCGTCGTGAGAGGGGGCGCCAAGGTCCACCTACTACCGGCATTCGGAGAGATCCGACTGGGCTCCTGTCATCTACTGCCACTCACCCAGGTCAGCTTGATCAGTCTGAGCCTATGGAGATTGGGCGAGCCTCTCTCACTCCTGCAGAGCGCCAGCGCCGCTTCACCTCAAACCTCTGCCTCTATTGTGGAGGTGATGGACATCGTGTGGTAACCTGCCCTTTAAAGGGCCGAAGCTCACCGGGCATAGGGGGAGTCCGGTTGAGTTCAATGACCATCCAGTCCTCCGACCGCAAACCCCTGCTGCAAGTTCACCTCCGCCTCTCTGACTCAACTCATACCCTGGCTGCTCTGGTGGATTCTGGCGCCGAAGCCAACATAATGGACATCAAGCTGGCACGCCAACTGGGACTGGAGAACCTCCGTTTGACACCTCCTATTCCTGCCCGGGCACTGGACGGACACTTACTCGGATCGGTCACTCATGTCACGGCCCCGGTCTCGATGGGTCTGTCCGGAAACCATCAAGAAACTATCCAGTTTCACCTGCTCCCCTCTCCAGGCCAACCCCTCATCCTGGGTTACCCATGGCTCCGCCGGCACAACCCTCAGCTCGACTGGGTGACCGGGGTGATCAGGGAGTGGGGAGAGGACTGCCACCGAACCTGCCTGCTTGCTGCCGCACTACCCCCTCGGCCAGTACCTACTAACTCCGCTCCTGACCTCTCCAATGTCCCAGAATGCTACCATGGTCTCAGAGAGGTGTTTAACAAAGCAAGAGCCACATCTCTGCCCCCTCACCGACCGTACGACTGTGCCATCGACCTCCTCCCTGGAACAGCCCCTCCAAAGGGTCGTCTTTATTCGTTGTCTGCTCCTGAAAGAAAGTCCATGGAGGACTACATCAATGGCTCTCTGTCCGCAGGATTAATCCGTTCATCTTCATCTCCTGCTGGTGCTGGCTTCTTCTTTGTGGGGAAGAAGGACGGATCTCTTCGCCCCTGCATCGACTACAGGGGACTCAACGACATCACAGTGAAAAACCGTTACCCTCTGCCTCTGCTCACCTCTGCTTTTGAGTTGCTCCAGGGAGCCACTGTTTTCACCAAGTTGGATCTCAGAAACGCTTACCACCTAGTGCGGATCCGGGAGGGAGATGAATGGAAAACCGCATTCAATACACCAACAGGCCACTACGAGTATCTGGTTATGCCTTTTGGCCTCACCAATGCTCCTGCTGTGTTCCAGGCTCTAGTGAATGATGTACTGCGGGACATGTTAAACAAGTTTGTCTTCGTTTACCTGGATGACATCTTAATCTACTCCAGAAACCTGTCTGAACACACCCGCCATGTCCAGCAAGTCCTTCATCGTCTTCTGGAGAATTCCCTCTACGCCAAGGCAGAGAAATGTGAGTTTCACGTCAAGACAGTGGCCTTCCTGGGGTACATAGTGGCAGAGGGAAGTATCCAAATGGATCCTGCCAAAGTATCAGCAGTCACTTCATGGCCAGTTCCGGAGAACAGAAAGAAGCTGCAACAGTTTCTGGGGTTTGCTAACTTCTATAGGAAGTTTATCCGGAACTACAGTACCGTTGCTGCCCCTCTCACTGCTCTAACCAGCACCAAGCAACCCTTCACCTGGACCCCAGCAGCCGACAAAGCCTTCAGTACCCTCAAGGTGAGGTTCACCTCCGCTCCCATCCTCCAGATGCCTGATGTGGACCGGCAATTCATTGTGGAGGTGGACGCCTCGGATGTGGGAGTTGGTGCTGTGATTTCTCAGTGGGCTGCGGAGGATAGGAAGCTCCATCCCTGTGCCTTTTTCTCACGTCGGTTGTCCCCCTCTGAGTGCAATTACGACATAGGGAACCGTGAGCTGCTGGCTGTGAAGCTTGCCTTGGAGGAGTGGCGTCACTGGCTGGAGGGGTCCACCATTCCATTTCTCGTTTGGACCGATCATAAGAACTTGGAGTACATCCGCACGGCCAAACGGTTGAACTCCAGGCAGTCCCGCTGGGCCCTGTTCTTCACCAGGTTTAATTTCACTCTGTCATACCGGCCTGGATCACGCAACACCAAGCCAGACGCCCTCTCCCGTCAATTCCAGAAGGATGACACCCCCTCCAAGGACCCTGTGTCGATTCTGCCAAGTCCCTGCATCGTTGCAGCTCTGACCTGGGCTGTTGAGGAACAGGTGCTGGAGGCTCTCCGTAACCAGCCAGGTCCCAGCACTTGCCCAGCTGACCGCCTTTTTGTCCCCGAAGACCTGAGGTCCCAGGTCGTTCAGTGGGGACATGACTCCCGCCTAGCTTGTCACCCTGGCTCCACCCGCACTTACAACCTGCTCGCCCAGAGGTTCTGGTGGCCCTCTCTGAGGAAGGATGTACGGGAATTCGTCCAAGCCTGCCCCATCTGCAACCAACACAAGTCGTCCTGCCAGCCCCCAGCCGGATTGCTGCAGCCCCTGCCTGTGCCCAGACGTCCCTGGTCTCACATCGCCCTTGACTTTGTCACGGGGCTGCCCCCTTCAAGTGGCATGACCGTCATTCTCACCATCGTTGACCGTTTCAGCAAGATGGCACACTTCATTCCCCTCCCCAAGCTCCCAACCGCCAAGGAGACCGCCCAGGTGGTCCTGGAACACGTCTTCCGGATCCACGGACTGCCAAAGGATGTAGTTTCTGACCGTGGTCCACAATTCTCCTCCGCTTTTTGGAAGGAGTTCTGTCACCTGCTGGGAGCCACAGTCAGTCTGACTTCCGGATTCCATCCCCAATCCAATGGGCAGTCAGAGCGGGCTAATCAGGAGCTCGAGAAGGCACTGCGATGCATGACTTCACGCAACCCCCACTCCTGGTCGCAGCAATTGACATGGGTGGAGTACGCACACAATTCTCTGACCTGCTCTGCCATCGGTATGTCCCCTTTCCAATGTGTTTATGGATACCAGCCTCCTCTATTTGCCAGCCAGGAAGAGGAGGTTACTTGCCCATCTGCACTTGCTTTTGCCCGTCGATGTCGCCGCACCTGGTCACAAGCCCGAGCCACACTCCTCAGATCCGTTGCCAGCTACACTACCGGGGCCAACCGTCGGAGAATTCCTGCTCCCACCTACCATGTTGGTCAAAGGGTGTGGTTGTCATCGAAGAACCTGCCACTCAGGGTGGAGTCGCAGAAGCTGACACCTCGGTTCATTGGCCCATTCCCTATCATAAGAGTGATTAGCCCAACTGCTGTCCGGCTCCAACTGCCTAATTCCCTGAGGGTGCACCCCACTTTCCATGTGTCTAAGATTAAGCCCATCCATGAGAGTCCGCTGGTCCCTGCTGCGCCTTGTCCTCCTCCTCCACGGCTCGTCGATGGTGGTCTGGTTTACACCGTCCGCCGCCTGCTTCGGTCCAGACGGAGGGGTAGGGGTCTCCAGTACCTCATTGACTGGGAGGGCTATGGACCTGAGGAAAGGACCTGGGTGCCAGCTAGTCGGATTGTGGATAGGACTCTCATCACCGCTTTCCACCAACGGCATCCTGATCAACCTGCAATCCGTAGGGGCCGCCCCAGAGGGGTCCCTAACCGTCCTGCCCGCTCGGCTTCCTGTCCTGTGCCTGATCCTGTCTCGGGACCTGTCCCATCTCCCGACCACGGCCCTCCGGCTTCCTCCGAGGATGAGGACGTTCACTCGGACCGTTCGGAGGAGTTCTAGCCCTCCTCCGGCTCCCCTCCTCCCGCCCGGCGTGGTGTTGCTCTTGGGACTTCTGGGGCCGTCCCTTGGGGGGGGGGTTCTGTCATGGGCCTCTCACTCCACCGGGTTACCACCTTAATTTTCTTCCACTCTGCTCACCACTCTCTCTACTCAGCCTAACTAGCTCCACCTGTCCCTGCTCTGCTCTGCTCTAATTACTCTGCCAGCTGCGCTGCATTACCCACTACCTCTCCCAGTATTTAAGGCCCTGTCTTTCAGCTCTCCGGTGTCAGATCGTCTGCAAAGCTCACACCCGGAACCTGTTTGCTCGCGCTTCTGGCTCACCCTGGTTTTGTGACCCCGGACCTGCCTGATTTTTGGATACTCTTCTGCCCCAGGAGATCCAGACCTGCTTCTGCCATTACGACTCCTGACTACTCTTCAATCCCGGTAACTCTGACCAGCCTTCTGCCTTGCTACTACGTATTTTGGATTTCCCTTGAACTGTACTGCTGCCTTGTTTCATTCCGCCCTGTTGTGTCTGTGTCTCCCCCCCCCAGGACTTCTGGACCACCCACCACCGGCTTCATAGGACGCATCGCTGCCACTGGGGGGGGCACAGACCCAGCACATTGGACGGGATCCCTGTTACCCCTGGAGCCTTCATTCACTCCCTACTTCCCTTTTCCCTTAAGTTTTAATAAACTTTCTGGTGTGACGCAATTGTGGTCCTCTGGTCGTCTGTCTGAACCGTGACACGCACTGCGCATTCCCCCCGAGTATGAGGATTTAGCACTAGCGTTTAGCAAATCGAGGGCAGCACGGCTACCTCCTCATAGACAGGGGGACTGTGCGATAAATCTCCAGACCGGAGCAGCTCTTCCCAGGAGTCATGTGTATCCCCTGTCTCAAGAGGAAACTGCGGCTATGGAGACTTACATAGCCGAGTCCTTGGCACAGGGATACATACGGTCCTCTACTTCTCCGGTCTCCTCGAGTTTCTTCTTTGTGAAGAAGAAGGACGGGGGATTGCGCCCGTGTATTGATTACCGTAGTCTCAATCAGATCACAGTAAAATACAGTTACCCACTTCCACTGATTGCGACGATGACGGAGTCATTACGCGGAGCGCGGTTCTTCACAAAGTTGGATCTCAGGAGCGCGTACAATTTGGTGCGCATTAGGGAGGGGGATGAATGGAAAACAGCATTTAGAACCACCTCGGGTCATTACGAGTATCTCGTCATGCCATACGGGTTAATGAATGCTCCTTCAGTCTTCCAATCCTTTGTTGACAAGATTTTCCGGGACATGCATGGGCAGGGTGTAGTGGTGTACATTGACGACATTCTAGTGTATTCTTCTACACGAGCCGAGCATGTAGCCCAGGTGCGCCGAGTATTGAGACGACTGTTGGAGCATGACTTGTATGTCAAGGCAGAGAAATGCCTGTTCTTCCAGGAGTCCGTCTACTTTTTGGGTTATCGGTTGTCCGCGTCTGGCGTGGAGATAGAGGTAGATCGGGTAGCGGCTGTGCGTAATTGGCAAACTCCAACCACCGTAAAAGAGGTGCAGCGGTTCTTGGGTTTTGCTAATTACTACCGGAGGTTTATCCGGGGCTTTGGACAGGTTGCAGCTCCCATTACGTCCCTGCTAAAAGGGGGTCCGGTGCGCTTGCGGTGGTCAGCTGAGGCGGACAGGGCATTTGTCAAGCTGAAGAACCTGTTCGTCTCGGCCCCGGTGCTGGCGCATCCGGATCCCTCTTTGCCTTTCCAAGTAGAGGTGGACGCGTCCGAGACCGGTATTGGGGCAGTCCTGTCACAACGGTCCGGCACGCCACCTAAGCTCCGCCCCTGTGCGTTCTACTCTAAGAAGCTCAGCTCGGCGGAGCGCAATTATGACGTTGGGGACAGGGAGCTGTTAGCTGTAGTCCAGGCCCTAAAGGTGTGGAGGCATTGGCTTGAGGGGGCTCAACACCCTTTCCTCATTCTGACTGATCACCGTAACCTGGAGTACATCCGGGCAGCTAGGAGATTGAACCCTCGTCAGGCTAGGTGGAACATGTTCCTGACCCGGTTTGTTTTTAAGATCACATACATCCCTGGGTCCCAGAACGGTAAGGCAGACTCCCTGTCCCGGCAGTATGACACAGAGGAGAGGTCCATTGAGCCTACTTCCATACTGCCGGAGTCTTGTCTGGTGGCTCCGGTAGTATGGGAGGTCGATACGGAAATCGAGCGGGCGCTGCGTACCGACCCTACTCCCCCCGAGTGTCCTGTGGGGCGGACGTACGTTCCGCTCGAGGTTCGTGATCGGCTTATTTCTTGGGCTCATACATCACCCTCCTCTGGACATCCTGGTATTGGTCGGACGGTGCACTGCCTTAGCGTGAAATACTGGTGGCCAACGTTAGCCAGGGATGTGAGGGTTTATGTCTCCTCCTGCTCGGTGTGTGCCCAGTGTAAGGCACCTAGACATTTGCCCAGGGGTAAGTTACATCCTCTGCCCGTTCCACAACGACCATGGTCCCACCTCTCTGTGGATTTTGTGACCGATCTACCCCCTTCCCAGGGTAATACCACCATTTTGGTCGTTGTGGATCGGTTTTCTAAGGCCTGTCGTCTCCTCCCACTGCCGGGTCTCCCTACTGCCCTACAGACCGCCGAGGCCCTCTTTACCCACGTGTTCCGGCACTATGGGGTCCCCGAGGATATTGTGTCCGACCGAGGTCCCCAGTTCACCTCCAGAGTCTGGGGGGCGTTCATGGAACGCCTGGGGGTCTCGGTTAGCCTTACCTCGGGGTACCACCCAGAGAGCAATGGGCAGGTTGAACGTGTGAACCAGGATGTGGGTAGGTTTTTGAGGTCCTATTGCCGGGACCGGCCGGAGGAGTGGTTGAGGTATATCCCCTGGGCAGAGATGGCCCAGAACTCTCTCCGCCACTCCTCCACCGGATTAACACCTTTCCAGTGTATTTTAGGGTATCAGCCGGTCCTGGCACCGTGGCACGAGAGCCAGACCGAGGCCCCTGCGGTGGACGAGTGGATTCGGCGCTCGGAGGAGACGTGGGACGCTGCCCATGTCCATCTGCAGCGTGCCATCCGTCAACACAAGGCGAGCGCCGATCGCCACCGCAGTGAGGGGCCGGTGTACGCACCGGGAGATCGAGTCTGGCTCTCGACTCGAAACCTGCCCCTCCGCCTGCCCTGCCGGAAGCTGGGTCGGCGGTTTGTGGGGCCCTTCAAAGTCCTGAGAAGATTGAACGAGGTGTGTTACAGATTACAACTGCCTATTGAGTACAAAAATATTAACCCCTCGTTCCATGTGTCTCTTCTCAGGCCGGTGGTAGCTGGTCCACTCCAAGAGGAGGAGATAGGAGAGACCCCTCCACCCCCTTTGGACATCGAGGGGGCACCGGCGTACAGGGTCCGGACTATATTGGACTCGAGGCGCCGGAGGAGTGGTCTCCAGTATCCCGTGGAGTGGGAGGGGTACGGTCCGGAGGAACGGTGCTGGGTGCCTAGGAGGGACATCCTCGACCCATCCCTCCTGACAGAGTTCCACCGTGGGCATCCCACGCGCCCGGGTCCGCGTCCTCCTGGCCGTCCCCGAGACCGGGGTCGGCGCACGGCTGGAGCCGCGCGTCAAGGGGGGGGTACTGTCACGGTTTCGGCCGAGGCTGCTCCTCCTCCTGGTTCGGGCAGGCTTCGGCGTTCGCCGTCCCCGGAATACTAGCTGCCACCGTTGTATGTTTCGTGTGTTGATTGCTTTGGTCTGTCTGGTACACCTGTGTCTGTTTGTGTCCTAATTACGTGCCCTATAAGTTCCCTGTTTTGTGTTAGTTATATTGTGTGTTGTTGTCCGCGTGTCGTTTGAGCTGCGTGTTTTGCGCTCTACATGTTTTGTTTTACGCATGTTGCGTACTGTTCTCGCCTCTGTATTTCGAGGTCGTGTAGTGATTATTGTTCACTTTACTATAGTAAAGTTTGTTGGACTAAACCACTGTGTCCTGCGCCTGACTCCTCATCACATCCACATCGGTGCCAAACTGACACTGTGCCCTTGGGCTGAATGTAATAACTATAATCCCCTTCTTCTGGCTGCTCAGAAGCACCTCTCACTCACATGGCTCTCTCAGATATCTCAATTCTTATTAGCCAATGCAAGTCACATGATCCAATCCTTTTTCTCAGCTAAGAAGTAGGCTACAAGTGAAGACAGACACATCGGGGACCCAACTGAGCGCGTCTCTCTTATCTAATTCCGAGACGCACATAGAAAATGTTTGAAGAACTGTCTACCTTTAGCCTGCTTTTCACCAGCCAACAAGATGAGTAGGCCTAACGAACAGCAAAAGCACTATGTGACGAGGTGTGAAAGGAGGAGTCAGGCTGGCTGGATCCGGTTGACCAACTGGTCTCGATAGATCGGATCCTCTCCTCTCCAGGCGTTCTACCACCTGAAGAACCCGATCCATCGCTTCCCCCAAGCTGGCCAACGTCGAGGAATGCTCCTGGACCCTTGCCACAACTCCAGGCATGCGGTCTTCTCCTGCTGACTCCATATCAGATCAGCTGAGTGATTCTGTGACGAGGTGTGAAAGAAGGAGTCAGGCGCAGGAGGTAAAATACCGAAGTCCAGAGTTTAATCCGTTTGCATAAATCAAACGCACCAAGCGTCAAACGAAACTGTACAAGGGAAAACATCCACCTTGGCAATAACACAGTGAAATGTAGCTCAACCGAGCTACACGCTCTCACAACAAAACAATCACTCACAAAGACAAGGGGAACAGAGGGAACACTTATACACATACTAATTAGGGGAATTAGCACAAGGTGTGTGTGATTGACAAGACATGACAAGTGAAGTGATGAGAATGGGATCGGCAGTAGCTTGTACTCCGGTGACGACGAACGCCGAAGCCTGCCCGAACCAGGAGGGGCAGCCTCGGCGGAAGTCGTGACAGTACCCCCCCCCCCCGACGCGCATCTCCAGCCTCGGGGACGGCCAGGAGGACGCGGAGCAGGGCGAGTCGGATGGCGACAGTGGAAATCCCTCAACAGGGAGGGATCGAGGATGTCCCTCCTTGGGACCCAGCACCGTTCCTCCGGACCGTACCCCTCCCACTCCACGAGATACTGAAGGCCCCCCACCCGACGCCACGAATCCAGGATGGAACGGACCGAGTACGCCAGGGCCCCCTCAATGTCCAGAGGAGGTGGAGGAACCTCTCGTACCTCAGACTCCTGGAGCGGACCAGCTACCACCGGCCTGAGGAGAGACACATGAAACGAGGGGTTAATACGGTAATCAGGGGGAGTAACAACCTGTATGTCACCTCGTTTATTCTCCTCAGGACTTTAAACGGCCCCATAAACCGCGGGCTCAGCTTCTGGCAGGGCAGGCGGAGGGGCAGATTACGGGTTGAGAGCCAGACCTGATCCCCCGGTACGAACACCGGGGCCACCCTGCGGTGGCGGTCAGTATTGGCCTTCTGACGACGCACGACGCGCTGGAGGCGAACATGGGCAGCGTCCCAAGTCTCCTCCGCCAGCCGAAACCAGTCATCCACCGCGGGAGCCTCGGTCTGGCTCTGGTGCCACGGTACCAGGACCGGTTGGTAACTCAAAACACATTGGAAGGGTGTTAGGTTAGTGGAGGAGTGGCGCAGAGAGTTCAGAGCATATTCTGCCCATGGCAGGAACACAGACCACTCCCCCGGCCGGTCCTGACAGTAGGTCAGCAGGAACCTACCCACATCTTGATTCACCCTTTCCACCTGCCCATTGCTCTCGGGGTGAAAACCAGAGGTCAGGCTGACGAGGCCCACAGACGTTCCATGAACGCCTTCCAGACTCTAGACGTGAACTGGGGACCTCGGTCGGACACTATATCCTCTGGTACCCCGTAGTGCCGGAAGACGTGAGTAAACAGAGCCTCCGCAGTTTGTAGGGCAGTGGGGAAACCGGGCAGTGGAAGGAGGCGGCAGGACATTGAAAAGCAGTCCACAATGACCAGGATAGTTGTGTTACCTTGGGAGGGGGGCTGATCAGTGAGAAAGTCAATACTCAGGTGAGACCATGGTCGTTGTGGAACTGGTAAAGGTTGTAGCTTACCCGCTGGGAGGTGCCTAGGTGCCTTACTCTGGGCGCACACAGAGCATGAGGAAATATACACCCTCACGTCCTTAGCCAAGGTAGGTCACCAGTACTTCTCGGTCAGGCAGCGCATTGTACGACCGATACCTGGATGACCAGAGGAGGGTGACGTGTGTATCAGGGCCCACTCGTTCCATCCGGACCCTGCTGCCAGCATCCGGAACTCCAGCGCGTAGCCCTGAGCGGTCCTCGTCCCCTACCTCAGATGAATCAGTCATTCGCCCGCCTCTTGACCCTCAGGAAGGTGATCAAAAACGGCCCAAAAGAGGTGAGCAAACTCCTCGTAGTTCTTCAACGTGGTACCTCCCTCGTTCCATACCGCGTCGGCCCACTCCAGGGCTCTCCCACAAAGGCAGGAAACGAGGACGGATACTTTCTCCCGCTCCCGGGGTGCCGGTCTGATGCTGGAGAAATACAACTCCAGTTGGAGTAGTAATCCCTTTCAGCGTGCTGCAGTCCCGCCAAACGCCGGTGGCCAGGATATCTGGATCCCTCCGGGGGCTGGGGTGTAGGTGGCTGGATCCGGTTGACCAGCTGGTCTCGATAGATCGGATCCTCTCCTCTCCTCTCCAGGCGTTCTACCACCTGTAGAACCCGATCCATCGCTTCCCCCAAGCTGGCCAACATCGAGGAATGCTCCTGGACCCTTGCCACAACACCAGGCATGCGGTCTTCTCCTGCTGACTCCATATCAGATCAGGTGAGTGATTCTGTGACGAGGTCTGAAAGAAGGAGTCAGGCGCAGGAGGTAAAATACAGAAGTCCAGAGTTTAATCCGTTTGCATAAATCAAATGCCCAAAGCGTCAAATGAAACTGTACAAGGGAAAACATCCACCTTGGCAATAACACAGTGAAATGTAGCTCAACCGAGCTACACGCTCTCACAACAAAACAATCACTCACAAAGACAAGGGGAACAGAGGGAACACTTATACACATACTAATTAGGGGAATGAGCACCAGGTGTGTATGATTGACAAGACATGACAAGTGGAGTGATGAGCATGGGATCGGCAGTTGCTAATACTCCGGTGACGACGAACGCCGAAGCCTGCCCGAACCAGGAGGGGGGGCAGCCTCGGCGGAAGTCGTGACACACTAGCCTATGTCAATCTACTATCCCCCTATAGTACAAAAGTTGACTTATTCTATTGGTCAACTTGTCCTTCTGGGCAATAAATAAATATTCCAAACATAGTCTGGGACAGTTGTGGGATGCGATAGATCCCAAATTAATCCAACCACTAGCATCAAAAAACCTTTTAAAAGTAATGAGGCTGACGCAACAGATCAGAACGTTTATCTTAAAATGTTGATAAACTATTAGGCTATTTCTTCACATTATAAGCGCAGCAATGCGCACACGGCAGTAGGCTATAAGCGCAAATGTTCCAAAATCCAATACATTTGTGGGGAAAAAAAGTGACCGCAAATGCGATTATACATGTAATGCTTTATTATGAAGGTGCATTTCTATGGTGAAAATGATCTTCCCCATACTTGAAACTCACGTGCCGCCTATGTATGCCAGTTAGGCTCTACACTGGTTGTAAAGCGGATTAATGTGCTTAATTTAAAGAAGTGATTTGGCCACTTTAGTTGTGATACAAACCTTATCAAAACATATAGGCCTATGGGCTAGGCTACATGAGGTCTGCAACTAGGATTTGAAAAAGTCGCAAAAAAAGGCATGCGCTGTTTCCTGCCTTACTGCACACAAGCTGAGCATCATTCACAAGTGATAATACATCATTCACAAGTGATAATACATCATTCACAAGTGATAATACATCATTCACAAGTGATAATACATCATTCACAAGTGATAATACATCATTCACAAGTGATAATACATCATTCACAAGTGATAATACATCATTCACAAGTGATAATACATCATTCACAAGTGATAATACATCATTCACAAGTGATAATACATCATTCACAAGTGATAATACATCATTCACAAGTGATATTATATCATTCACAAGTGATAGGCTATTATTGTCACCCATCAGACTATTCTTAGTTTAATCTTGTCTTTACATATACTAAATAATACATGTGTGAAATTTGTTTTCATTTAGAATGGACCATTATCATTCACCTGTCTTGGAAAATGGACATGAGAAAAAAAAATACATACTCCTGTTGTAAAGCGATGCAATGTGCTTAATATTAGGAAAGTTGAGAAATAAATATAGTAGGCCTAGCTTATAGAAAGCTGATGGGATCCTCCTCTTTTTAATAGAGGCCATCAAAACTCTGTTTCCTATAGAAATTTCGCGCAACATGAGCTCATTGGCTGTCATGAAGTGTTTGATTAGATTTCTCGATGACATTTGCATCGACGTCAGAGTGATTAGAGGAACAATAGAGTGCTGAGTACCAGGCAGTTAGCAAGTTTGGTAGGCTACTAATGACCATCAGCAGCATCAGAGCTTGGAGAAGCCTAGTTACCGTGACTACACTGTGATGTAGAATTTTGACTCCGGTCATGACTCGTGACCGCACGTGTGGCGGTAATACGTCACCGTAACAGTCCTAATCCAGACCACTAATTTCTTGCTTTCAGACGGGTTTGAAAGTTGAAATTAATTGTCACTTTGATATGTCTGCTTACATTGGAGAAGGTACCGTAGCCTATCATTTATCAAAGCTATAACAGTGTCAGTTGGACTATCGTGGGAAGGCTGTTCCACCTTGGTCAGGAGGAACAGGTTGGCTGGATGTGTTCGGGATCTATCTGCAAACAAAATGGCTCCTACATGTGTTGTCCATTTAGATGGGGAAAAAGAAAAGCCAACCAACCAGCTGTGAATGTAATCCGCCTAGCACGCCAACAACACACCAGAGCCTGCATTCATGAAGAGTCTCAGAATAGACGTGCTGATCTACGATCAGGTTTGCCTTTGAGACGATAATGAATAGGATTACGTGGACAGTTGGGGACCTGATCCTAGATCCGCACTCCTACTCTGAGATCTATGAATGGCTACGAACCAAGTCTAAATACAGACATTTATTGGCTACGAACCAAGCCTAAATTAGCCAGCTCATGGCTTGACATCCTGCCAGTAAGATAAACCACCAATAACTTTTCTGAATGCCTGCAGTCACAGGTGTGTGTGTGTGTGTTGATACTGATCAGTTCACCACCACAGAACTGGTTCCAGGTTGATACTGATCAGTTCACCACCACAGAACTGGTTCCAGGTTGATACTGATCAGTTCACCACCACATAACTGGTTCCAGGTTGATACTGATCAGTTCACCACCACAGAACTGGTTCCAGGTTGATACTGATCAGTTCACCACCACATAACTGGTTCCAGGTTGATACTGATCAGTTCACCACCACAGAACTGGTTCCAGGTTGATACTGATCAGTTCACCACCACAGAACTGGTTCCAGGTTGATACTGATCAGTTCACCACCACATAACTGGTTCCAGGTTGATACTGATCAGTTCACCACCACATAACTGGTTCCAGGTTGATACTGATCAGTTCACCACCACAGAACTTGGTTCCAGGTTGATACTGATCAGTTCACCACCACAGAACTGGTTCCAGGTTGATACTGATCAGTTCACCACCACATAACTGGTTCCAGGTTGATACTGATCAGTTCACCACCACAGAACTGGTTCCAGGTTGATACTGATCAGTTCACCACCACAGAACTGGTTCCAGGTTGATACTGATCAGTTCACCACCACATAACTGGTTCCAGGTTGATACTGATCAGTTCACCCACACAGAACTGGTTCCAGGTTGATACTGATCAGTTCACCACCACAGAACTGGTTCCAGGTTGATACTGATCAGTTCACCACCACATAACTGGTTCCAGGTTGATACTGATCAGTTCACCACCACAGAACTGGTTCCAGGTTGATACTGATCAGTTCACCACCACATAACTGGTTCCAGGTTGATACTGATCAGTTCACCCACACAGAACTGGTTCCAGGTTGATACTGATCAGTTCACCACCACAGAACTGGTTCCAGGTTGATACTGATCAGTTCACCACCACATAACTGGTTCCAGGTTGATACTGATCAGTTCACCACCACAGAACTTGGTTCCAGGTTGATACTGATCAGTTCACCACCACAGAACTGGTTCCAGGTTGATACTGATCAGTTCACCACCACAGAACTGGTTCCAACTGGTTGATAAATAAAGAGTAAGAGGCACACAAAGACATTTCAGGATCAGAATTCAGGTTACGTCCCAAATCACACCCCTTTTCCCTATATAGTGCACTACCTTTGACCAGAGCCATGTGGCACTATATAGGGAATAGGGTGCCATTTGGGACACAGTCAGAGAAATGTCATCATTTACTATAAACATTAACCAAGGTGTTATCCAGAAGTTGGCACTGACCAGAATATGATCTATATCACTGTAAAATTATGATGCACTATTGAGCATTACAGATAGTGGAGTTTTTGGGTTTGTTGTCCCAAATGGCACCCTATTCCCTTGATACCCAAATGGCACCCTATTCCCTTGATACCCAAATGGCACCCTATTCCCTTGATACCCAAATGGCACCCTATTCCCTTGATACCCAAATGGCACCCTATTCCCTTGATACCCAAATGGCACCCTATTCCCTTGATACCCAAATGGCACCCTATTCCCTTGATAGTAGTGATAAAAAAAGAAAAATGACATACTAACATATCAGGATATTATTTTTGATGATTTACCGTATCGTATTGACAATATCGCAATATTATTTTGGGCTAGTTGGCTGTCCCTGCACCCAAAACTCCAGTCTCTTTCCTTCATAGCTTGTTCTCCATCTTCTTTTTAAAAATAGTGAGCCAACATGTTTTCAGAACTTTTATGTAAATTTACATGACAGAATTAAAAAAACGTGTTGTTTTCTCATGGCTCTCTCTCGTCTCTCCGCAGCAGACATACGGTGAGCGATATGCATGGAGCGTCGATTCTCAATAAAAAAAATCACAGCATCGAATCGCAATACACATGTAGAATCGTGAGAATTGCAATACATATCGTATCGGCACCTAAGTACGGTGATAAGATCGTATCGTGAGGTCCCTGGCAGGCCTGCTATATAGTGTACTAACTTTCACCCGAACACTAAAAGAGGGAATAGGGTTCCATTTGGCACGCAGCCTATGTTTAGAAGGGGTCACGGGGGGGTCACGGGGGGGTCACGGGGGGGTCACAGTAGACAGCTGCAATGATGACACTGCTTTCTTGCAGAATAGCAAGGTCAGATTCTTCAGGAGTAATGTATCCATACGGTAGGGAGGGATATCCAGTTACTTGCAGGTGTAGGGTGCAGAAAGCAAAGCTTTAAATCGTCAGCCCTTTGGGTCAAAAAAAAAACGGTGCACTTAATAAAACTGTAGGAGCATTCAGCAGTGACTGGATACATGTCTCCCGAATGGCAACATCAACCCTACATAGTGTGCTACTTTTCCAGGTCAAAAGTAGTGTACTATAAAATGGAACAGGGTGCTATTTTGGGGCACATGTTATCTACATGTTATCTACATGTTATCTACATGTTATCTACATGTTATCTATCTTTCTGAATGTCAGATCTATGCCAGTGATAAGATACCAGTGTGGTTCACATCAACCCTGTCAGAAGGAAGCAGCTGGCCCTTGGAATCTTCAAATACCTTTCAGAGAGGGCAGACTGATCTCTCTATATACCATAGCACCTTTCAGAGAGGGCAGACTGATCTCTCTATATACCATAGCACCTTTTAGAGAGGGCAGACTGATCTCTCTATTTACCATAGCACCTTTCAGAGAGGGCAGACTGATCTCTCTATATGCCATAGCACCTTTCAGAGAGGGCAGACTGATCTCTCTATATACCATAGCACCTTTCAGAGAGGGCAGACTGTTCTTTATTATAGTTGAAGTCGGAAGTTTACATACACCTTAGCCAAATACATTTAAACTCAGTTTTTCACAATTGCTGACATTTAATCCTAGTAAAAATTCCCTGTCTTAGGTCAGTTAGGATCACCAATTTATTTTAAGAATGTGAAATGTCAGAATAATAGTAGAGAGAATGATTTATTTAAGCTTTTATTTCTTTCATCACATTCCCAGTGGGTCAGAAGTTTACATACACTCAATTAGTATTTGGTAGCATTGCCTTCAAACGTTTCGGGTAGCCTTCCATAAGCTTACCACAATAGGTTGGGTGAATTTTGGCCCATTCCTCCTGACAGAGCTGGTGTAAACGAGTCAGGTTTGTAGGCCTCCTTGCTCGCACACGCTTTTTCAGTTCTGCCCACAAATGTTCTATAGGATTGAGGTCAGGGCTTTGTGATGACCACTCCAATACCTTGACTTTGTTGTCCTTAAGCCATTTTGCCACAACTTTGGAAGTATGCTTGGGGTCATTGTCCATTTGGAAGAGCCATTTGCGACCAAGCTTTCATTTCCTTACTGATGTCTTGAGATGTTGCTTCAATCCACATAATTTTCCTTCCTCATGATCCCATCTATTTTGTGAAGTGCACCAGTCCCTCCTGCAGCAAAGCACCCCCACAGCATGATGCTGCCACCCCCGTGCTTCACGGTTGGGATGGTGTTCTTCGGCTTGCAAGCGACCCCCTTTTTCCTCCAAACATAACGATGGTCATTATGGCCAAAAAGTTCTATTTTTGTTTCATCAGACCAGAGGACATTTCTCCAAAAACTACAATCTTTGTCCCCATGTGCAGTTGCAAACCGTAGTCTGGCTTTTTTATGGCGGCTTTGGAGCAGTGGCTTCTTACTTGCTGAGCGGCCTTTCAGGTTATGTCGATATAGGACTTGTTTTACTGTGGATATAGATACTTTTGTACTTGTTTCCTCCAGCATTTTCACAAGGTCCTTTGCTGTTGTTCTGGGATTGATTTGCACTTCTCGCACCAAAGTACGTTCATCTCTAGGAGACAGAATGCGTCTCCTTCCTGAGCGGTATGACGGCTGCGTGGTCCCATGGTGTTTATACTTGCGTACTATTGTTTGTACAGAAGAATGTGGTACCTTCAGGCGTTTTTTTAATTGCTCCCAAGGATGAACCAGACTTGTGGAGGTCTTCCATTTTTAGATTTTCCCATGATGTCAAGCAAAGAGGCACTGAGTTTGAAGGTAGGCCTTGAAATACATCCACAGGTACACCTCCAAGTGACTCAAATGATGTCAATTAGCCTATCAGAAGCTTTAAAGCCATGACATAATTTTCTGGAATTTTCCAAGCTGTTTAAAGACACAGTCAACTTAGTGTATGTAAACTTCTGACCCACTGGAATTGTGATACAGTGAATTATAAGCTAAATAATCTGTCTGTTAACAATTGTTGGAAAAATTACTTGTGTCATGCACAAAGTAGATGTCCTAACCGACTGTTCTCTACATACCATAACACCTTTCAGAGAGCGCTGTTCTCTACATACCATAACACCTTTCAGAGAGGGCTGTTCTCTATAGGTCGTCATCAACAAAACGTCACAATACGGTGCAGAGCGTTCGATCTGCCTGCAGTTGACACGGACCGTCGAAGAGCATAGAAAATGACCAAGACGTTGTTCGGTTGTTCGAACCGCTCTAACTGGATTCCCCGGTGTAGTGAGCAACAGGGGGTGGCAATAGTCAGGGATCAAACTTCTCGTAGGCGTGAGAAATGGCTATCAAATCTCTCCCTCAGCTCCAAGGGCGCCGTGTCTCCCAACACTTGTGTGTGCAGTGACCACTTCATGAAAGGTAGCTAGCTAGCTAGCTAGCTAGCTTGATGTTAGTCCTGCTTACTTGCTTACGATTTTTTGGTCTCTGCATCAACTAATGTGTTGTAATAATAACTGATGAGAGGGGAGTGGTGGATCAGATGTACATCATCTTTGATTTTTTTGCATTTAAGTTTTAATATGGTTCTCTGACTAGGCTGTTATTTAAATTGCCCAATAGATTAGCTGGTCACCAGCGTGATAGATGTGTAGTCCGAGGTCTACTACCTATTAGGCCTAATGTAATAACCGTGACAGTTATTGGAAGGTTATATTAAGACAATTGTGTTTGTGATATTGTTGTCCACAGGTACATGTGTCAGCATCGCATGCCAGACCAACCTGACCAGCACTGCCATTAGTGAAATGGTGGAAGAACTGCTCACTTTACGCTCTGAGTTGGAGGAGATCCCCCACCCCGAAAAAAAAAAAAATCTGAATTTTAAATCAGGAATCTTTCCAGCAAAATGTTGACAAAACAAAGTCCTATGCTGGCCTCCCAAATGTCCTAGTTTTGATGCAGGTGTTCACATTTTATGAGGTGCATGTATCTCAGACGCATAGGTCAGTGCTGGGAAAAAATGTCAACAGTTCATCGTATCTCTGATAAAGACTTCGACTAAACCTCCCTCTGCAAGACCTCGACTTTAGATTCCAAATCAAATCATTTGGGGTTTCGGTTACGACAAATCGGTAGGACGTTGGTCTCTTTCATGTACTGCTGACTGAGTTTCCTCATTTGAGAGAAGCCGAAACGCAATACACAGAGGGCTACAATGTCAAGTCTTTACAGAGAAACCATCTGACCTGCTGGCCAGACAACAAACACGGTCTAACTACAAGCACCAAAACACTGCAACATTTCTAATAAGGGTATTTTACTCCGCAAGGTTGCATTGTCATTTATTTCTGTATGATGGGGTTGCAGAGTAGGTGACAAACAGCTGGCAGAACAGAGCGGCTTACTTGACAATCTCGAGCCAGGGGATGTAAGGTTCTACTGTGCCACTGTAAAGCTCCCTGCATTAACAAGAGGCAAGAAACAGTTGTCTGCCTTAGCCAGTTTTAGAAACATGTTGAACGGCTGATTGGGTTTGGTGAGGAGGAAAGACCAGGTGCTACAGAACCATGCACTCCCTGTTGAGTACCTTACCAAGAAACCTGGAGAATCAGTTGCCCTGATAGATAAGATTGGGGTCACTAATCTCTCGGACTCCATTGTCCCTTTGGAGTAGATAGGTTCCATGTGTCAGCATGGCATACCGGGCTCTACGGATTGACCATTGTTCCTGTTCAACAGTTTTGTCAGAATCCATTGCTTTAAAAAAATAAAAAATAAAAATGCGACTCTCCAGAAAGAGGTGTCTGCAACTATTCGTTCAATAAAAATATTATTTTTATTCCAAACAAATCGCAGTGGGGTGAATAACTATTTGTTATAGTTTCAAACTGCCGATTTCCCCTTTAAGTACGGTACACTACCTTGGTAGACTAGTAGTATTAGACTAGTAGTATTAGACTAGTAGTTAGGATGAACATTAATGTCCCAGAGGGAGAAATCATCTTAGACACACAGTACTGCGCTATACAAAATAGACACTGTACATTACAATGATTGATTGAACCAACAATGATTGAACTGTATTGATCTATCGATTGAATTATTGTTTGATTGAACAGTTGATTGATTGTTTTTTTTATTGATTGAACAGTTGATTGGTTAGTTGGTTGGTTGATTAACTGAACAATTGATTGATTGATTGATTGATTGATTGATTGATTGGTTGGTTGATTGACTGACTTAAGCTATTCTCTTAAAAAGTCTGCAGTTGCTACATCCATTTCTGAAATGATAAATTCATGAAATACCCATTGATTTTTGAAGAATATACTACAACTTATAAATGGCTCATGAGCTTAGTTCAACTGTCGTACCCCACCAGAACCCCAAATATAAGCTTGTTTTAGTCCATCGTATGTAAACAAAGTCAATGTAAAGAAACACGGTATAGATTAAAAACTATAATTTTTATATCATGGATGGTCAGTCCTTGCATCCTTAGCCGGGTCTATGAATTTGAGAGTGGTTACATTTCTCCAGCCCCCCGATCCCTCAGCTTTTTACTGAAACAGTGGGGTGAAGAACTATTTGTTATGGTTACAACTGCCGATTTCCCCTTTAAGTGAATATGGTATACGTCCTTCCCTTTGCTCTCACAGACTCCTGCACCACAGCAGTCACAATGAGGGGAACCCATCAGGTATGGCACCCGGTGTATAGCCAGTGGCATTCAGCTAAAGGCCACTGTCGTTGGACCACAAAGTTCTCCTGTTCACGGGACATGACCTCTGCATACTGTTTCCTGTCATCGGCTTCATGTCTGTAACCACGACTACGACAAACACAACACAGAGAGTATAAAAGGTCTCCTCAACAAAAGCAATCATTTTTTTTTTAAACATTCACTTCTATAAAAAAGAGACTTCCGGGGACATGTTGTAACAATTGATATTGGGATTTATTTCACTTCAGATCAGTACATTCAGTGCACCAAGGCCATGAACCATCCATCATCTACTGATTCCTCCTGACTGGAGGGTTGGAGGCGTACGGTGACCCAACAGCAGCCGGAGGGTCGGTTGTAAATCAGAGGTCTGTCGTCTCTCTGCCAGGTTAATGAGAAGATCGTGTGGATAGACCAGACTGAGTGTCCGTTTTAATAACCAGGATGTAGGAACAGAGCCTCACTGAACGAACGCAACCATTTAATAGTCGGCTGGTTTTAACCCTTCAAGGGCTACAGGTCCAAACAGGTCCAAACAGGTCCAAACAGGTCCAAACAGGTCCAAACAGGTCCAAACAGTGCCGTCCTCAGTCGACCTTCCAAGTCAAAATCACCTCATTCATATTCTAAGGCAGTGTTTCTTCAAATGTAGAAAGCTCTTTCCATGCCCCTTGGATTTTCTGAGTTCACACAAATACTTCTGGCCTATGTAATACCCCATTCTAAACATTTAGTTAACATTTTCCTTATTAATTAAACAACATCTGACCATTGTACACCATTTTTTGCATTAATATTTTGTTTTCACCATCCCACCATCACACCGGTTAGTGCTTCTAACCCCTCTTAACCATTGTGTGTTTCATCTACAGACATTATATTAGATTCATCTACTTCTTCTGCATCCGCCAATAGCAACCATTAGCCTGTGTGATTGACGGGGGGCTGAGCTCCGCCAATAGCAACCATTAGCCTGTGTGATTGACGGGGGGCTGAGCTCCGCCAATAGCAACCATTAGCCTGTGTGATTGACGGGGGGCTGAGCTAGAGCGTTGTTTGTGAGACAAGGGCGGATCACATAAAAACGGTTCTTCAAAATCATAGGAAATCCAAGGACATAGTGTCTAAAATACTGTAATAATCTCACATAAGCTGCTGTCACAAACTCCAAACTCCACACAGTTGTGACTGACTGGTTGGATATTCATTTCCCACTGAGCAAACAGTTTCTGTACTTACAGAATTCTTATGAATCCATTTTGATCTGGGGGTTTTTTTGCTCGGCAAACCATATTTCTTTGCTGCCATTTGTCAATAAAACTCAGGAATGCGACTGTTCAATGTCAAATTGTTTTGTGTTTTATTTGTAGCCCCGGTTGTCCTGAAAATAAAACGGTAAAACGCGTCACTGCGAGGGTATATATATGAGGTCAGAGCAAGCAGATTAATGAAAGTACTGAATTTCAGCTTTTTTTTGCTGAGGTACAGTATTTCCTGTTTTCAAAAACATGCAGTCAGCACATTCAACTAAGGTTGTGTTTCTGGTTATGTAAAGTGAATTTGGGTGTGTTGAAAAGCACTTAAAATAAAATAATCATTTTACAGTTACAAGTAGAGCCTTCTTCAAAATAACCGCTATCTGCAAAATCCAAAAATTCTATTCTAGTCAAGCCTCACTGGACAGAAGTTGTGGTGCTTCTGGTGATTATGATAGTTTGGGATGTGGTTGCAGGTGTATAGACCCTATGGGCCCTGGTCTAAACTAGGGCACTATAAAGGGAACAGGGTACCATTCTCTGGTCTAAACTAGGGCACTATAAAGGGAATAGGGTACCCTCAAGCACTGCGATTGCGATGCAGTGCCTTAGACCGCTGCGCCACTCGGGAGGAATCACAACTTCTTAGTGTGTTCCCTTTGTCCTCTCTTTCCACCCGCTTTCTTTCCACCCTCTCTCTTTCCGCACCCTCTCTCTTTCCACCCTCTCTCTTTGCACCCTCTCTCTTTCCACCCTCTCTCTTTCCACCCTCTCTCTTTTATCTTCTGTTCTTATCCTCTCATCCTCCAGGGGGGATCAAGGAGTTCCACACCAGTGAAACATGACCCTGCCAGATCGAGACGCGCACACACACACACACACACACACTGCAGAGTATTACTTTCATTGACAGTGTACATGGTCCAGAAAAGACAGGTGTCATTGGGTCAAGCACAACAAGGGTGGGGGGGGAGATCTATTGTCATGTCTCCATGTGTGATGATTGAATTGTCGGAAACATCCTCAGCTGAGGCTCGGTTTCAGCTGACAGAGGCTATCGGAGTGTGTGTCAATGTGTGTGTGACATACTTCTAAGGAAAGGGCAGTGAAAACACTGCAGACCCTCCTGAGGGGTTGATGACGGTGTGACTGTGATGTTGGTGAAAGATTTACTTTAAGGACCTGTGACACCACACACGGCTTGATGACGATCAGCTGCAGATGCACACACACACACACACACACTGCACACACACACACACTGCACACACACACACACACACACACACACAATGTTTTTGCAGATGGAGGCACAGTCCAAGCCAGATGCTGCTGAAATAAGAGTTCTCTAAAATCAGAGAGGGGTCATTCGAGTAGCGCTGAGGAGACTTTAAATATATAAAGACCTCAGAAGACAATGAATCATTGGCCAGGGGAAGCTGTAGGATACCATGTGGTATTATTGAGTTCATATTCAGATTAGATTACTACTCTATAGGGAGAGCCCACGGGCTACTTTAGTTTAGGGCTAATAACGCTCTGGTCAAAAGTAGTACACTAGTGATGAGCGGGTTGAATCATAACCCCTGCGGGGGGGGGGGGGGGCTCTCCCTATAGGGCATAGCCGTGGGAAGTAGTTTGTGGGTGGAGGGGATTCAGGGCATAGCCGTGGGAAGTAGTTTGGGGGGGGGGGGGGGATTCAGGGCATAGCCATGGGAAGTAGTTTGGGGGGGGGGGGGGGATTCAGGGCCTAGCCATGGGAAGTAGTTTGTGGGTGGGGGGGGTGGGGGGGATTCAGGGCATAGCCATGGGAAGTAGTTTGTGGGTGGAGGGGATTCAGGGCATAGCCGTGGCAAGTAGTTTGGGGGGGGGGGGTGGATTCAGGGCATGTATGTGGGTGGGGGCTGAGAAAATGGATGTTTGCCCGCGCTACAGACGGTCTGCTAATACAGGACTAGTAAAAGGCCAGTGCACTACTTTTGGGAAAAAAAAGATCTACACACATGCAAGAGGCATATCTTACTCCAAAACATGGATTTGATATCTCTCTGAGTTTTCTACGGTTTTTTGTAGAACCACCTGCAACTAGAAACAGACATTTCTAAAGATACCTTTTTCCACCGAATCTAAAACGGAAGAAAGTATCGGTAAGAACAGGTCAGTTGAAAAGTCTATGGCGGCGGTTTGTACGGGGCTGTATCCTGTAACGTCCAGTAAAATCTAATGGTTATATAACATCATCTGGCGTACAATCTGTAGCTAAAAGACTCTGCCGTTCCTAACCTAACCACAATAAAACAACAGAGAAGCACATTGTCCTGATGAACATTGTTTCAAATTCACTGGTTTCATACAACTGTATTGTTACTGTAATCAAACCGACTGAGATAAGATTTCGCAATCACCCAGCATGGGTTTAGAAGATAAAAAAAATACTGTAAATGAATTGAGATTTCACATTGTCTCAGTGCTCCCTCTACTGGTTAGATGTCTTAAAACATTAGATGACCACCACTAACTTTCCCTGTGTGTCAGCCACAGAGCAAGGACAGGGTGTGTATCGTAGACTTTGGCGCTGGAGGTGTTAAAAAACAATATGACACATGAATGGACTCACTAGACAGGGGGCCCCCCGAGTGAGAGAGAGAGTGTTAGACCGACGCTCGTCTAGACGGAGAGAGCAAGATCCTTCCCGTTGTTGTTCGGTGGCATTGAGAAGTCTGCGAAACAGGAAGCTATCCCTGAGGAAAAACAGACAACAGCCGTACAATAAACCCCTGAAGAGAAGCAGTTGGCTGCACTGGTGCTCACAATAACACTTCGGACAGAGTTGTCATATTACAGCATTATAATAATTCCTCATTATCCTAAAAAGGTACTCAGCACATTGTGCAACACCTGTCACTCGTGTTTGACTAGAACCACCCAAAAAAAAAAGCATATTTTTTCAGTGCTAGCCTCTGGCTTCCTGTTTAAGGTTAGGGCTGATTTTCAAGGTTTTACTGTTAAGCTACAAAGCATTACATGGACTTGCTCCTACTTATCTCTCGGAGTTGGTCCTGCCGTACATACCTACACGTACGCTACGGTCACAAGACGCAGGCCTCCTTATTCTCCCTAGAATTTCTAAGCAAACAGCTGGGGAGGCAGGGCTTCCTCCTATAGAGCTTAATTTTTATGAAATGGTCGGCTGATCAATGTGAGAGAGACAGACTTAGTCTCAACCTTTATGTCTTTACTGAAGACTCATCTCTTCAGTAGGTCCTATGATTGAGTGTAGTCTGTCCCACGGGTGTGACGGTGAACGGCAAGGCACTGCCTGTGACCTATTACGGGGGGCTGAGTCAATGGCTTGCTAGTGCTCTCCCATGCCGTCCCTAGGAGGGGTGCATCACGTCTTGCCAGGCTTTTTTCGCTATACTCGACTTGACTGGGTTGAGTCACTGACGTGATCTTCCTGTCCGGTTTTGCGCCCCCTTCGGGCTGGTACAGTGGAGGAGATCTTTGTGGGCTATACTCAGCCTTGTCTTAGGGTAGTAGGTTGGTGGTCTGTTGATATCCCTCTGGTGGTGTGGGGGCTGTGCTTTGGCAAAGTGGGTGGGGTTATATCCTGCCTGGTTGGCCCTGTCCGGGGGTATCGTCGGACGGGGCCACAGAGTCCCCCGACCCACCCCTGTCTCAGCCTCCAGTATCTATGCTGCAATAGTCCATGTGCCGGGGGGCTAGGGTCAGTCTGTCTTATCTGGTGTCCTGTGTGATCTTATGTACGCTCCCTCTAATTCTGCCATCCCTCCCCTCCAAGAGGACCTGAGCCCTAGAACCTCAGACTACCTGGCCTGATGACTCCTTGCTGTCCCCAGTCCACCTGGTCGTTCTGCAGCTCCAGTTTCCACTGTTCTGCCTGCGGCTATGGAACCCTGACCTGTTCACCGGACGTGCTACCTTGTCCCGGACCTGCTGTTTTCAACCCTCTCTCTCCCTCTCCACCGCACCTGCTGTCTCGACCTCTGAATGCTGGGCTATGAAAGCCAATGGATATTTACTCCTGAGGTGCTGACCTATTGCACCCTCTATATCCACTGTGATTATTATTCGACCTTGTTGGTAATCTAGGAACGTTTGAACATCTTGAAGAACAATCTGGCCTTAATTGCCATGTACACTAATAATCTCCACCGGGCACCGCCAGAAGAGAACTGGCCACCCCTCAGAGCCTGGTTCCTCTCTACCCATTACAGCCAGAAGGAGACTGGCCACCCCTCAGAGCCTGGTTCCTCTCTAGGTTTCTTCCTAGGTTCCTGCCTATCTAGTGAGTTTTTCCTAGCCACTGTGCTTCTACATCTCCATTGCTTGCACTTTGGGGTTTTAGGCTGGGTTTATGAATAAGCACTTTGTGACATCTGCTGATGTAATAAAGGCTTTATAAAAACATTTGATTGATTGATATATTTGTGGTGAAGAAAACACTTCAGACCAGACTAAGCATCAGAAGCCTGTTATCAGTAGGCCCAGGAGGATGAAACACCAAAGACTTGCCCATTCTTGAGAGTTAACCAAAGACAGATATACGGTGCATTCGGAAAGTATTCAGACCCCTTGACTTTTTCCACATATTGTTACATCACAGCCTTATTCTCAAATGGATTAAATAAAACATTTTCCTAAGCAATCTACACACAGTACCCCATAATGACGAAGCGAAAACAGGTTGATAATTTTTTTTGCAAATAAATAAATTATAGCTTATTTACATACAAAGTTTGGACACACCTACTCATTCAAGGGTTTTTCTTTATTTTTGCCATTTTCTACATTGTAGAATAATAGTGAAGACATCAAAACAATGAAATAACACATATGGAATCATGTAGTAACCAAAAAAAGTGTTAAATCAAAATATATTTTCTATTTGAGATTACTGTATAACTATATCAGTGGAGGCTGCTGAGGGGAGGACGGCTCATAATAATGTCTGGAATGGAGTCAATGGAATGGTATCAAACACATGGAAACCACGTGTTTGATACCATTCCATTGACTCCATTCCAGACACTATTTGGCATGGGCCCTCAGAACCTCTAAAAGTTATACAGCTGCACCATTGAGAGCATCTTGACTAGCTGCATCACCGCCTGGTATGGCAACTGCTTGGCATCCGACCGTATGGCCCAGTATATCACTGGGGCCGAGCTTCCTGCCATCCAGGACATCTATACCAGGCGGTGTCAGAGGAAGATAATAATAATTGTCAAAGATTCCAGCCACCCAAGTCATAGTTCTCTCTGCTACCTCACGGCAAGCGGTACCGATGCACCAAGTCTGGAACCAACAGGACCCTGAACAGCTTCTACCCCCAAGCCATAAGACTGCTAAATAGTTAGTTAAATAGTTAAGCAATAGCTACCCGGACTATCTGCATTGACCTCTTTTTGAACTAACTCTTTTGACTCATCACATACGCTGCTGTTACTGTCTGTTATCTATCCTGTTGCCTAGTCACTTTACCCCTACCTATATGAACATATCTACCTCAAGTATTTCTTAGGCCTACAAATCGACTCGGTACTGGTACCCAGTGTATATAGCCAAGTTACCGTTACTCATTGTGTATTTGTTATTACTTTCATTATTAAGTGTTATTATTTTTCTATGTTTTCTGCATTGTTGGGAAGGGCCCGTAAGAAAGCATTTCACAGTTAGTCTACACCTGTTGTTTACCAAGCATGAGACAAATACAATTTTATTTGAGACCATAGACAAAGACACAACATGCTGTTGAATAGAGTGGTGAGGAGGAAGAGTGGAGGAAGAGTGGAGGAAGAGTCTACCATAGAGGCGATGAGGAAAAGACGAAACAGCTTCACGGAACATGGCGGAAGATGGCGGAAGCGGATGATGAAGTGAAATCTGAATACAATGGCGGTAGAATCAAGCAGAATTTGAGTATTGTTCCAAAGAATGGAAAAAACTGAGCACAGTAGGGTACAGTGATGAGAACGTCCCTTCGTATCTAGTAGGAGTACGGTTTGCTAATAAGGAGCAGCTGAGCAGAGTACCAATCTGGAAGAAACCATTTGAGTTATCCAAACTGGTGGAGAGAGTGCTGGGTAAAGTGAAGGCTGTGAGGATCATGAGAGGCGGGTTTGTTTTGATTTTTTGTGATTCTGCGGATCAGAAGGAACGTGTGTTGTGTCTTAATCGATTTGATAAATTAGAAGTGTTGTGTGTGTGTGTGTCGCTTCGGAACAGGGCACCCCTTAAGGGGGTTATATCTGGCGTTTTGTGGGAAGTTGATTTGGAAGAGATAACAAAATATTCCTGGAGTGATTGAAGCACGGCGGATGAATCTAGTGGTGAATGGGGAAAAAGTGAAAAGTTTATCTGTTCTTTTGTTTTTTGAAATGGAGTCTTTCCCTAATGAAGTGTGGTTAGGGTATAATAACTACGTCTCCCGAGTGGCACAGCACTCGGGAGACGTGTGCCACTAAGGCTCTGCATCACAGTGCTAGCTGTGCCACTAGAGATCCTGGTTCGAGTCCAGGCTCTGTCGCAGCTGGCCGCGACCGGGAAACCCATGGGCGGCGCACAATTGGTCCAGCATCGTCCAAGGTAGGGGAGGGTTTGACCTGCAGGGATGTGGGTTCGTTTCCCACGGGGGGCCAGTATGAAAAAAAAGCATGTATGCATTCACTAACTGTAAGTCGCTCTGGATAAGAGCGTCTGCTAAATGACTAAAATGTAAATGTACAGAGTTGGAGCATTTATCCAAAGAACAACGCAGCGTGAACTTCGTACAGCTTTTGGTCGTGTAGAAAGTGTTTGCAGAAGGGAGAAGCCGAGATGTACAATATGTAGAAAAAATATAATATTATGTTTTATAAAAGTGAAGAAAAAAAATGTGACTTGTTGTAAATGCAGTGGGAATCATGAAGCCACGTCTTCTGAATGCCCCATGAGGGTTAAAGAGAATGATGTGGCCAAAGTCAGGGTTTCTTCAGAACATTTCATGCTGTGAAAAGGGTTGAGGGTTTGAATGTTGCACCAGAAGAGTCCATGGTGGTGTGTGTAGGCCTTCACTGAAAGGTAGCAGGGGTTGTCTTACACCAAGAGGATCCTGACATTTTAAAGGTTAAAAAGGTGGACTTTGTGAGCTATATCGCAATGGTGATAAATGCCACTGCCAAGGTGGAGAAAAGATCTAGGAAGATTGAAATCATTGTGATTGCGGCGGAGCGGTTCCTGGGGCTGAAAGATTTCACAGCAAAAGAGTTACATGGAATATTTGTGGTCCTCTGTAGCTCAGCTGGTAGAGCACGGCGCTTGTAACGCCAAGGTAGTGGGTTCGATCCCCGGGACCACCCATACACAAAAAAAAATGTATGCACGCATGACTGTAAGTCGCTTTGGATAAAAGCGTCTGCTAAATGGCATATTATTATTATATTATTATATTAGCAAAAGCCTCGAGCCTGAGAAGGGAGATATGGAGAACTAAAATAAGGAAGAAGTGGGAGTTTTGTTTGTTTTGGCAATGTACTATTTTTATTAGGGTGGATTGTTAGAATCACTATTAAGTATGGATTTATTTAGTTTAGTTTTGGTTTCAAACCGTCCAGTTGGTGGCGGCAATACAACTTTTGGATGTAGTCCGCCATAAAACCCACAGAAGAAGAAGAAGAAGAAGGAGTCTACCATGTCCAGAAGCGACTTCTCCATTCATTTCCTGTATTCAAGGTTTTGCGGTTAAATTGCCATGTACCGGATAAAAAAACACAAGTAAAATGGGTTTCCATTGCATTTTCAACTCTACTGATGGTTTTCTCACAAAAGATGTTGCGTTATATAGCGAGTGTGTCCACGCTGGTATTGACACGTGCGCTCTAGCCAACAGCGCTATCAGCTAAAGCACACGTATAGCCTATATGATGACATTACTATTATGGACATTTATTATTGTGAAACGGCAGCCAAGCATCGATTATCATGTCACCAGGATAAGACCCTCGATATTTATTGGAAAGGAGCATCAAGCTCATCACCTTGCACTTTCACCACCCTGTGAAGTTCATAATGTATTTAATCTGTAGCCTAATAAACTGCAAGGTTTCCCGAGTCGTAGTGGGAGGACCACACACCATATCATCGCGTGACTCCAGGTTCACTTCGATATGATGGTTATTATATCAATATTTGCGCATAAAAGCGTTTCCACCAACATTTCTGTCATAATTCATTTTACCGACACTAAAACATCCCACGTCTTCTAACTTATTTTGTTTTGTGGACATTTGGAAAGTTTACCGGGAAATGTTCTGTTTCCATCAAGCCTTTCATTACATTTTCTACCATACTTTACTCGCATAAAAAGTTTGGATGGAAACCTGGTTCGTCTCTAAATTGTTGAATCAATCTTTTCGCCGCAAACCCCTGATATCAGGGCCTAAAAACTACAATCCTCTCCTGAATTAGCCTAGCTGCCGTACATGCACACTAGGCCCGAGCTCATTTCCCCTGCTTTTCCCTGGCTAAACTAGGTTCGTCACTAGTTCCCACAGCCACAAAGTCATAATTATCGCTACTCCACCTATTTATCTCTACAATGTATCTTCTTAACATCTGATGTTAAACCCTAAACACACTGCTAAGCTTATGCCCAACCTTAAATTAAGACCAAAAAGCTAACTTTTTGTTTTCATGGATTTCTACAATATAGTTAATGTTGACTTTGTGACTGTGGTAACTAGTCACAAACCTAAACTAGCTGGCTAGCTGAACTATGCTAGTTTTCGTTCTCATTGCCAAACTTAATAAATACTGCTCCCTCAACTTCAAAACTCCTCTGCTAGTTATACAATCATGTAACTAATTATGTATTGTTTTATTGTTTTGTTGAATAGTCATGACTGGTTCAAGATAGGGCGGCAGGTAGCTTAGTGGGTAAGAGCGTTGTGCCAGTAACCGAAAGGTCGCTGGTTCTAATCCCAGAGCCAACTAGGTGAAAAATCTGTCAATGTGCCCTTGAGCAAGGCACTTAACCCTAATTGCTCTGGATAAGAGCGTCTGTTAAATGACTAAAAATGTAAATATCGTTCATAAGATGATGGTGGCGAAGGATATCGCTAGGTTTCCATCCAATTTGTGATAGATTTTCATGCTAATATTCTAAAATCTGCATAGAACATTATGCATATTTTCCCACCAGAGATGTTTCCATCAAACTGACTTTTTGCGGATAAAAGGCTGTGCGTGATGAGATATTTTTATGTGCACTAACTTACAGGGTCCTTCCGAGTGGCGCAGCGGTCTAAGGCACTACAGACCCGGGTTCGATCCCAGGCTGTCTCACAACCGGCCGTGTCCGGGAGTCCCATAGGGCGGCGCACAATTGGCCCTGCGTCGTCCGGGTTAGAGGAGGGTTTAACCGGGGGGTCTTTACTTGGCTCATCGCGCTCCTTGTGGCGGGCCGGGCGCCTGCAGGCTGACTTCGGTCGTCATTTGAACTGTGTTTCCTCTGACACGTTGGTGCGGCTGGCTTCCGGGTTAAGCGGGCGGGTGTTAAGAAGCGCGGTTTGGCGGGTCATGTTTCGGAAGACGCATCGCATGACTCTCCCGAGCCTGTTTGGGGAGTTGCAGGGATGAGACAAGATCGAAAAAGGGGGCAAAATACAAATAATAATAAAAGTAATAAACCAAAAAATACCCTGGCATGACAAGGTGACTTTTCTCAATATATTCGGCTCTATTTATCCCCCAAAAATGAAACGCTAATTAGCTGCTAATGTGGCCATCATAAAGAACTACAAATGCCATGATGATCTGGACGAGACTGCCAAATCGAGGCAAAGGATTGGATTAACTATCTAATGTTAGCTAAATGTAGTCATTAATAAATTGGCTATACTGTAGGTCTTTAAATTGACAATTCTGTGAACGGTGTTGTGCAAGATTTAAATTGACACAATGCCTGTTAGGAAAGCATAGTTCCCGCTCAGCCCAGTCAAAACTGTTCGCTGCTCTGGCACCCCAATGGTGGAACAAGCTCCCTCATGACGCCAGGACAGCGGAGTCACTCACCACCTTCCGGAGACATTTGAAACCCCACCTCTTTAAGGAATACCTGGAATAGGATAAAGTAATCCTTCTATCCCCCCCCCCTTACCCCAACCCAAAACCCAACCCAAAAACAAAACAAACAAAAAAAAACATTGTAAAGTGGTGATCCCACTGGCTTTAAGGTGAATGCACCTATTTGTAAGTCGCTCTGGATAAGAGCGTCTGCTAAATGACGTAAATGTAAATGTATGTAATGTAATGTGTCAGCTAGAGATGATGTGCAGGGATTTGTAGTCTTGCTTGATGTCTACTTTGACGCTAATTAGCATTCTTGAATATGAGAGTAAATAGAGCCGAATATATTGATAAAAGTCACCTTGTCTGAGAGAGATTTACACGGTTATCAAAACGTTATGCCAGGGTAAGACTACACGAAACACAGACCTTATTTTAAGTGTTTCTAAAATCCCCTAAGGGAAAAAAATGAATGGTAGAAAAACGATTGGAACCATTTGGCCGCTAGGTTTTATGGGTATTATGACACCTCCACTCTGGAGCTCTATTGACGTAGCTGGAAGTTTCTGACTGGTATTGTGACTGTGACAACGGGCAGCCTCCCCCGCTTGGCTCGATGAGATATGTAGTGATTTTGCCAACACAGCCAGCTATGTACACTACCCTTAACCTGTTTTCAATTTCAACTGACTACCATATTTGTTAATTAAATCGGACTTCATTAATATGAGTAATCCAGGAATGTCACCAGTTAATGGACACGAGAAAACTCGAGAAATAGCAACTTTATAGATCGCAATGACTACAATGAATAGCTAAATGAATTCCGGACATGAAGGGTCTGTGCCGTGCCGTGCCCCGCCCCTTGCAACACCAGACTCCACTATCCCATACTGCATTGCGAATGTGTTTGCGAGCATTAGCGTTTAACATTCAGCGGCGCTAGTGTTTTTGTAGGCAGGACATGTTGGTTTAGTGAATTACCTACTTTTTTTTTAAATTAATAACGAATCGTAGTTTATTAGGTACAGTACACGCAAACATGGAGATCGGCACAGAGATAAGCAAGAAAATACGGGTGAGGTCATTTCGATGCTAGCTAGCTAGCTAGCTAGCTATTTGTCTTGGTAACTATCTAGCTAGGTAGCTAACGTTAGCTAGTTAGCGGTACCACCTTGCCATTAGCTCAAGTAACGTTAGCTAGCTAACTAACCCATGAGAGAATTTGTACAAATTTACAAGTAACCGAAAAAAAAATCCTATTAGGCACCCATTACTGCAACTCACAGGTTGGAAGTCTACAACAGCTGAGGTGCCGAAGAGGCATTTTTTTCGGTTGCTTGTACATTATTTATTTAGACCTTATTTTTTTAAAATAGCTAACTACATACCGGCCGTAAATTAAGATAGCTAGTTGCTCTGCAAAACTCCACATTTGGTGATCAACGAACTAATTTGGACAATAACGCTTGCAGAACTGTAGCTTTGGGACACAACATCGGGAGTCTGGAGAATGGGAGTTTGAATCGGAGCTTTCTGGCCGTAAGATAGGTTTCAAACGCACAGATAGGGGTTCAGCTGTGTCTGAATTTGAGTGGTTACATTTCTCCAGCCCAATATTTCAGTTTATTACCCAAACGGGTGGGGAATACACTTTGTTATTGTTTTTACTGCTGATTGCTGCTTTAACTTTTGCCCGGTAGATGTAGCTAACAAAGTTGTCTAGCCAGAAAAGTGAAGGCGAGAGCCATCGCAAACTGGTACCTAGTAGCTAGGTTGTTTTCTTGCCCAAGGCTAGCAATTGACAATGTATTATTATTTTCTTGCAGGCTGCTATCAAGGGAAAGCTTCAAGAACTCGGTGCCTATGTCGGTAAGTGTGAATATTGACATCAGCTTCTGATCTGCTGTAATTAATCTGACTGTTGTTGACAATAGAAATATATAAATACAATGATTCTATTTCTATGGATGTCGACCTTCTACCAAGGGTTTCTAGAATACATTGTTCTAACTGTTCTCTCTCCCCCAGATGAAGAGTTACCAGACTATATCATGGTGATGGTGGCCAACAAGAAGACTTCCCAGCAGATGTCTGATGACCTGTCCCTCTTCCTCGGCAACAATACCATCAAGTTTACTGTCTGGTGCGTATGCAACCAACTAGGCCTGGTCCCAGAACTTCTAAAGTCATTGTCTCGCTGTTTGGCAAGACTGCGCAGATCTGGGACCAAGCTACAGCAAGTGTCTTGACTTGAGAGGATGGTTTGGGTGTAACTTTGTATTTTCTATTTCAATAAATGTTAAACAGTTCTACGTATGGTGTGTTGTTGTTACAGGTTACATGGAGTCCTGGAGAAACTGAGGTCTGTGGCAGTAGGTAAGTTCAGGTTACATGGAGTCCTGGAGAAACTGAGGTCTGTGGCAGTAGGTAAGTTCAGGTTACATGGAGTCCTGGAGAAACTGAGGTCTGTGGCAGTAGGTAAGTTCAGGTTACATGGAGTCCTGGAGAAACTGAGGTCTGTGGCAGTAGGTAAGTTCGGGTTACATGGAGTCCCGGAGAAGCTGAGGTCAGTAGCTAAGTTCCAGTAACGACAAAGGAGTACCAGCTCCCTAGCTGAAAAAGTCAAACGATACTGTATTGAACAGTGACTAGTATCACCCTGGTGGGAATTCAAAGACCTTGAGTCGTTCGATGCCAAAACAAACAACCCCTAAGAGAGGATTGTAACAGCCTTATCAAGGCTGTGGTCCTCTGTAGCTCAGCTGGTAGAGCACGGCGCTTGTAACGCCAAGGTAGTGGGTTCGATCCCCGGGACCACCCATACACAAAAATGTGTGCACGCATGACTGTAAGTCGCTTTGGATAAAAGCGTCTGCTAAATGGCATATTATTATTATTATTTATTATCAAGGCTAGGAACGTTACAATAGCATAGCATAAAGTAGTATGTTGTAGAGCTAGCTTTGACAGTATTATATATATCTCTACCCCTTGTATAGCTAAATTGACAATCTCTCTGTGTGTATCAAGAACCGGCGTCCCTGAGGCCTCAGCTGTACTCCGACACTGGCACCTCGGCAGGGAAGAGCGAATGGAAGGGGGAGGAGTCAAAGGGCCTTGCAGTGTCCAGCTCACGCTCTGATAGGACAGAGGCCCGCGTGTCAAGCTCCGCCCATGAGCACAGGTAAGTGTTGATTTTGAAACATTGATTTTGCTATGTATTGAAAAGAAAGAAGGAGGACCCTTTTAATGCCGTTCACTGAAATCATCATGGTTCAGGTTGGCTTGGATCATGTGAAAGACCCCTAATACTAACCCATGATTTTATTCGGAAGATGCTCCTCAGACGAGACCTCTTAAGTCCTACATGTTGATCAATTAATTGACGTGAGGCTTAAGCATTTTATCAGAACCAAATAGGGTGAAACAGCCCAGATCTGACTCACACACTAACGTCACTGTCATTCTGTCCAGAAGGGTCTCCTCAGACAAGACCTCCTCGTCCCGCCTCACCTCCATGGTCAAGCCCCTGATGGACCCTCCCTCCTCTGAGGCCGTCATTGACATCAAGCCCGAGCTAGACGATGACCTTATGGGCGAGGACCCCGTGGACATGGGCGTCCTCCCGGGTCGCCTGCGTGGATCCACCTCCGGAGGAGGGCGGGCATCTGCTCAGATCTACCGGCCGCCCCAGGGCAGGTCCTCCTCGGGGACAGGCAGGTCGACGGACGCCTATAGGCCCTCAGAGGGGTCCTCTGGGTCTCACAGCAGGCAGCAGCACGGAAGCTATCACCTGGACAGTAGGAGCAGCAGAGACAGCAGGACATACAGAGATGGAGGGGGAAGCAGGGTACAGATTGTTTACGTATTACCTTAAGTCAAGGGCCTTGCTCCAATATTTCAGAGATGCATCCTTCCTCATTTTCTTGACATAATCAGATATCTAGAAGTGATTTTAGATTGGTGAAAGCAAAGTCACCACCGTATTACTTTCACTATTCCAACCAATGAGATCTCTGATAACTTAATGGAAAGAAGGATGGATTTCTTAATCATTTGAAAAGGATAAAAACAATTTAGCCAGTCAGTGCTGCTTTCCTGTGTCTGTCACAAACCATCTCTGGTCGTGTTGTCTCTAGCATCAGGAGGAGGCTTCGAGGAAGCGCAAGGCCCCGGTGGTGAGCTCTGTGGTGCGGGTTAACCAGTCAGCAGACGGGGGTCGAGACAGTGATGAGGAGGAGGATGACGAGGAGGATGAAGGATATGGGGTCAAGAACCTGTCCAGCAGAGTGTCCCTGCCTTCTAAACCAGAACGCAAGTAAGGGAATGTACACACACAGTGCCCCCCCACACACACACACACACACACAGTGCCCCCCCCCCCCCCCACACACACACACACACACAGTGCCCCCCCCTACACACACACACACACAGTGCCCCCCCCCCCCCCTTCACACACACACACACACAGTGCCCCCCCCCCCCCTACACACACACACACACACACACACAGTGCCCCACCCCCCTACACACACACACACAGTGCCCCACCCCCCTACACACACACACACACAGTGCCCCACCCCACACACACACACACACAGTGCCCCACCCCACACACACACACACACACAGTGCCCCCCCCCCTACACACACACACACACACAGTGCCCCACCCCACACACACACACAGTGCCCCCCCCCCCCCCACACACACACAGTGCCTCCCCCCCACCCCACACAGTGCCCCCACCCCACACACACTATCCCTCTACCTCTGTTACGCTCTCCTTTCCACATGTTCATCTACTCTGTATGTTTTGCTTCTTGTTCTGTTGGGTATCAGCTGTTAATTCCAGGTAGTTACAGTGAACACCTTAGGACGGTAGCAGAACTGTCATGAACATCCCTTCTTTCACAGAAATTGTACACGCTGTTGGTGCCCCCAGGGTGTTGTCTGTGTGTTGACCCATGTCTCGGTGTGTTTGTAGACCCACCCTGCCCCCGGCCAAACAGGCCAACAAGAACCTGCTGATGAGGGCTATGTCTGAGGCCCAGATCTCCATCAACAAGACTGCAGCCTACCCACCTAGTACGGTTCACACTCTCTCCACTGTTTGTCAATCTGCCTGAATCTGATTTGTTAAAAAATGACTACCTGTAATTTGTTGTTCTGTTTATCATGACACCCATATTGACTAAACGGAAGAAAACATACTGTCAGAGGAAGGGACTAGCTGAACTTGTCCACTAAGAAATGCCTGTTTTCATTGCAAAATGTTTTTGCTACGGTCTGCACTTATGAATACGACCCTGTTGCCTGTGTTCCCCCAGTACCACAGAGACAGACGGTTCCGGTGGCACCCAGGACCCGTTCAGCCAGTGATGAGATGAACGCAGCCATCCAGCTGGTTCAGGAGCACCTCCACGGCCTGGTCCCCAGGGGGCAGACTTACACCCCCTCAGAGCCCCCCACCTCCAGGCAGCTAGGTAAGAGCCTCAATCTCTCTGAAATAGCCGAATCCACTGCAGGGGTGTCCACAAACCTTTGTGTATATATAGTGTAGGTAAGAGCCCCAGCACCCCAGGCAGCTAGGTAGGATCCCCAGGCAGCTAGGTAGGAGCCCCAGGCAGCTAGGTAGGAGCCCCAGGCAGCTAGGTAGGAGCCCCAGGCAGCTAGGTAGGAGCCCCAGGCAGCTAGGTAGGAGCCCCAGGCAGCTAGGTAGGAGTCCCAGGCAGCTAGGTACATCACACTCCAAGGCCCAATCCCAAACCAATCCCTATGTACTTGTGGAGATCAGAGAGGATTTGATTGGTAGAAGCAATATTGTGAAACTTCCACCTAGCCTATCAGAGGGCGAGGTCTCCGGAGCTATTAGCATATTGAGTTACACCTGTCAAATCCACTCAGCTCTCCGTCTAGGGCGTAGGGACGAATTGGAATTGGGCCCATGGCTTCCCATCTCATTACAGAAGGAGCATGGTTGTTGATCCACTCAGCTCTCCGTCTAGGGCGTAGGGACGAATTGGAATTGGGCCCATGGCTTCCCATCTCATTACAGAAGGAGCATGGTTGTTGATCCACTCAGCTCTCCGTCTAGGGCGTAGGGACAAATTGGAATTGGGCCCATGGCTTCCCATCTCATTACAGAAGGAGCATGGTTGTTGATCCACTCAGCTCTCCGTCTAGGGCGTAGGGACGAATTGGAATTGGGCCCATGGCTTCCCATCTCATTACAGAAGGAGCATGGTTGTTGATCCACTCAGCTCTCCGTCTAGGGCGTAGGGACGAATTGGAATTGGGCCCATGGCTTCCCATCTCATTACAGAAGGAGCATGGTTGTTGATCCACTCAGCTCTCCGTCTAGGGCGTAGGGACGAATTGGAGTTGGGCCCATGGCTTCCCATCTCATTACAGAAGGAGCATGGTTGTTGATCCACTCAGCTCTCCGTCTAGGGCGTAGGGACGAATTGGAATTGGGCCCATGGCTTCCCATCTCATTACAGAAGGAGCATGGTTGTTGATCCACTCAGCTCTCCGTCTAGGGCGTAGGGACGAATTGGAATTGGGCCCATGGCTTCCCATCTCATTACAGAAGGAGCATGGTTGTTGATCCACTCAGCTCTCCGTCTAGGGCGTAGGGACGAATTGGAATTGGGCCCATGGCTTCCCATCTCATTACAGAAGGAGCATGGTTGTTGATCCACTCAGCTCTCCGTCTAGGGCGTAGGGACGAATTGGAATTGGGCCCATGGCTTCCCATCTCATTACAGAAGGAGCATGGTTGTTGATCCACTCAGCTCTCCGTCTAGGGCGTAGGGACGAATTGGAATTGGGCCCATGGCTTCCCATCTCATTACAGAAGGAGCATGGTTGTTGATCCACTCAGCTCTCCGTCTAGGGCGTAGGGACGAATTGGAATTGGGCCCATGGCTTCCCATCTCATTACAGAAGGAGCATGGTTGTTGATCCACTCAGCTCTCCGTCTAGGGCGTAGGGACGAATTGGAATTGGGCCCATGGCTTCCCATCTCATTACAGAAGGAGCATGGTTGTTGATCCACTCAGCTCTCCGTCTAGGGCGTAGGGACGAATTGGAATTGGGCCCATGGCTTCCCATCTCATTACAGAAGGAGCATGGTTGTTGATCCACTCAGCTCTCCGTCTAGGGCGTAGGGACGAATTGGAATTGGGCCCATGGCTTCCCATCTCATTACAGAAGGAGCATGGTTGTTGATCCACTCAGCTCTCCGTCTAGGGCGTAGGGACGAATTGGAATTGGGCCCATGGCTTCCCATCTCATTACAGAAGGAGCATGGTTGTTGATCCACTCAGCTCTCCGTCTAGGGCGTAGGGACGAATTGGAATTGGGCCCATGGCTTCCCATCTCATTACAGAAGGAGCATGGTTGTTGATCCACTCAGCTCTCCGTCTAGGGCGTAGAGACGAATTGGAATTGGGCCCATGGCTTCCCATCTCATTACAGAAGGAGCATGGTTGTTGATCCACTCAGCTCTCCGTCTAGGGCGTAGGGACGAATTGGAATTGGGCCCATGGCTTCCCATCTCATTACAGAAGGAGCATGGTTGTTGATCCACTCAGCTCTCCGTCTAGGGCGTAGGGACGAATTGGAATTGGGCCCATGGCTTCCCATCTCATTACAGAAGGAGCATGGTTGTTGATCCACTCAGCTCTCCGTCTAGGGCGTAGGGACGAATTGGAATTGGGCCCATGGCTTCCCATCTCATTACAGAAGGAGCATGGTTGTTGATCCACTCAGCTCTCCGTCTAGGGCGTAGGGACGAATTGGAATTGGGCCCATGGCTTCCCATCTCATTACAGAAGGAGCATGGTTGTTGATCCACTCAGCTCTCCGTCTAGGGCGTAGGGACGAATTGGAATTGGGCCCATGGCTTCCCATCTCATTACAGAAGGAGCATGGTTGTTGATCCACTCAGCTCTCCGTCTAGGGCGTAGGGACGAATTGGAATTGGGCCCATGGCTTCCCATCTCATTACAGAAGGAGCATGGTTGTTGATCCACTCAGCTCTCCGTCTAGGGCGTAGGGACGAATTGGAATTGGGCCCATGGCTTCCCATCTCATTACAGAAGGAGCATGGTTGTTGATCCACTCAGCTCTCCGTCTAGGGCGTAGGGACGAATTGGAGTTGGGCCCATGGCTTCCCATCTCATTACAGAAGGAGCATGGTTGTTGATCCACTCAGCTCTCCGTCTAGGGCGTAGGGACGAATTGGAGTTGGGCCCATGGCTTCCCATCTCATTACAGAAGGAGCATGGTTGTTGATCCACTCAGCTCTCCGTCTAGGGCGTAGGGACGAATTGGAATTGGGCCCATGGCTTCCCATCTCATTACAGAAGGAGCATGGTTGTTGATCCACTCAGCTCTCCGTCTAGGGCGTAGGGACGAATTGGAATTGGGCCCATGGCTTCCCATCTCATTACAGAAGGAGCATGGTTGTTGATCCACTCAGCTCTCCGTCTAGGGCGTAGGGACGAATTGGAATTGGGCCCATGGCTTCCCATCTCATTACAGAAGGAGCATGGTTGTTGATCCACTCAGCTCTCCGTCTAGGGCGTAGGGACGAATTGGAATTGGGCCCATGGCTTCCCATCTCATTACAGAAGGAGCATGGTTGTTGATCCACTCAGCTCTCCGTCTAGGGCGTAGGGACGAATTGGAATTGGGCCCATGGCTTCCCATCTCATTACAGAAGGAGCATGGTTGTTGATCCACTCAGCTCTCCGTCTAGGGCGTAGGGACGAATTGGAATTGGGCCCATGGCTTCCCATCTCATTACAGAAGGAGCATGGTTGTTGATCCACTCAGCTCTCCGTCTAGGGCGTAGGGACGAATTGGAATTGGGCCCATGGCTTCCCATCTCATTACAGAAGGAGCATGGTTGTTGATCCACTCAGCTCTCCGTCTAGGGCGTAGGGACGAATTGGAATTGGGCCCATGGCTTCCCATCTCATTACAGAAGGAGCATGGTTGTTGATCCACTCAGCTCTCCGTCTAGGGCGTAGAGACGAATTGGAATTGGGCCCATGGCTTCCCATCTCATTACAGAAGGAGCATGGTTGTTGATCCACTCAGCTCTCTGTCTAGGGCGTAGGGACGAATTGGAATTGGGCCCATGGCTTCCCATCTCATTACAGAAGGAGCATGGTTGTTGATCCACTCAGCTCTCCGTCTAGGGCGTAGGGACGAATTGGAATTGGGCCCATGGCTTCCCATCTCATTACAGAAGGAGCATGGTTGTTGATTCAATGTCTCTTGCACTAGTACAGTGAAATGCCTTTCTTGCAAGCTCCAAATCCAACAATGTAGAAATCAATATTACTGCATTGTCCTGTTTGTCCTGACTCTGACTGGACTGGTCTCATTACCGTTGTATGTCCTGACTCTGACTGTGCTGGTCTCATTACCGTTGTATGTCCTGACTCCTGCTGCACTGGTCTCATTACCGTTGTATGTCCTGACTGTGCTGGTCTCATTACCGTTGTATGTCCTGACTGTACTGGTCTCATTACCGTTGTATGTCCTGACTGTACCGGTCTCATTACCGTTGTATGTCCTGACTGTACCGGTCTCATTACCGTTGTATGTCCTGACTGTACTGGTCTCATTACCGTTGTATGTCCTGACTGTACCGGTCTCATTACCGTTGTATGTCCTGACTGTGCTGGTCTCATTACCGTTGTATGTCCTGACTCTGACTGCACTGGTCTCATTACCGTTGTATGTCCTGACTCCTGCTGCACTGGTCTCATTACCGTTGTAGGTCCTGACTCTGACTACCGGTTTCTCCCTGTAGATCAGTCCCGGTCCCTGGCCTCACGGCTGCAGTTAGCCTTGCCAGAAGATAACATGAGAGCACAGCACAGTGACTATTTAGGTGAGTCTGTCATATCCTAACTAGAAGTCTTTATGGATCCACCGAGACTCCAGCGGGTTCGGATCCAAAATGTGAAATAATGTCACGCGTCTGGGTCGGCTCTGATATGATCAAATAAAATGTTATTGGGTCGCGTGCACGTATTTTGCAGATGTAATCGCAGGTGCAGTGAAATGCTGATGTTTCTCTATAGCTCCATCAGTAGTAATACCCAACAAAACAATGCACACAAATCCCCCCAAAAATGTAGTGAGTCTGGAATGTACTGAACAAAAATATAAATGCAACATGTAAAGTGTTGGTCGCATGTTTCATGAGCTGAAATAAAGATCCCAGAAATGTTCATACGAATGAAAAGCTTATTTCTCTCAAATGTTGTGCACAAACTTGTTTACGTCCCTGTTAGTGAGCATTTCTCCTTTGCCAAGATAATCCATCCACCTGACCAGGTGCGGCATATCAAGAAGCTGATTAAACAGCATGATCATTACGCGGGTGCACCTTGTGCTGGGGACAATAAAAGGCCACTCTAAAATGTTCAGTTTTGCTTATGGTTGAGAAATCAACATTAAATTCTCTGTCAACCGCTCTGGTGGATATTCCTGCAGTCAGCATGCCAATTGCGCACTCCCTCAACTTTTAGAGTGGCCTTTGATTGTCCCCAGCATTCGGAAAGTATTCAGACCCCTTCACTTTTTCCACATTTTGTTACATTACAGCCTTATCCTAAAATGTATAAAATTGTTTCTCCCCCATCATCAATCTACACACAATACCCCATAATGACACATTTACAGGGTATTCAGACCCTTTATACTTGTTTAAGCACCTTTGGCAGCGATTACAGCCTTGAGTCTTCTTAGGTATGACGCTACAAGCTTGGCAAACCTGTATTTGGGGAGTTTCTCCCATTCTGCTCTGCAGATCCTCTCAAGCTCTGTCAGGTTGGATGTGGAGCGTCACTGCACAGCTATTTTCAGGTCTCTCCAGAGATGTTCGATCGGGTTCAAGTCCGGGATCTGGCTGGGCCACTCAAGGACATTCAGAGACTTGTCCCGAAGCCACTCATGCATTGTCTTGGCTGTGTGGTTACGGTCGTTGTCCTGTTGGAAGGTGAACCTTCGCCCCAGTCTGAGGTCCTGAGCGCTCTGGAGCAGGTTTTCATCAAGGATCTCTCTGTACTTTGCTCCGTTCAACTTTCCCTCGATCCTGACTAGTCTCCCAGTCCCTGCCGCTGAAAAATATCCCCACAGCATGATGCTGCCACCACCATGCTTCACCGTAGGGATGGTGCCAGGTTTCCTCCAGACGTGACGCTTGGCATTCAAGACTAAGAGTTCAATCTTGGTTTCATCAGACCAGAGAATCTTGTTTCTCATGGTCAGAGTCCTTTAGGTGCCTTTTGGCAAACTCCAAGTGGGCCATTTTAAGAATGATGGAGGCCCCTGTGTTCTTGGGGACCTTCAATGCTGCAGAAATATTTTGGTACCCTTCCCCAGATCTGTGCCTCGACACAATCCTGTCTCGGAGCTCTACGGACAATTCCTTCATTTACATTTACATTTACATTTACGTCATTTAGCAGACGCTCTTATCCAGAGCGACTTCCAGGAGCAATTAGGGTTAAGTGCCTTGCTTAAGGGCACATCGACAGATTTTTCACCTAGTCGGCTCGGGGATTAGAACCAGCGACGTTTCGGTTACTGGCACAACGCTCTTACCCACTAAGCTACCTGCCGCCCCTTCGACCTCATGGCTTGATTTTTGCTCTCACATGCACTGTCAACTGAGGGACCTTATATAGACAGCTGTGTGCCTTTCCAAATCATGTCCAATCAATTGATTTTACCACAGGTGGACTCCAATCAAGTTGTAAAAACATCTCAAGGATGATCAATGGAAACCGGATGCACCTGAGCTCAATTTAGAGTCTCATAACAAAGGGTCTGAATACTTATGTAAGGTTTTTTTGTTTTTTAATACATTTGGAAAAAAATCTATCCTGTTTTCACTTTGTCATTATGGGGTATTGTGTGTAGATTAAAACAAATATTTAATCCATTATAGAATAAGGCTGTAACGTAACAAAATGTGGAAAAAAGTCAAGGGGTCTGAATACTTTCAGAAGGCAGTACCAGTCAAAAGTTTGGACACCTACTCATTCCAGGGTTTTTCTTAATTTTTACTATTTTCTACATTGTAGAATAATAGTGAAGACATCAACACTATGAAATAACACATGGAATCATGTAGTAACCAAAAAAGTGTTAAACAAATCAAAATATTTTGTATTTGAGATTCTTCAAATAGCCATAATTTGCCTTGATGACAGCTTTGCACACTCATGGCATTCTCTCAACCAGCTTCACCTAGAATGCTTTTCCCACATATGCTGAGCACTTGTTGGCTGCTTTTCCTTCGCTCTGCCGTCATTGTCCTGTTGAAAAACAAAGGATAGTCCCACTAAGCCCAAACCAGATGGGATGGCGTATCGCTGCAGAATGCTGTGGTAGCCATGCTGGTTGAATTCTAATTAAATCACAGACAGTGTCACCAACAAAGCACCGCCACACCATAACACCACCTCCTCCATGCTTTACGGTGGAAACTACACATGCGGAGATCATCCGTTCCCCCACACCGCGTCTCACAAAGACAGCGGTTGGAACCAAAAATCTACATTTTGGACTGCAGACCAAAGGACAGATTTCCACCAGTCTAATGTCCATTGCTCGTGTTTCTTGGCCCAAGCAGGTCTCTTCTTCTTATTGGTGTCCTTTAGTAGAGGTTTCTTTGCACCAATTCGACCATGAAGGCCTGATTCACACAGTCCCCTCTGAACAGTTGATGTTGAGATATGTCTGTGACTTGAACTCTGTGAAGCATTTATTTGGGCTGCAATTTCTGAGGCTGGTAACTCTAATGAACTTATCCTTTGCAGCAGAGGTAACTCTGGGTCTTCCATTCCTGTGGCAGTCCTCATGAGAGCCAGTTTCATCATAGCGCTTGATGGTTTTTGCGACTGCACTTGGAGAAACTATTGACTGACCTTCATGTCTTAAAAGTAATGATGGACTGTCGTTTCTCTTTGCTTATTTGGGCTGTTCTTGACATAATATGGACTTGGTCTTTTACCAAATAGGGCTATCTTCTGTATACCCCCTCTACCTTGTCACAACACAACTGATTGGCGCAAACGCATTAAGAAGGAAATTAACTTTTAAGAAAGCACACCTATTAATTGAAATGCATTCCAGGTGACTACCTCATGAAGCTGGTTGAGAATGCCAAGAGTGTGCAAAGCTGTCATCAAGGCAAAGGGTGGCTATTTGAAGAATCTCAAATATAAAATATATTTTGATTTGTTTAACACTTTTTTGATTTTGAATTTGAGGAGACTAAATTGCTTGGAGTAACCCTGAATTGTAAACTGTCATGGTCAAAACATATTGATACAACAGTAGCTAAGATGGGGAGAAGTCTGTCCATAATAAAGCGCTGCTCTACCTTCTTAACAACACTATCAACAAGGCAGGTCCTACAGGCCCTAGTTTTGTCGCACCTGGACTACTGTTCAGTCGTGTGGTCAGGTGCCACAAAGAGGGACTTGGGAAAATTACAATTGGCTCAGAACAGGGCAGCACAGCTGGCCCTTGGATGTGCACAGAGAGTTAACATTAATAATATGCATGTCAATCTCTCCTGGCTCAAAGTGGAGGAGAGATTGACTTCATCACTACTTATATTTATGGGAGGTATTGACATGTTGAATGCACTGAGCTGTCTGTTTTAAACTACTGGCGCACAGCTCGGACACCCATGCATACCCCACAAGACATGCCACATTTTAGTCATTTAGCAGACGCTCTTATCCAGAGTGACTTACAGTTAGTGAGTGCATACATTTTCCATACTGGCCCCCCGTGGGAATCGAACCCACAACCCTGGCATTGCAAGCGCCATGCTCTACCAACTGAGCTACAGGGGGTCTCTTCACAGTCCCCAAGTCCAGAACAGACTATGTGAGGCGCACAGTACTACATAGAGCCATGACTACATGGAACTCTATTCCACATCAGGTAACTCATGCAAGCAGTAAAATTAGATTTAAAAAAAACAGATAAAAATACACCTTATGGAACAGATGGGACTGTGAAGCAACATAGACACATACAGACACACACATGATAACATACACACTATACACACGTGTAGACATGGATTTTGGGTTATATATTTGTGGTAGTAGGGTAGAGGCCTGAGGGCACACACTTAATATGTTGATATCGGTTATGAATGTAGTATTGTAATGTTTTTTTTAAATGTATAACTGCCTTAGTTTTGCTGGACCCCAGGAAGAGTAGCTGCTGCCTTGGCAGGAACTAATGGGGATCCATAACAAATACTACTAACACTGGAGAGTAGGACTGCTTAGTTTGACTCTAACTCAGGACTGATTTGTATAACATCAGGATTAACTAAGAAGTTTCTCACATCACCCTGTGTAGCTCTAGAGGTGGCCGAGGGGAGTGTTCTGAGGCCTTTTGACACCCGCTCCTTCATCACGAGGAGGCCTGAGCTGGGGGAGGAGGTGCTTCCTGTCAGGAGCAGACTGGGACAACTGGACAAGGTGATGGTGGTTAAGATAACTATTGGATCCATTTTGGAGAAAAAAAATGTTTGCATGAAAATACATGTAGACTGAAGTTGACTCCTAAAAGTCTAAGCTGTTGGGGGGGGGGGGGGGGGGGGGGGGGGGGGGGGGGGGGGGTTCTATACGCTGACATAGGGAATTGTTTTAAGATGGTCATACCATGGATCGTGTAGCTATTTGATTTAGAATTTTAGGACCCCTTTAGGTATAAATTGTTTTTATTATTTGATAAATTATAGAATTTGGCCTTTCCAACTATAGCCCAGAGAAGTGCATTGAATAACAAAACAGACCGTCAAACAATAAATCATCAAGGTTTTGAAGTGTCTGTTCTATATCTAGGACAAGGGTATTCAACTCTGACCCTACGAGGCCCGAAGCCTGCTGGTTTTCTGTTCTACCTGATAATTAATTGCAGACACCTGGTGTCCCAGGTCTAAATCAGTCCCTGATTAGAGGGGGAAAATGTAAACCGCAGTGGACCTGACTTCGATGTCCAGAGTTGTGTTTGAGGGATCTCAAAACATCTTCAATTTCATTTCTTTAAACCGGTACCAGGTTACCTTCAGACGAGTCCTTCGTGTTCGTGAGTCATCTTTCCGTAGAGGGGTCATATTAGTTTTGTTGGTCAAACCGTTTTGGTGAGAAGACCGATTTTCGTGTTGTCTCCTGGTCTGACAAAGTGCTGTAGCTCTGCTGCTTTCCACCGCAGATGGAAGGCCGACATCGGCAGATGGATTGAGACGCATGCAGATACACGTAACCACTCTATTGTGAACTCAGAGAGTAACAACCGCATTTAAAGTCATTGAGTATAACACAATCCAATGTAATATCTTATTTCCATTGTGGTCCTGTTAGGTGCCTATGACGAGTAGGCTGGGGTTAGAGGAGGTTGCACCTCCTATGAGGAGTGGACTGGAGGAGGTGGCACCTCCTATGAGGAGTAGACTGGGACTGGAGGAAGTGGAACCTCCTATGAGGAGTAGACAGGAGGAGACTATAGTGCCTATGAGGAGCAGGCTGGGAGCCATGGTCAAGGAGGAGATCCAGCCAGCTACTCCACGCATGGTGCAGCCAGCCAGGTATATCATACTGACTACCCTCTTCATGACTCATACTGACTACCCTCTTTATGACTCATACTGACTACCCTCTTCATGACTCATACTGACTACCCTCTTTATGACTCATACTGACTACCCTCTTCATGACTCTTACTGACTACCCTCTTTATGAGTCATACTGACCGTTGTTGCAGCAGCAGGGATCCAGCATGGCTCTCTGGAAACAAGCTAAGATGGCCCCATAATAACCACACACCTAAACTAGGCTGGAAGTGAACAAAACTGTCATAATGCGTTTGTGTGTCTATATGTCTCCCTCCCTCCTCCCTCACCCCTCTCCCTTCTTCTTCCTCCTCCCTCCCTCCCCCCTCTCCCTTCTTCCTCCTTCCTCCCCCCTCTCCCTTCTCCCTCCTTCCTCCCCCTTCTCCCTCCTAGCAGTGAGAAGGCTGAAGCCGTGGGGTCAGCCAGTCCTAAGTTCATTGTGACCCTGGATGGGGTTCCTAGCCCCCTGGGTAACCTAGGAGACTGTGACATGGAGGCAGATGACAGTTATCCTAAACCAGCCAAGACCCCCATGCCTGACCCCTCCATCCACCTCAGAACAAAACCCAAACTCAGCATCCACCACAGACTGCAGGGGGAACCACAATACCCTGACGGTAAGGGATTTATTTATTCACTGATTTATTGGTAAAACGGTTATAAATAAAATGCAATATTTCGCTTCTATTATTAGCATTAGGGTGTAAGCTTCGATACTCGGGTATTACGATTGCGAAGGCTTTTTCAATGGTTAAGCACTTGCACCTGTCAGCACTTGATGCATCCTTTTATTACTAGTGAATAATCATAATGGTCCACACCAGATGTTGTTGAGATGTTCTGATTGGCTGTCTCTGTATAACAGATTAGGATACCACACCAGTCAGCCACCATAACACACTTTCTGTCAACAACAATGCAGCTCCGCTGGACCCGTTTTCTGGTCTAGTCTGTGAGCCGACTGTGGATGTTCACCAGTCACTACTGTCAGTGGCAGCGAAACAAACTACAAGAAATCTGTATTTTCTCAATTGAAAAGAGGTTCTAGGCGAGGTAAAGAGACTTTAGGATGTTCTCGCCAGCCAGCTTTGACACTGTGTGCTGGAAAGGGTACCAGTCAACGTTTTCGTTTGGAATGCTTTTTGTAAGAAACACCCCGGAGACGCGGAGAGCTGGGTTGGATACCTCACTACAGTCGTTTCTGATCTGGACAGCAAGCCTTCATCTAAACTCTGTCATCCCTCTTTCATTGTCCATCTTCGGGTTTCAGAAGCAGGGATGGAGACGGAGGAGGCGGGTCCTGTGAAGAGACGGAAGGTTCTGGAGCGGTGCAAGTTCTGGCCTGTCTGTAAGAGTGGAGACGACTGTGTCTACCTTCACCCTACTACACAGTGCAAGTAGGAACAACCCTGACGTACTTTAGTCTCTAGGATGTTGAATAAAGACCGTTAGGCCCTCGACGAATTGAAAATCAAAATGACGTCTACATTTTTTAGTTGGTTTTGTGGAATTGTGTAGTTTTTTTTTAAAACCCTAAAGCTACATAGATTCATTGATGTTTTTATTGACTTGACTAATATGTTGTTCCCTCCTCTGTCCCCCCCCCTCTCTGTGTCTAGAACCTTTCCCAGCTGTAAGTTTGGGGACAAATGCCTGTTTGTCCATCCTAACTGTAAGTTTGACGGCAAGTGTTCCAAACCAGACTGTCCCTTCACTCACGTCAGCCGCAGAGGACCCGCCCCCTACACCCCCCCAGTCAGACCAGGTACAGACACACCCCTTTAAGCCCCTCCCCCAGTAGATTACAACCTTACGCTGCATTCAAGTGGGAAAACTCTCTGAAAATACTACTTGTAAACGGGGAGCAACGACTGGCGTGCATTCACGTGCTTTGAACCTATTTTTTTGCCGATTTTGAACGCCAATTGGCTAATGGCAAACAAGCTGGGTCAACCATAAACTAGAAGTACAGCTATCATACTCGTAATTAAATTATAGTGTTAGAAAAACATATTTAACGAGATGTTTACGAACGCAGCATTAGATTAGGATGTTTGTGTACGTTGGTTTGTTAAATGTGTAAATATTACCGGTTGAGATTTTACCTTTTATTTCATGTCTTCTAAGTTGGTCCGGGGCGGCAGGTAGCTTAGTGGTTAAGAGCGTTGTGCCAGTAACCGAAAGGTCGCTGGTTCTAATCCCCGAAGCCGACTAGGTGAAAAATCTGTCGACGTGCCCTTGAGCAAGGCACTTGACCCTAATTGCTCCTGTATGTCGCTCTGGATAAGAGCGTCTGCTAAATGACTAAAATGTAAACGTCTGTCTGTTTGATTACAGCTCCTTCACCTCAGTCCAGCAGTGTGTGTCGTTTCTTCCCAGAGTGTAAGAAGATGGACTGCGCTTTCCACCACCCCAAGGTCAGAGGCCGTGAGGTCGAGAGGAGTTTGTCCTCAAATAGAGCCGTCGGGGCTGTTTTTGTTGTATAAAAATCTTTCACGAGACACTATTAAGGAAATAATGAATGGTTGAGTGCTGATCAAAAATGTTGCTGTGTAACTTTTTTTAAGATGAAGACTGTTTTCTGTCTCTGTCAGCCTTGTCGGTTTGGAGGCCAGTGTAAACGTGTTGGCTGCACCTTCTACCACCCCACTGCTTCAGTCCCTCCCAGACACGCCCTCAAGTGGACTAAGGCCCAGAACAGGTAACCCGGCGTTACACATACCTAGTATAACCTACCCAGAACAGGTAACCCGGCGTTACACATACCTAGTATTACCTACCCAGAACAGGTAACCCGGCGTTACACATACCTAGTATTACCTACCCAGAACAGGTAACCCGGCGTTACACATACCTAGTATTACCTACCCATGAACAGGTAACCCGGCGTTACACATACCTAGTATTACCTACCCAGAACAGGTAACCCGGCGTTACACATACCTAGTATTACCTACCCAGAACAGGTAACCCGGCGTTACACATACCTAGTATTACCTACCCATGAACTCTCCGTACTTAACAGCCATTAACTCTCATGGTGTGCCTTAGAAGTTAGAAAACATGTTTTGCCATCCATCATTCGCAGGGCAACATCTTTTTTTACCGGTCCTTTGTTCGAGTCCAAGTAACTTTTTCACGAGACGTCATTTCAGTCTTTGTCAATCTCCAAACTGTGTCCTATTTGGATCCTAATGCACTTCTTTATATTTCCTTGTGTTTTTCTAGCTAGACAACATGGGGGCCTGAGACCTGAGACTGACTGACAGTCCAGATGTGGAGCGATAGAACAGGGTTCCCCAACTTGCGGCGCGTGGCCTGAATTTGGCCCGCAGGTGATTTTTATTTGGCCCCTCAAGTTTTAGAGTTTTTTTTTTTTCTTTTTTTTGGACATACAACTGTACAAACACCAGCATATCAGCTTCAAATGATTTTAACTTTGGTAATCTGTTCCAAACTATTCCCACGCGTAATGGAGAGATATGTGATTGTATACAAATGTAAGCAAGGTTTGAAGTAATTATGTTTTAGTCAAATATATCTGTTTGGGCTTCTTGCCGTCAATTTACAGTCTACACATTTTTATGTTTATTTTTTTATGATCTGGCCCCCTGAACATCCGTTAGAAAAAATTGTCCCGTGGCTGAATCTAGTTGATGATCCCTGCTATAGAAGATGTGGTGATGCTGTTCAGTTAATGTTTTATTCTCTTACGGTTTAATTATCAACGATTATCTGGTCAGTCCTTTATTTGCATTTATTTCATTTTTATTTGCGAAACTGACATTTTTTTTAACCAGACAAAACTTACAGGGTTTTGTAAAGTTGTTGTACTGCATTTTTTTTTGATAATGCTGAAAGTATATTAAAATACTCCACATGTCATGTTGCTGGTCTGTGTATTTTCATAACCTCATTAGGCTGCTGGACTGACTGGGTGCCTTTTTATATCTGTTTCCACACTGAACATCAATCAAATGTATTTTATAAAGCCCTTTTTACATTAGCAGTTGTCACAAAATGCTTATACAGAAACCCAGCCTAAAACCTCAAACACCAAGCAATGCAGATGTAGAAGCACAGTGGCTAGGAAAAAACTCCCTAGATGGCAGGAACCTAGAGAGGAACCAGGATCTGAGGGGTGGACAGTCCTCTTCTGGCTGTACGGGGTAGAGAAATTGAGCTTATATATATATTACACTGAACAAAAATATAAACGCAACATGTGAAGTGTTGGTCCCGTTTTTCATGAGCTATAATAAAAGGTCCCAGAAATGTTCCATACGCACGAAAAGCTTATTTCTCTTCAATTTTGTGCACACATTTGTTTACATCCCTGTTAGTGAGCATTTCTCCGTTGCCAAGATAATCCATCCACCTGACAGGTGTGGCATATCAAGAAGCTGATTAAACAGCAGGATCATTACACAGGTGCACCTTGTGCTTGGGACGATAAAAGGACACTCTAAAATGGGCAGTTTTGTCACACACAACAATGCCACAGATGTCTCAAGTTGAGGCTAGCCTGCAATTGGCATGCTGACTGCAGGAATGTCCAACAGAGCTGTTGCCAGAGAATTACATTTTCATTTCTCTACCATAAGCCGACATCATTTTAGAGCATTTGGCAGTACATACAACCGGCCTCACAACCGCAGACCATGTGTAACCACGCCAGCCCAGGACCTCCACATCCGGCTTCTTCAGCTGTAAGATCATCTGAGGAGGTGGAGGGGGGGTGCTGAGGAGTATTTATGTCTGAAATAGAGCCCTTTTATGGGAGTAAACTCATTCTGATTGGCTGGGCCTGGCTCCCCAGTGGGTGGACCTGGCTCCCAAGTGGGTGGGCCATGGTTGCGCCCCTGCCCAGTCATGTGAAATCCATAGATTAGGGCCTAATGAATTATTTAAATTGACTGATTTCCTTCTATGAACTGTTAACTCAGTAAAATCTTTGAAATTGTTGCATGTTGCATTTACATTTTTGTTCAGTGTATATATATACAAAAGTATGTGGACACCCCTTCAAATTAGTGGATTCGGTTATTTCAGCCACACCCGTTGCTGACAGGTGTATAAAACTGAGCACACAGCCATGCAATCTCAGACAAACGTTGGCAGTAGAATGGCCTTCCTGAAGAGCTCAGTGACTTTCAACGTGGGATCGTCAGAGGATGCCACCTTTCCAACAAGTCAGTTTGTCAAATTTCTGTCCTGCTAGAGCTGCCCCCGGTCCACTGTAAGTGCTGTTATTGTGAAGTGAACGTGGAAACGTATAGGAGCAACAACGGCTCAGCCGCGAAGTGGTAGGCCACACAAGCTCACAGAACGGGACCGAAGCGTGCTGATGCGAGTAGCACGTCAAAGTTGTCTGTCCTCGGTTGCAACACTCACTACTGAGTTCCAAACTGCCTCTGGAAGCAGCGTCCGCACAATAACTGTTCGTCGGGAGCTTCATGAAATGGGTTTCCATGGCCGAGCAGCCACACACAAGCCTAAGATCACCATGTGCAATGCCAAGCGTCGGCTGGAGTGGTGTAAAGCTCGCCGCCATTGGACTCTGGCGCAGTGGACTCTGGAGTGATGAATCACACTTCACCATCTGGCAGTCAAAAGGACGAATCTGGGTTTGTCGGATGCCAGGAGAAAGCTACCTGCCCCAATGCATAGTGCCAACTGTAAAGTTTGGTGGAGGAGGAATCATAATGTATCATTGTAAAAGGTACATCATTTATCATTGTTCTTCACTCAATAAAATGAATTCACTGTTACAAGACACATGGCTTAGCTTAGCTCCAGAGTTTACTGAGACAATGCAAATAGTCCGGGTAGCCATGGTTAGCTGTTCAGGAGTCTAATGGCTTGGGGGTAGAAGCTGTAAAGAAGCCTTTTGGACCTAGACTTGGCGCTCCGGTACCGCTTCCAGTGTGGTAGCAGAGAGAACAGTCTATGACTAGGGTGGCTGGAGTCTTTGACAATTTTTAGGGCCTTCCTCTGACACCGCCTGGTATAGAGGTCCTGGATGGTAGGAAGCTTGACCCCAGTGATGTACTGGGCCGTACGCACTATCCTCTGTAGTGCCTTGCGGTCGGAGGCTGAGCAGTTGCCATACCAGGCAGTGATGCCTGTAACTACAATAAAGTAATTATTAGTAAAGTCAGTGCTTATAGGAAATGACAAGTGCGAGTGTTAGTTCTTTTTTTTACATAAGTAGATGTACCTTACTGAAGGGTCACCCACAACAACTGGGCAGGCTTTCAGCATGGAAGGCAAGCTAAATTTGAACACCGCTGCAATTTCGTATGCCAACACAATAGGTCGCTGTTGACCACACTAGGAGGCGTGTGACGCGTTGTGTGACGTCACGAATTTTACTTCAAATACCCTTAAAACCCTCTCGTTTCTAGCCGGGTGCAGTGGCGTGCGCCTGTAATCCAAGTTGCTGGGAGGCTTAGGCTGGCGGATCGTTTGAGTTCAGGAGTTCTGAGCTGCAGTGGACTATGCCGATCGGGTGTCCGCACTAAGTTCGGTATCGATATGGTGCTCCTGGGGGAGCCCGGGACCACCAGGTCGTCTAAGGAGGGGTGCACCGGCCCAGGTCGGAAACGGAGCAGGCCAAAGCCCCCGTGCCGCTCAGTAGTGGGATCGCGCCTGTGAATAGACGCTGTTGTGCAGCCTGAGCAATACAGCGGGACCCAGTCTTTTTGAGCTGTTTTCCAAATCACGTTTATAAAACCTTTTACTACCTTTATGAATCTGTTGTTTTGCATTTGTAACTGAAATGTGCACTTTATGTATCATAAAGAAACCATCAGGGCACAGATCTCAATGCAACGTCTATTCCACGTTGGGTCAACGTAATTTCATTGAAATTAAATGGATACAACATTGATTCAACCAGTGTGTGTCCAGTGGGAACAATTTGTAACGATAACGTTAATTTATTTGCTTCATTCTCGCCCGTTTCTCTGTGAAACGATGTGAAAGACAGTAAGAAAAAAGAAATCACTTGACCGCCGCCTGCTGGTGATCCGGCGTAACTATAATTATATTTCTGAATATTTCATCGAGAGCTCCAGAAGTGGGCGCTGTTCTGGTTTCATACTGGAAACAATATCATTGTAAAGAATGTCATTATTTTTCTGTTTTGAAATAACATTTTCTGTAAATTAAATTAAATTAGAATGAAGTCTGAAACAAAAAGTTCTGAAACTTGCAGCAAATCATTGTGGAAGACTAAAACAAACCAAATGCAATCCATTGCATAAACCTTTTTTTATTATTTGCATTTTCTGTACACTGATTACAGTTTGTGGTCCTCAGGATGGTAGAGTTCACTCATCAGCCGGTAGATGTAAGAGGGAGCGTTGCCTCCGATGTTAGAGATAAACAGAGTGATGAGTTCAGGAGGAACATAGTCGAACACGGGGCAGTGCACGTTCACCTCGGATAGAATCTCTCCTACAGAGACAAAACAAACAGATTGAGTCAGATGAGAATAAATAATCAAATCAAATTGTATTTGCCACATGTGCCAACAGGTGTAGACCTTACAGTGAAATGCTTACTTACAAATAAGCAGTCATTTTGTAGCTTTTACACAGAGAAGCGTTGATTACTTTATGGTGTGAGTCTCTTACAATATATCACTATTTAATACAAAACATTAAATATGTTACGTCAATAAAGTACTACCTTCTGTGAATGGAAGCACCTCGTGTGGGGAGACAAACATATGGAACGTGTCCTCTTCATTGGGGAACTGAGAACAGGAAAACAACTATTTCAGTCATTCAAATAAGAAAGACGCTTTTTAGTGAAGAAAGGGCTCACTGAACTGACATCGATCTCTACCCCGAAAAGTCTTCTTGTTCATACCGAATATTGTTGTGAATACCTGAGGGGAGAGCTTGAACATGGGAGCGCAGACGATGAGCGGAGTAGAGTGGTGCTTGGCTGCCAGAGCTACGGTGTGGGTTCCATTGACCGCCCGGAGACCGCCATTGGCCAGAACTGTCTGTGTACCGATGATGACCTGGAAAACATTGGACATCACCACATCCGGTCCATTAAATGTAGTCAAGCTATCAATAGTTTAGAAAAGAGCCTATTCAAAAATAAGCAACATCACAGTAAAAAATAAATAATAATAATAGTAAAACTCACCTTATTAACTCGGGACATCACTGCAAATATGGCAGCATCTGCTATTACAGTGGTCTCGATGCCTGCTTTGGAGAGACCAGTAGCCATTTCATGACCCTTGGGAGAGAGACAAAATGTCATTACTGTAGCATATTAAATAATGAAGTAATATTATGGAGAGAGTATATGAATGAAATAGACGCCTCCTTTATCTCATTACATATACACTAGTGCTATAGAGGGGGGGAGGTGTAGTTGGAAGGTGGGATGATCGGAGCGGACGGTGGATACCTGGCAGAAGGGAGCACACTCGGCCACGATGACGTGGAACTTGCGTTTCCTCGCTGCGTCTTTGAGGAAGGCCTCGACGGTGCGCGAGCGGCCGACAGTCATGATGACCTCGTTGGAGTGGATGTGCTCCAGGGCCTGCATGGCGATGTTGTCTGTGGTGCCCTCTGGGAGAGAGGACGGCGACAAGGAGGAGAATATAACAGTTAGCTCAGTGCTGCTTGACCAAGGTTCATATTCTCATAGGATCTTTAGGAATAACCAGTGTACAGATTAACTAGAGAACAGAGAACAGGAGGTTGAAAGGGGACTTTGTTCAAATCATTTTCACTTCAGCTAATGCCAACTACAGCCTCCAGAAGATAGAAAGCAAAGATACAGTAAGATATTTTATGTTCCTTATGCTTCAGTTAAGCGACATGATCAGCTTAAAAAGCTGCTGGAAAGTATGTGATAACGGTTGGTGTTAACGTGTGTGCTCTCAGTGAGTATCTTACCTAACTCTGTGAGGAGTTCATTGATGGCCTCTATGACGTTGGCTTTGAGAGGAGCAAAGTGCTGTCTGAAGTTCTCCTCGCTCAGCCCCCCTGAGGTCAGCAACTTGTGAAGGGACTCCTGCTGCTCTGTCTCCTCACTGCTGCCACGGGACCTGAAGAAACAAAACACAGTTCACAGGAGAATAGAGTGACAAGCTGGTGTATATTTCACTGAAATGACCATAGAACAACAAGACATCTTACAGACGGTAGCTTTAACGTGGAGTAGAGTTGCAACAGAGAGGAGATCTTCAACATTTCCATCTATTAAATAATTTGCCAAATGGCATCTTTACACTAGCCCATGATTAACCTGGTACCATTCTGTTTAGCTAAATGTTCCACTCCCTGTACTCCATGGCATATGCCAAAGATGTTTAGCAAGACAGGAGTGGTAAGGAGTGGAACGATAGCTAAACAGATTGGTACCCAGACTAGCCCGTGATATGGACAGCCATAACAAGTGTATCAGACTCAGAGTTGACACCAGATTAACACAATGTTTATTACAAACCGTCAGCCAGTTCTTTGAAGGAATATTCCCCAGAATCCCCATCTCTCTCACCTGGCATACTCCTCCCTGATGATCTTGAGCACGCGCCGTACCATGTTGCCCACGGTGGTCTCGGACGGTTGGGCGGCAGTCATTCTCCTTCCCTCATTGCGAATGATCTCCATCAGGTCGCCTGTTATAACATACAAGAGGATTTCTTTGTCATACATCAACTCAAATCAAATTTTATTGGTCACATGCGCCGAATACAACAGGTGCAGACATTACAGTGAAATGCTTACTTACAGCCCTTAACCAACAGTGCATTTATTTTTAACAAAAAAAGTAAAAATAAAACAACAACAAAAAAAGTGTTGAGAAAAAAAAAGAGCAGAAGTAAAATAAAACAACAGTAGGGAGGCTATATATACAGGGGGGTACCGGTGCAGAGTCAATGTGCGGGGGCACCGGCTAGTTGAGGTAGTTGAGGTAATATGTACATGTGGGTAGAGTTAAAGTGACTATGCATAAATAGTTAACAGAGTAGCAGCAGCGTAAAAAGGATGGGGTGGGGGGGCAGTGCAAATAGTCCGGGTAGCCATGATTAGCTGTTCAGGAGTCTTATGGCTTGGGGGTAGAAGCTGTTGAGAAGTCTTTTGGACCTAGACTTGGCACTCCGGTACCGCTTGCCGTGTGGTAGCAGAGAGAACAGTCTATGACTAGGGTGGCTGGAGTCTTTGACAATTTTGAGGGCCTTCCTCTGACACCGCCTGGTATAGAGGTCCTGGATGGCAGGAAGCTTAGCCCCAGTGATGTACTGGGCCGTACGCACTACTCTCTGTAGTGCCTTGCGGTCGGAGGCCAAGCAGTTGCCATACCAGGCGGTGATGCAACCAGTCAGGATGCTCTCGATGGTGCAGCTGTAGAATTTTTTGAGGATCTGAGGACCCATGCCAAATCTTTTCAGTCTCCTGAGGGGGAATAGGCTTTGTCGTGCCCTCTTCACGACTGTCTTGGTGTGTTTGGACCATGATAGTTCGTTGGTGATGTGGACACCAAGGAACTTGAAGCTCTCAACCTGTTCCACTACAGCCCCGTCGATGAGAATGGGGGCGTGCTCAGTCCTCTTTTTTTTCCTGTAGTCCACAATCATCTCCTTTGTCTTGGTCACGTTGAGGGAGAGGTTGTTGTTCTAGCACCACACGGCCAGGTCTCTGACCTCCTCCCTATAGGCTGTCTCATCGTTGTCGGTGATCAGGCCTACCACTGTTGTGTCGTCGGCAAACTTAATGATGGTGTTGGAGTCGTGCATCATTCCTAGTAGTGAATAGAGAAATAGTAATGGCGTCTTTTTGTAGGAACCAACTCCGTCATGGTTTGTTGGACAACGCCTATGGGGTAAATGAATAGCGTTTTTTTAGGGGGGTTGGATAAACGCTAAAAACAAGGCCTGTGGTAAACACAGGCTTAGGAGATCTTATATGTTTTGTTATATGACATAACCGCGATTGATAATAGACAGTACTGTGCAGCCGTCTTCATCGACCTGGCCAAGGCTTTCGACTCTGTCAACCACCGCATTCTTATTGGCAGACTAAATAGCCTTGGTTTCTCAAATGACTGCCTCGCCTGGTTCACCAACTACTTCTCAGATAGAGTTCAGTGTGTCAAATCGGAGGGCCTGTTGTCTGGACCTATGGCAGTCTCTATGGGGGTGCCACAGGGTTCAATTCTTGGGCCGACACTTTTCTCCGTGTATATCAATGATGTCGCTCTTGCTGCTGGTGACTCTCAGATCCACCTCTACGCAGACGACACCATTTTGTATACATCTGGCCCTTCATTGGACACTGTGTTAACAAACCTCCAAACGAGCTTCAATGCCATACAACAATCCTTCAGTAGCCTCCAACTGCTCTTAAACACTAGTAAAACTAAATGCATGCTTTTCAATCGAACGCTGCTGGCACCCGCCCACCCGACTAGAATCACCACTCTCGACGGGTCTGACCTAGAGTATGTGGACAACTACAAATACCTAGGTGTCTGGTTAGACTGTAAACTCAACTTCCAGACTCACATAAAGAATCTCCAATCCAAAGTGAAATCTAGAATCGGCTTCCTATTTCGCAATAAAGCCTCCTTCACTCATGCTGCCAAACATGCCCTCGTAAAACTGACTATCCTACCGATCCTTGACTTCGGCGATGTAATTTACAAAATAGCCTCCAACACTCTACTCAGCAAATTGGATGTAGTCTATCACAGTGCCATCCGTTTTGTCTCCAAAGCCCCATACACTACCCACCACTGTGACCTGTACGCTCTTGTTGGCTGGTCCTCACTACATGTTCGTCGTCAAACCCACTGGCTCCAGGCCATCTATAAATCACTGCTAGGTAAATCCCCGCCTTATCTTAGCTCATTGGTCACCATAGCAGCACCCACCCGTAGTCTGCGCTCCAGCAGGTATATCTCACTGGTCATTCCCAAAGCCAACACCTCCTTTGGCCGCCATTCCTTCCAGTTCTCTGCTGCCAATGACTGGAACGAATTGCAAAAATCTCTGAAGCTGGAGACTCTTATCTCCCTCAATAACTTTAAGCATCAGTTGTCAGAGCACCTTACCGATCACTGCACCTGTACACAGCCCATCCGAAATTAGCCCACCCAACTACCTCATCCCTATATTGTTATTTATTTTGCTCTTTTGCACCCCAGTATCTCTATTTGCACATAATCTCTTGCACATCTAGCATTCCAGTGTTAATACTATTGTAATTATTCTGCACTATAGCCTATTTATTGCCTTACCTCCATAACTTGCTACATTTGCACACACTGTATATATATTTTCTGTTGTATTTCTGACTTTATGTTTTTTTTTACCCCATATGTAACTCTGTTGTTTTTATTGCACTACTTTGCTTTATCTTGGCCAGGTCGCAGTTGTAAATGAGAACCTGTTCTCAACTGGCTTACCTGGTTAAATAAAGGTGAAATAAAAAATAAAATAAAAAAAATCTTCATCAGCTAACGTCACTTTTTGTGAATTTTGAAGAATTTATGTAATGATAAAACACACCTAAAGCACATAAAGGCTTCATAATTCATAAAGGTAATGTTAACTGACTGGTATTATCGCATAGAACAAAATGTATAAGGTCTTTTTTTCGGCGTTTATTACAAATCCCTATTCATTCCCCATTCATTTTTCCCATTGGGATGACTGGACAGCCAGAGGTAACTTATTTCCGGGTTATTGGGATGACTGAACAGCCAGAGGTACCTTATTTCCGGGTTTTAGGACTACACGCTGGCGAGCTCTATTATCAAAGACTTTTAGAAATATCCCAAGATAGACCACAGCCTGTCGTTTCCAATGGGAACAAATTAATCATAGTGGTCAGAACCAGCAAGGAGGTGGGCAGAGCCAAGCAGGAGCTAGTGAGCTCCTATTGGCGCGTTCTAGCATTTATTTGCATATTTCCGTTAGGTAACGCCTACTATGTGAAGTGTGCAATAACTCCAATTCGCCCTTGCACTCCTAAACAACGCAATTTTTTTAGAAACTTTGGCAAAGGTTAAAGTCTACAAAACGCAGTCCACTCTGTTTGTTACAGATTCTAGTTTTGGAAACAGAAAACTGAATGGAGTTCAAATGTTTAGCTTGGTGAGAAAATTAGCAGAATGTCGGCCAAGATCCATTTCGCTCCATCTTCTCCCATCACCATATTTGGTAGTGAGTGGACAAGCCAACCGGATGCTTCACATTTATAAATCCGGTGAAATATCTGGCTAATTGTTCTATCTGTGCTATTGTGTTCAGACAAATTACAAATGAAATGACATCAGCTTCTCGTGGCAGTTCAGATTTTGACAGCTTGCTAACGTTACTATCACAATGCGTCGGATAGTGGATAAAAAGTTGGTCACAAATGTCAAATTTAATTTACAAAAAACACTTACATCTAGCTTGAAAACTACAAAACCATTAATCTAGCCATCGAACAAAACTAGCTAGAGTTCTGCTGTTATAACGTATACCTGCGCTGCTCCATCTTGTTTGGGCTGTTATTCTCCGAAGCAAATATGTGGTTTCTCTGGCCATTTCCCCGGACCCTCGGAGGGGTCCTGTCCCACTGCCTCCCCGCTTCAAATCGGCCAGAAAAGCCTCAATTCGCTCCGTAAGATCTGTTTCCTTGTCTGCCCCAGGCATATTGTTTTCTGAATTCACTTGCTAGATGCTGTATTAAAACAATTTGGTGTTGTCACACCTTTACTTAGAGGGGAAATTGAACCGGAACTACATTGCGCGTGAAGGAGGGTGCGTCCGGTTCATTATACTAGTCAAATCAAATCAAATGTTATTTGTCACATGCGCCGAATACAACAGGTGTAGACCTTACAGTGAAACGCTTACTTACAAGCCCTTAACCAACAATGCAGTTTTAAGAAAGAATACAACAACAAAAATCACACAAATAGTCAGGAGTTTTTCCAACGCTGATTGGACCAAATGATTAGAAACACACACATCTTGCAATATTTTCATAGATTTCATAATAATTTAATCATATTTTATAATATTAGGTAGACAGTACTAATAGAATCTTTATAAAATAATATATATATATATATATATATATATATATATATATATATATATATATATATATATATATATGAATCACTTATGAAGATGCCATAATGACAAAGATTTTTAGAGCCAAGCACGAGCTAGTGAGATTTCCCTTAGGGACGCCTACTCTGTGAAGCGCTTGTGCAATAAATCAATTCGCCCATGCACTCCTTCTAAACAGCGCAATTTGTAGAAACGTTGCCAAAGTCTAAAAAACGCGGTCCAGATTTTAGTTTTGTAAACAGAAAGCTATATGGAATTCAAATGTTTTATCGATAAGAAAATTTGCAGAATGTCGGCGAAAACCCATCTCGCTCCATCTTCTCCCACTGCCTGCCACTGGGCTTCGCTCTCATCGCCAGATTTGGTAGTGAGCGGAAACGCCAACTGGATGCTTCACATGTATACATCCGGCTCATTGTTCTGTGATAATGCTGCGTGAATGTCCCTTGGTCCTCACATCACAAAATCCCAAGCAGCATGTTTTGTAAATCCATCCAATATTTTTATTGAATAAAAGCCCAACACAAACCTTTACAAAATTGATATCAATCAACACAGAAATCATTGATTGAAAACATAGCAAATGTTCACTGTTAAAACTGTATGCACTGTATGTTAATAACAATGACAAAAAATAGTTGGAATATCTTTTAACTAACTCCAAACCCTCATGTAACCAAAACCCCATAATTATCTCCAAAAGAATGTTGGCCAGGCTAGGATCTTGGATGTAAGTGTTGTAATTTGGAATCGATCCCCAAAACCAAGAAGCAATAGCCTGGTCCCAAATCTGTTTGTGTTGTCTTGCTTTGCCAACTCCCATGGTCACTGTCGTCAAACAAACAGATCTGGGACCAGGCTAAAGAAGCAAATAATTTCCCCTGAAATTGCAGTAAAAAAAAATACACTAGCCTACTCAAAATGGAACACATCCAAGGACGTTAGGATATTTTCCATGTTACTACAAAATCACCACCGATGCAAAGCTGGCATGTACAATGGCAGTACAATCCTACTATCCTCCTTTTCAGCACTCGTTCTGATGTTGTCGTCTGCCATTTTTCTAGTAATAAGGATTGACATGTATGTGTGGGTCAAGTTCTAATAGCCAGATTCAAGGGTTCTCAAAAGAGGAAGAGAGGAGTAATTCATACAGGGAACTACCACTTGGCTTAAAACACGTTCAGATGGCAACGTAGATGTGTGGCTGTTATCTTTTGTGCATCTTAAAATACAATTAAAACGGAAGAACTTGCAACAAGTGTTCTCCTAGAAATGACCTAGTTTTCAAGATGATATTTACTGCATCCCAAATGGCACCCTATTCCCTAAATAGCGCACTACTTTTGACCAGGGCCCCGTGCACTTTATCTGGAACAGGGTGCCATTTAAAAGAAAACCAACCATTAATTCCCTGATAATTTATGAAACCCTCTCCCCCCAAAAAATACCTGCCCTGCGATAGCAACTACATAGCATTTACAATATCAAAACAAACTAAAAGACCCTGTCAAAATTTAGTTACCAAACATGTATTCAAATTAATTAAAACTGACCAAACACAGAAGTTCAGTGGTTGCCATAGTTTCTCTCTCCCGAGTTATTCCACATTCCGCCTGCTGTTCATAGAAGGCTTCACTTAAAAAGGGCATCAAGAATATAAGGTACGTCCCAAATGTCACCCTATTGCTTACCTAGTGCAATACTTTGACCAGAGCCCTATGGGACCTGGTTAAAAGTAGTGAACTATATAGGGAATAGGGTGCCATTTGGGATGAACAGCACACTATATCCTATAGCTCGCTTGGCATGGCCAAGACTTTGTACAACAATATAAAAAGGGCAATAGACATTCTCTCAAGGGGGCATCCATTCATCCCAACAAAATAAAACATAACTCCAAATCAAACTGTACACATTAAATGACAATCGATCCTCAAAGCATCAGGCGCTTATTCAGCAGGATGCAGATAGAATTGTAACACATAGAACATTCTCGCTCTGAATAAAAATCTGTATATTCTACTCTTTTTTTGTTTTGTTTTTTTCACTCTGCTGAATGAGCCCCAGGTATATATGTCTTTCAGAGAATAGGCTACCCTTGGCGCTCTCTCACCACCACACCCACGAAACTAGTAGAGTTGTTCTGCTCAACCCTTTGATTGTCATTATTGGATGGGTCCCAAACAGTGCCCTATTTACTCCTTGTATAGTGAACTGCTTTTGACCAGAGTCTATGGGGCTTCAGCAAAACTTCAGCCTATGGGGCTCTGGTCAAAAGCAGGGTCGCTATACAGGGAACAGGGTGCCGTTTTGCTGAAGCCAGTCCGAGGAGGGTGGAGGTTGGTCGGGTAGCATTGGCTGCTCCCCCCCTGGGCGGAGTGGTGGTGCCTCTCTACTCGATGAGCTTCTTTGCCTTGAAGAAGCGTCGTAGGTAGAAGACCTGCCAGGTGGCCAGGCCAATCAGACAGCACATAGAGAAAATGCTGAAGTACAGGACGCGTGTGTTGGTGGACTCTGGAAGAAGGAGAACGGAGTTAGAAATATAGAATATTGATGAGAATGAGTAATGTTATGTAAAAATACGTGTTGACGATGAGCTAAGACTATGCATTAGGAACAATCACATGTATACCTTGAAATCCTGCATAAAACATGTATTGATGTCAATGGAAGATTTCTCAAATAGACGGATTGAGAAGTTCACACACACACACACACACACACTGCCAGTTGACCATTATCTGATTGTTCTGAGCATTTAGGTCTGATGGAATTTTGTGAATTTGCCTTCTATAATCACAGTAGAGTTCTCAATGCCATGTCAAGCTAGCAAGATTAGCCTAGGATCTAAAGCTAATCATCAATGTGATTGAAAATCACTAGTCTCTAGAAAGGACCAGCTCACATGAATATGTCAAATTATTTTCCTTTGGTTTGGGGTGATGGGAGTGAGGTAGGAGGTTTGGGTGCGACAGAAAGAAGAAGATTAAAAAATATATATATATTTAAAAAGAAACATATTGTAAAGTGGTTATCCCACTGGTTATAAGGTGAATGCACCAATTTGTAAGTCGCTCTGGATAAGAGCGTCTGCTAAATGACGTAAATGTAAATATTTTAATCAACCATATTAATCAAATTGTGGTCCTCTGTAGCTCAATTGGTAGAGCATGGCGCTTGCAACGCCAGGGTAGTGGGTTCGATCCCCGGGACCACCCATACGTAAAAATTTATGCACACATGACTGTAAGTCGCTTTGGATAAAAGCGTCTGCTAAATGGCATATTATTATTATCAACACACACACACAGGTCCATCTCAGACTAGTGAATGGCAATGCTACTATCAGTACTGTGTTCTTCTTACCGTTGGTGTCTCTCATCTCCTCCTCCCTCTTCTTCATGTAGGCAAAGTCATTGACGATGGACTCTGATAGGTCCTCCAGTCGCCTTAGCTCCACCTCCAGGGGCTTCAGCTTCTCCACCTTGGCGATCTGAGTGGACGAGAGAGCTGCCAATCAAAAAACAACGCGACCCCCACAATTCATCCCTTGCTGGTTGGTGTTTATTGGAGTGGATTTAGGATCCTCAAGTTGTTTGTTGGATAGTGCAGCAGGAAAGGGATGAACATTTATAAATAAAGGTCATTCTAGATAGAAGCTTGGACTGTTGTGCTGTGTCCCAGTTTGTCCAGTAGGTGTCACTCTTGAGCTGTAGCAGTGGCAGTTATTGTCCAATAGTTCCAACAGGAACACACAGTGCAATCTGTCTGGTAGCGCAACGCTTTACCGCTCCCCTCTCTCAGAATGTCTCTTCCCCAAGCTACAGCTAAACCACATCTAAAAAGGGATTGAATCAGGACTGTATTGAAAAATCATCAGGATTTTGACTAGGGGATAGGGCCGTTTCAAATATATACGAATGGCGGATAATGTCAGAACAACTGGAAAAATCACATTTCTCAACCAAGTAAATCAAATTAATAACTTTGTATCTGAAATAAATATGTAATGCCTTGATCAGACCGACAGCGTAATTGCATCAATGCTGCGTAACAAATTATGCAGTCAAACTCTTTTCATTATGTAATCCAACATATTTTGTGGATATGTGTGCAACAAAAGTTCAATATTCACCTTTTGCTACTATTTATCAAATCTAAGCATACAGTTTGATGCATACAGTTTGATGCATACGTTGCAACTGCCTCTGCAACGCAATGCTGCAAGGCAAACGTAGTGTTCCATTGGAAATGAATGTACTTCTGGTGTACCAAAACGCAATGACACTGTCGGTCTGATCAAGGCATAAGAACGAAGAGAACAAGTGAAATCAAGATGACCAGACAGACCAGATGACCAGACAGACCAGATGACCAGATGACCAGATGACCAGACAGACCAGATGACCAGATGACCAGATGACCAGACAGACCAGATGACCAGATGACCAGATGACCAGACAGACCAGATGACCAGACAGACCAGATGACCAGATAGACCAGATGACCAGATGACCAGATGACCAGATGACCAGACAGACCAGATGACCAGATGACCAGATGACCAGATGACCAGACAGACCAGATGACCAGATGACCAGATGACCAGATGACCAGATGACCAGACAGACCAGATGACCAGATGACCAGATGACCAGACAGACCAGATGACCAGACAGACCAGATGACCAGACAGACCAGATGACCAGACAGACCAGATGACCAGACAGACCAGATGACCAGACAGACCAGATGACCAGACAGACCAGACAGACCAGATGACCAGATGACCAGACAGACCAGATGACCAGACAGACCAGACAGACCAGATGACCAGACAGACCAGATGACCAGACAGACCAGACAGACCAGATGACCAGACAGACCAGATGACCAGATGACCAGATGACCAGACAGACCAGATGACCAGACAGACCAGACAGACCAGATGACCAGACAGACCAGATGACCAGACAGACCAGATGACCAGACAGACCAGATGACCAGACAGACCAGACAGACCAGATGACCAGATGACCAGACAGACCAGACCAGACAGACCAGACCAGACAGACCAGATGACCAGACAGACCAGACAGACCAGATGAACAGACAGACCAGATGACCAGACAGACCAGACAGACCAGATGACCAGACAGACCAGATGACCAGACAGACCAGACAGACCAGATGACCAGACAGACCAGACAGACCAGATGACCAGACAGACCAGATGACCAGACAGACCAGACCAGACAGACCAGACCAGACAGACCAGATGAACAGACAGACCAGACAGACCAGATGACCAGACAGACCAGACCAGACAGACCAGACCAGACAGACCAGATGACCAGACAGACCAGACGTCACAGTAGCAAGACATTGCGTTGGCTACAGACAAGACAGGGATTCTAGCCAACTTGCACTTCCTAGTTTCCTTGCCAACTACGTTCTAGTCTACACCACACAGTGACGTTCCGTAGCTAAGTACGAATGTACTGTACAGTATTCACCCACACAGGCTTGCCCACATGAACACAGACAGCAGTAGCTGGCCTAGCCTCGGGCTCAATCAGTGTGCGTGGGGTGTGTGGGTAGAGTGGGTTAGCAATTCACAATACAAGTCAGCAGAACAGTGTGTGCAGTGTTTACCGTAGTGCCTTCAGAAAGTATTCACACCCCTTGACTTTTCCACATTTAGTTATTCTACAGCCTGAATTTAAAATGGATTGTGTCACTGGTCTACACACAATACCCCATAACGTCAAAGTGTAGTTATGTTTTTTTGACATTTTTACAAATGAAAAAAATAAATAATACAAAGATGAAATTTCTTGATGTCAATAAGTATTCAACCCCTTTGTTATGGCAAGCCTAAATAAGTTCAGGAGTAAGAATGTGTAATAATAGTTTTTATCATGATTTTTTGAAGGACTCAGTCGAGCAGTGGATTTTTTTCGACCAGGGAGGTTTTTCAATGTCTCGCAAAGATGAAAAAAAAAAAAAAAAACAGACATTGAATATCCCTTTGAGCATGGTGAAGTTATTAATTACACTTTGGATGGTGTATCAATACACCCAGTTACTACAAAGATACAGGCTTCCTTCCTAATTCAGTCTCCGGAGAGGAAGGAAACCGCTCACTTTAAAACAGTTACAGAGTTTAATGGCTGTGATAGGAGAAAACTGAGGATGGATCAACAACATTGTAGTTACTCCACAATACTAACCTAAATGACAGAGTGAAAAGAAGGAAGCCTGTACAGAATAAAAATATACCAAAACATGCATCCTGTTTGCAATAAGGCACTAAAGTAATACTGCAAAAAATGTGGCAAAGAAATTACCTTTATGTCCTGAATACAAAGCGTTATGTTTGGGGCAAATCCAACACATCACTGTGGCTGCATCATGTTATGGGTATGCTTGTCATTGACAAGGACTAGGGAGTTTTTTAGGATAAAAATAAACGCAATAGAGCTAAGCACAGGAAAAGTCCTAGAGGAAAACTTGGCTCAGTCTGCTTTCCAACAGACACTGGGAGACACATTCAACTTTCAGCAGGACAATGACCTAAAACACAAGGCCAAATCTACACTGGAGTTGCTCCCCAAGAAGACAGTGACTGTTCCTCAGTGGCCGACAGGGCATAAAATTAACTTTTTTGTCCACCAGCCACTGTGGGAAGTAGATTTAAAAACTCTACCAGCCACTCAGATTTTGTACCAGCCAAAATACTTTTTGCACACTAACATTACACCATCAAAACACAAAAAAACAGATGAGCTTGCTTTGTAATGTTTCTAAAAAAAAATGCATTACTAGTAAGAAGTAATGTGGTATATGGTTTAATTTCATTTTTTGTGACCTGAGTCTTTTAACCAAAATATCACAGGGCCTGTGTAGCCGAGTTGGTAGAGCATGGTGCTTGCAACGCCAGGGTTGTGGGTTCGATTCCCACGGGGGGCCAGTATGAAAAAAATATTTGACATCTTACTTGGCCGCCAATGTCAAAACCTACCCGCATTTGGCAGGTTGCCAGTGTTAATTTTAGGCCCTGGTGGCCGAGTTACAGTTTTGACTTAAATCTACTTGAAACTATATGGCAAGACTTGAAAATGGCTGTCTAGCAATGATCAACAACCAACTTGACAGAGCTTGAAGAATTTTACAAAGCATAATGTGCAAATATTGTACAATCCAGGTGTGCAAAGCTCTTAGAGACTTACCCAGAAAGACTCACAGCTGTAATCGCTGCCCAAGGTGATTCTAACATGCATTGACTCAGGGGTGTGAATGCTGATGTTAATTTAGGTATTTTTGTATTTTATGTTCAATACATTTGCAAAAAAAAAAAAAATGTAAACATGTTTTCACTTTGCCGTTACGGGGTATTTTGTGTAGATGGATGAGAAAAATATATATTTAATACATTTTGAATTCAGGTTGTAACAACAAAATGTGGAATAAGTCAATTGGTTTGTATACTTTCTGTAGACCGTGTTCAGTCATCATTTACATTTTTACATTTTAGTCATTTAGCAGACGCTCTTATCCAGAGCGACTTACATGAGCAATTAGGGTTAAGTGCCTTGCTCAAGGGCACATCGACAGATTTTTCATCTAGTCGGCTCGGGGATTAGAACCGGCGACCTTTCGGTTACTGGCACAACGCTCTTAACCACTAAACTACCTGCCGCCCATTCGCTATGGGAGCCCCATGCCATGAATTTTATATGAGATTGTCTAGTTTTTTATTTTGGTGGTTGTTAATGCTCAAAGATGATCTATAAACTATACTGTACATCTCCATACTTTACATCCGGTTTTAGTCGTTTCACATCACACTAGCTTGGTTTCCATCCAAATGGAGACAGATTTTCATGTGAATATTCTAAAATATGCATTAAAAACAATATGCGCATTTTCCCGCCAGAGATGTTTCCATCAAACAGCCTTTTTGTGGATAAAAGGCTGTGCGTGATGACGTAGTGCACATAACAACACCCCCCCCAGTGGTGGGGAGTGGCGGCAACGACACCTTACACTAAACATTTTGTCCCTCAAAATCTGATGAAATGCTTCATAAATTCCTACCAAAATGTTGGCACCAAATAAACAAGTTATACTTTTCCAGCCCAGTGTGCAGGGGCTTCTTTAAACAATTGCATTCAACATTTCCTATACACACTGTGCCTGCAAAGCAAATAAGCAATCCCTTAATGGTGCAAGAGCGTACGTGCACTTCAGTTTCACTTTGAAGCTTTCCCAGTACCACTAGTACCAGCAGCAGTACCACTAGTACCAGCAGCAGTACCACTAGTACCAGCAGTAGTACCACTAGTACCAGCAGCAGTACCACTAGTACCAGCAGCAGTACCACTAGTACCAGCAGCAGTACCACTAGTACCAGCAGTAGTACCACTAGTACCAGCAGCAGCACCACTAGTACCAGCAGTAGTACCACTAGTACCAGCAGCAGCACCACTAGTACCAGCAGTAGTACCACTAGTACCAGCAGCAGTACCACTAGTACCAGCAGCAGTACCACTAGTACCAGCAGCAGTACCACTAGTACCAGCAGTAGTACCACTAGTACCAGCAGCAGTACCACTAGTACCAGCAGCAGTACCACTAGTACCAGCAGCAGTACCACTAGTACCAGCAGCAGTACCACTAGTACCAGCAGCAGTACCAGTACCTGTACCAGCAGCAGTACCACTAGTACCAGCAGCAGTACCACTAGTACCAGCAGCAGTACCAGTACCTGTACCAGCAGCAGTACCACTAGTACCAGCAGCAGTACCACTAGTACCAGCAGCAGCAGTACCACTAGTACCAGCAGCAGTACCACTAGTACCAGCAGCAGTACCAGTACCTGTACCAGCAGCAGTACCACTAGTACCAGCAGCAGTACCAGCACCAGCTGTACCCGTACCGCCAGTACCGGTGACTCACCTCTTCATAGTTCTTGGCCTCCACTCCGTGTTTCATGTCCAGATTAACCAGCTGGTCAGGGATCCTCCCAGTTCCTGGGTGACAGAACAAACACATCATTTACTACATTTACAAGGCATGGGATGGCTTTACTCAGCTTATTCAATAACAGCAAGCAATGACACAAGTTGGAAGGACTCCTTCCAGGCACATGGAGTGCATTTGGCAGGTCACAATGTTTTGTTTCATTCAGATAGAAATATGCTAATGTAGAACAAACACTGTTAGCATTTCTATCTGCAACGTTTAACAACACTTGGGTAGTGAATGTGGTCCTGCTATAAACCTGTACCGTCCCAACTTATCCCCTGCTGCTTCGTTCACTTATTGGTTGCAGACTGACTGGCCTCCATTAAGTGTTTAAACAGAGGAGTGTTCTCAGAACCCTGACCCAAATCTTGCATGTGCTGGCCAGCTATAGCCTGAAATCCAGAACCTGTTGTACTTTGTGTCATGCTTATCAGTGGAAAGCTAACTCAAACCCAGGCTAATCTGTCAACAAATGACTACTTGAGTAATGCAGTTAGGCTATAAATTGCATTGAACAATGCCTGCTCCTTCCAAACATCTAGGTTAAGGATTCCCATCATTAAGTACCACAAAATAAATACTATGCACTTTGACTTACCCATGGGTGACTTGCTCTCAAAGCACACTTCAAACATGTCATAATCCTCTGTTGTGAAGGCAAACTTCCCTTTCGTTGCATCTTCCTTTGAGTAGAGGGTGTGTCCCGACGAGTCTGTGATCTAAACACAGGTGATAATACAATAACATAAACAACAACAACAACAACAACAACAACCTGCCCGCTTGACCCTATCCCCTCCTCTCTTCTCCAGACCATTTCCGGAGACCTTCTCCCTTACCTCACCTCGCTCATCAACTCATCCTTGACCGCTGGCCATGTCCCTTCCGTCTTCAAGAGAGCGAGAGTTGCACCCCTCCTCAAAAAACCTACACTCGATCCCTCCGATGTCAACAACTACAGACCAGTATCCCTTCTTTCTTTTCTCTCCAAAACTCTTGAGCGTGCCGTCTCTAGCCAACTCTCCTGCTAGCTCTCTCAGAATGACCACCTTGATCCAAACCAGTCAGGATTCAAGAATGGTCATTCAACTGAGACTGCTCTTCTCTGTGTCACGGAGCCTCTCCTTCATCCACCTCTGGCCTGCTAGCCCCCCTACCTCTACGGAAGCACAATTCCCGCTCAGCCCAATCAAAACTGTTCGCTGCTCTGGCACCCCAATGGTGGAACAAGCTCCCCCACGACGCCAGGACAGCGGAGTCACTCACCACCTTCCAGAGACATTTGAAACCCTCCCTCTTTAAGGAATACCTGGAATAGTATAAAGTAATCCTTCTTCCCCCACAAAATGTTTTTTTTTTTTTTTTAAGGTGGTTGTCCCACTGGCTATCATGAGTTGAATGCACCAATTTGTAAGTCGCTCTGGATAAGATCTTCTGCTACAGTGAGGGAAAAAAGTATTTGATCCCCTGCTGATTTTGTAAGTTTGCCCACTGACAAAAAAATGATCAGTCTATAATTTTAATGGTAGGTTTATTTGAACAGTGAGAAACAGAATAACAACAAAAACATCCAGATAAACGCATGTCAGAAATGTTATAAATTGATTTGCATTTGGCTCCCAGGTGTCTGGCTCCCAGGTGTCTTTTATACAGGTAACGAGCTGAGATTAGGAGCACTCCCTTTAAGAGTGTGCTCCTAATCTCAGCTCGTTACCTGTATAAAAGACACCTGTCCACAGAAGCAATCAATCAGATTCCAAACTCTCCACCATGGCCAAGACCAAAGAGTTCTCCAAGGCTGTCAGGGACAAGAATGTAGACCTACACAAGGCTGGAATGGGCTACAAGACCATCGCCAAGCAGCTTGGTGAGAAGGTGACAACAGTTGGTGCGATTATTCGCAAATGGAAGAAACACAAAAGAACTGTCAATCTCCCTCGGCCTGGGGCTCCATGCAAGATCTCACCTCGTGGAGTTGCAATGATCATGAGAACGGTGAGGAATCAGCCCAGAACTACACGGGAGGATCTTGTCAATGATCTCAAGGCAGCTGGGAACATAGTCACCAAGAAAACAATTGGTAACACACTACGCCGTGAAGGACTGAAATCCTGCAGCGCACGCAAGGTCCCCCTGCTCAAGAAAGCACATATACAGGCCCGTCTGAAGTTTGCCAATGAACATCTGAATTATTCAGAGGAGAACTGGGTGAAAGTGTTGTGGTCAGATGAGACCAAAATGGAGCTCTTTGGCATCAACTCAACTCGCCGTGTTTGGAGGAGGAGGAATGGTGCCTATGACCCCAAGAACACCATCCCCACCGTCAAACATGGAGGTGGAAACATTATGCTTTGGGGGTGTTTTTCTGCTAAGGGGACAGGACAACTTCACCGCATCAAAGGGATGATGGACGGGGCCATGTACCGTCAAATCTTGGGTGAGAACCTCCTACCCTCAGCCAGGGCATTGAAAATGAGTCGTGGATGGGTATTCCAGCATGACAATGACCCAAAACACACGGCCAAGGCAACAAAGGAGTGGCTCAAGAAGAAGCACATTAAGGTCCTGGAGTGGCCTAGCCAGTCTCCAGACCTTAATCCCATAGAAAATCTGTGGAGGGAGCTGAAGGTTCGAGTTGCCAAACGTCAGCCTCAAAACCTTAATGACTTGGAGAAGATCTGCAAAGAGGAGTGGGACAAAATCCCTCCTGAGATGTGTGCAAACCTGGTGGCCAACTACAAGAAACGTCTGACCTCTGTGATTGCCAACAAGGGTTTTGCCACCAAGTACTAAGTCATGTTTAGCAGAGGGGTCAAATACTTATTTCCCTCATTAAAATGCAAATCAATTTATAAAAATTTTGACATGCGTTTTTCTGGATTTTCTTGTTGTTATTCTGTCTCTCACTGTTCAAATAAACCTACCATTAAAATTATAGACTGATCATGTCTTTGTCAGTGGGCAAACGTACAAAATCAGCAGGGGATCAAATACTTTCTTCCCTCACTGTAAATTATGTAAATGTAAATAAAGGCAGAAAATACAACACGTGTATTGACAGCTGGTGTTAGACAGTTGCAATGGGCAATGTTTACCCAGTGGCGTGTAATGTAAACTCTCTCTCACACAAAATCAGCTAACTTTGTCAATGTAGGCAAATTATAGACTTGTATGATTATGATTTGTATGAGTTGTCAAGTCTTATTATAACCTTGCATCCACATTGTTGACATCATCCTCATGAGCTAACTAGTAGCTACACGTTTCACAGAGTGAATGGGGGAGTTAAGACTGACGTGTAACATCCTGAATGAGTTTTCACCAACTCAACTGAAACTAAACATTGAAATAACAAAATAGTTAGCTAGCGACACACTAGCCATGATCTGCAAGTTTAAATACCTTTACGTATTTAATACTATACACACTTCGTTTGAGAAAATGTACAATTCTGCTATTTCTATCAAAACCATTTAAAAGCGCAAGAACCAGGAAGGATCTGTCACAGGCCCAACTACGCTAACGTTAGCTAGGACGCTAACGGCAACTAGGACGCTAACGGCAACTAGGACGCTAACGGCAACTAGGACGCTAACGGCAGCTGTCAACAAGACGTTTAGCTAGTTAGCTGTTATGGATAGCAATTTATATGGATAACTCGCTACGTTAGCATTTCCACGTAAACTGCGTTTGGGCATTCGCTGTTAACAGCTAGTTAGGTTAGCTTACCCGCCAGTACCGTAACGCCAGCAGCATCAAACTCACCTTCAGGTTGGTTTTTATGTTGGACTGCTCGCTGATTTCATACTCCCCCGTGACTAGCACGTCTTTGTGGATCTCTTCCCGTAAACATTTCCTTGAATTTACCGGTAAAAAGAAAGAAATTGACAATACCGATTCAATGAGAACCGGTAAAAGCAGTAGGGCAGCGAACCGAGCCATGGCTACTAGCCGAAACAAACATGCGCTACTGGCTAAAGGACTCGCTCTACGTCTCGGATGTCTCCATAGCGCCGCAGCTGTTAAGGAGGTCTAGTTACCACAGCCAGGCTTCTACTGGCGTTTGGTCTGGTGGATTGGGGTTTCCACTAGTTACCACAGCCAGGCTTCTACTGGCGTTTGGTCTGGTGGATTGGGGTTTCCACTAGTTACCACAGCCAGGCTTCTACTGACGTTTGGTCTGGTGGATTGGGGTTTCCACTAGTTACCACAGCCAGGCTTCTACTGGCGTTTGGTCTGGTGGATTGGGGTTTCCACTAGTTACCACAGCCAGGCTTCTACTGGCGTTTGGTCTGGTGGATTGGGGTTTCCACTAGTTACCACAGCCAGGCTTCTACTGGCGTTTGGTCTGGTGGATTGGGGTTTCCACTAGTTACCACAGCCAGGCTTCTACTGACGTTTGGTCTGGTGGATTGGGGTTTCCACTAGTTACCACAGCCAGGCTTCTACTGACGTTTGGTCTGGTGGATTGGGGTTTCCACTAGTTACCACAGCCAGGCTTCTACTGGCGTTTGGTCTGGTGGATTGGGGTTTCCACTAGTTACCACAGCCACAAAGTCAAAATTGGCTACAGCCTAAAAATTCATGAAAAACATTTGCTTTTTTTTTCTTAATTCAAGGATCGAGTTATGCATAAGGTTAGCAGTGTGTTTAAGGTTAGGGTTAATAGATAAATGGTTTATGACTTTGTGACTGTGGTAACTAGATAGATAGATAGATAGATAGATAGATAGATAGATAGATAGATAGATAGATAGATAGATAGATAGATAGATAGATAGATAGATAGATAGATAGATAGATAGATAGAGACCTAACCAGACAGTACAGTAAGTGTTTAAACCTCAACAGCATTATGTAACAGGCCATATCACATTCACAGTTACTGGGGTATTCTGAAGATCCCCAAAGCTATTATTTTCTTGTCAGCAGCAGCTCAGGGATTACCCATTTAGGTTTGATGGACCTTATTCGGTTTCCAAGGAAACCTCCCCTTCCAGATCCCCTCGAGAGAACACAACACTCCACTCAGGTTGCTTCTCAAATGGCACCCTATACCCTATTCAGTGCACTACTCCCGCTTGGTACGTCAAACAACCCCTCTGAATATGTCACTCTCCCTGCCAGTTTTCTGAAGTGCCATTAACCGCATGTTTGATGTTATTTAACCTCTATTTATCTAGGTTAGTCTCACTGAATGAGATCAAATCTATTACCACAAGATATCGGGATTGGGGTCAATTCTATTTCAATTCCAGACTATTCAGAAAGTAAACCAAATTCCAATTCCAATTCCAAAATTGTCATAATTGAAGAAAGTGGGAATTTCAGTGTACTTCCTGAATTGACTGGAATTGACCCCGATCCTTAAAAAAGGCTCATGAACAGCTTCTACCCACAAGCCATAAGACTGCTAAATAGTTAACCAAAAAGCCACCCGGATTATCTGCATTCACCCTTTTTGCACTAACTCTTCTTTGACTCTATGCACACACACTGGACTACCCACACACTCACACATACCTAGACTGACACTCCAACATACATACACACACACATACACACACACACACACACACACTCACACATAACACGTACACACAGGCACACTGTCGCACACACACACTTCCAAACTCATCACATATGCTGCTGCTACTGTCTATTACCTAACCTGTTACCTAGTCACTTTACCCTTACCTATATGTACAGTACATATCTACCTTAATTACCTCGTACCCCTGCACATCGGCTCAGTACTGGTACCCCGTGTATAAAGCCAAGCTATCATTGCTCATTGTGTATTTATTCCTCGTGTTACACATTTCTTTCTGTTATTACTTTTAAATTGTTTTATTGTATTCTGCGTTGTTGGGAAGGGCCCGTAAATAAGCTTTTCACTGTTAGTCTAAACCGGTTGTTTACCAAGCATGTGACAATTAACATTTGATTTGATTTGATTCTGCTGGCAAAATGCTCTGTACATGAAACTGACCTCTCATTTCCACCTGAGCCATAGATAAAGCTACTAACCTGCTTCTATAGAGCCATAGATAAAGCTACTGACCTGCCTCTATAGAGCCATAGATAAAGCTACTGACCTGCCTCTATAGAGACATAGATAAAGCTACTGACCTGCCTCTATAGAGCCATAGATAAAGCTACTGACCTGCCTCTATAGAGCCATAGATAAAGCTACTGACCTGCCTCTATAGAGCCATAGATAAAGCTACTGACCTGCCTCTATAGAGCCATAGATAAAGCTACTGACCTGCCTCTATAGAGCCATAGATAAAGCTACTGACCTGCCTCTATAGAGCCATAGATAAAGCTACTGACATGCCTCTATAGAGCCATAGATAAAGCTACTGACCTGCCTCTATAGAGCCATAGATAAAGCTACTGACCTGCCTCTATAGAGCCATAGATAAAGCTACTGACCTGCCTCTATAGAGCCATAGATAAAGCTACTGACCTGCCTCTATAGAGACATAGATAAAGCTACTGACCTGCCTCTATAGAGCCATAGATAAAGCTACTGACCTGCCTCTATAGAGCCGTAGATAAAGCTACTGACCTGCCTCTATAGAGCCATAGATAAAGCTACTGACCTGCCTCTATAGAGCCATAGATAAAGCTATAGAAACACTATATGGCCCTGGTCTTCACCTGGGAGCGATAATTAGGGTAATTGACCTGCTATGACCTGTTATGGCCTGTTATGGCCTGTTATGGCCTATTATGACCTGTTATGACCTGTAATGGCCTGTTAGGACCTGTTATGACCTGTTATGACCTGTCATGACCTGTTACGACCTGTTACGACCTGTCACGACCTGTCACGATCTGTTACGACCTGGTATGACCTGTTACGACCTGTTATGACCTGTTACGACCTGATATGACCTGTTACGACCTGTTACGACCTGTTACGACCTTGTTATGAACTGTTATGACCTGTTATGACCTCTCTAATCACTGGTTCCATGGCCAACGTCATAATCCAGGCCAGATGTTGAGGATTATGACTTCTCTCACGTTTCAAGTTGTATTAGTCGTATGTATGGGATACGGAGGGTATACATCTTCCAACGAAATGCTTACTGGCAGGTTCCTTCTTGACAATGCAACAACAATAAGAAATAAAAGATGAGAATATGAACATAAAGTAAATGGCAGTAGAATAGAATAGACATTTTAGCATCAGTATAGCAGTTTAGCATCAGTATAGCAGTTTAGCATCAGTATAGCAGTTTAGCGTCAGTATAGCAGTTTAGCATCAGTATAGCAGTTTAGCATCAGTATAGCAGTTTAGCATCAGTATAGCAGTTTAGCATCAGTATAGCAGTTTAGCGTCAGTATAGCAGTTTAGCATCAGTATAGCAGTTTAGCATCAGTATAGCAGTTTAGCATCAGTATAGCAGTTTAGCATCAGTATAGCAGTTTAGCATCAGTATAGCAGTTTAGCATCAGTATAGCAGTTTAGCATCAGTATAGCAGTTTAGCATGAGTATAGCAGTTTAGCATCAGTATAGCAGTTTAGCATCAGTATAGCAGTTTAGCATCAGTATAGCAGTTTAGCGTGGTCCTCTGTAGCTCAATTGGTAGAGCACGGCGCTTGTAACGCCAGGGTAGTGGGTTCGATCCCCGGGACCACCCATACGTAAAAATGTATGCACACATGACTGTAAGTCGCTTTGGATAAAAGCGTCTGCTAAATGGCTTATTATTATTATTATTATTATTATTATAATACAGGAAGGCACAATCTATAGTCCAATATTTACACGTGTATTGGGGGAGGGGAGATGGGGGGCAAGTGTATAAACTGAGCAGTAGAACAAGAGTCTGGTAGCAGCAGTTGTGATGTGTGTGTAGCATGAATGTATGTCTGTGTGGGTGTGTGAGTGAGTGAGTGCATGTGTGCTAAGGTGCAGAGAATCAGCGCAGGTGGTCAGTCCAGTTCAAGTGTTCAGCAGTCTGATGGCTTGTAGATAGAAACTGCCTCTGAGCCTGTTGGTGTCACACCTCATGCTCCGATACCATCTGCCCAACGGTAAGGGAGAGACCTTGAAGTCGAGCTTGAAGGGAACAATAGTGTAGAATGCTGAACTGTAGTAAATGAACAGCATTCTCACATACACTGAGTGTACCAGGTGAATCCAGGTGAAAGCTATGATCCTTTATTGATGTCATATGTTAAATCCACTTCAATCAGTGTAGATGAAGGGGAGGAGATGGGTTAAAGAAGGATTTTTAAGCCTTGAGACAATTGAGACATGGATTGTGTATGTGTGCCATTCAGATGGTGAATGGGTAAGACAAAATATTTAAGTGCCTTTGAACGGGGTATGGTAGTAGGTGCCAGGCACACCAGTTTGAGCAAAGCACCCCCACAGCATGATGCTGCCACCCCCGTGCTTCACGGTTGGGATGGTGTTCTTCGGCTTGCAAGCACCCCCTTTTTCCTCCAAACATAACGATGGTCATTATGGCCAAACAGTTATATTTTTGTTTCATCAGACCAGAGGACATTTCTCCAAAAAGTACGATATTTGTCCCCATGTGCAGTTGCAAACCGCAGTCTGGCTTTTTTATGGCGGTTTTGGACTAGTGGCTTCTTCATTGCTGAGCGGCCTTTCAGGTTATGTCGATATAGGACTTGTTTTACTGTGGCTATAGATACTTTTGTACCTGTTTCCTCCAGCATCTTCACAAGGTCCTTTGCTGTTGTTCTGTGATTGATTTGCACTTTTTGAACCAAAGTACGTTAATCTCTAGGAGACAGAATGCGTCTCCTTCCTGAGCGGTATGACGGCTGCGTGGTCCCTTGGTGTTTATACTTGCGTACTATTGTTTGTACAGATGAACGTGGTAGCTTCAGGCGTTTGGAAATTGCTCCCAAGGATGAACCAGACTTGTGGAGGTCTACAATTCTTTTTCTGAGGTCTTGGCTGATTTCTTTTGATTTTCCCATGATGTCAAGCAAAGAGGCACTGAGTTTGAAGGTAGGCCTTGAAATACATCCACAGGTACACCTCCAATTGACTCAAATGATGTCAATTAGCCTATCAGAAACTTCTAAAGCCATGACATCATTTTCTGGAATTTTCCAAGCTGTTTAAAGGCACAGTCAACTTAGTGTATGTAAACTTCTGACCCACTTGAATTGTGATACAGTGAATCATAAGTTAAATAATTTGTCTGTAAACAATTGTTGGAAAAATTATTTGTGTCATACACAAAGTAGATGTCCTAACCGACTTGCCAAAACTATAGTTTGTTAACAAGAATTTTGTGGAGTGGTTGAAAAACGAGTTTTAATGACTCCAACCTAAGTGTATGTAAACCAGGGTTCTTCAATTACGGTCCTGGAGGGCCGAAACACTTCTGTTTTTTATTTCTACCTGGTAGTTAATTGCACTCACCTGGTGTCCCAGGTCTGAATTAGCCCCTGATTAGAAGGAGAGGATGAAAAACAGAGGTGTTTCGGCCCTCCAGGACCGGAATTGAAGAACCCTGATGTAAACTTCCGACTTCAACTGTATATATGAGGCATTACCAACTGTGGCCTGAGGAGATGTTTCTCAGTGTGTGTCTATTTGATATAATAAGCAAACTGTATCATTTTGTGATTGAGTCAGAAAATACAGACACAGAGGATTTTTTAATATTTTTTTTATTGGATTTCTAAAGAATTCCATGTCCATGCCCTGACTCCTGGGAGTTAAGAGATGTCAAATGAGGAGGATGGGGCTTACTGTGAAAATGGAGATGGGATCCAAATCGAGATGCTTGTTGTTGTGGCAGGTAGACGAACTCAGCTCTCCCCCTCTCCGTCATCACTGCACTCAGAATTACATCCAGGCGCTCCCGCTCTCTCTCTCTCTCTCTCTCTCCTCTCTCCTCTCTCTCTCTCCTCTCTCTGCCTCTCCATCCTTCTGCTCTCTCGCTCTCTCTACCTCTTCCTTTCTCTCTCTTTCTCTTTCTCTATATCTCTCTCTCTCTCTCTCTCTCTCTCTCTCTCTCTCTCTCTCTCTCTCTCTCTCTCTCTCTCTCTCTCTCTCTCTCTCTCTCTCTATCTTCTCTCTCTCTCTTCTCTACATCTCTCTCTCTCTCGCGCGCTTCTCTCTCTCTCTCTCTCTCCCTCTCTCTCTCTCTCTCTCTCTCTCTCTCTCTCTCTCTCTCTCTCTCTCTCTCTCTCTCTCTCTCTCTCTCTCCCTCCCTCTCTCTCTCTCTCTCTCTCTCTCTCTCTCTCTCTCTCTCTACTTCTCTCTCTCTCTCCCTCTCTCTCTCTCTCTCTCTCTCTCTCTCTCTCCCTCTCTCTCTCTCTCTC
>NC_140018.1:1612105-1699617 GCF_964263955.1 Coregonus lavaretus
GCCTTTGAGTCCTGGCTAGGTGTTTGCTAAGAAAGGACCCCAGTCTTGCAGTGTAAGTCAGTCAGGAACAGGGCGTGTGTCCCAAATGCCAACCTTATTCTCTATATAGTGCACTACTTTTGACTACTGTCCCTGGTCAAAAGTAGCGCCCTATATATGAATAGGGTGCCATTTGGGACACATGCAGGCAGTCAGCTGTCCTGTCCTGCTCACCTCACGGTCAGAGCATGTGAGCGGAGTTGAGTTGAGAGGTCGGGAATATCCCACTCATGGAGCTTTCACGTCCTTTCCAACCGCTCCGCTATAAAAAAAAAACTGCTCAGCGCTCACAGGAAATAAAAACTGCTGCTCCAATTATTGAAACCAAACCATATGATTTTAATGAAAATGGTTTTAATAAACAACATAAAAAGGTGACTGTAAGGGGCACTCATCATTTCAAATAGGCTACATGTCATATTAAACAGCATGTAAACACTCTAAATAGGTCAGGAGCCAGACAGGGAGCCTAAGAAGGAACGAAAATGTATTATTTAGGCTATATTATTTCAATTATTTCAAGGCTATAGCCTGCAAAGAAATACATTGTGAAGCATTTTCGAGTGCAACACAATAGGCTGGTATGGACATAAAGGGCTCAGCATTTAAAAAAACATTTAGTTGTATTAAATCATTATAGTCTATAAATTGCACATATAGGCTGTGACTTAATTATAATTAAATACAAATTAAACTGTAAAATGCCTTATTAGGCTCCATCCATACAGTGCCTTTTGAAATCATTTTTTTAGAAACATGAGTTTGTCCAGTCTGTGGATTCAGGCTCATGCGATGGTGCCTGGAGAGCAGGCCAGCAGCGGAGAAAAACCCTCTCAGAGCATGCAGAGGCACTGGGGATGTTAAACACCCTTCGGGTCACTCTTGCCAGGATGGGCAGGGATGCATATTTTTTTATTTTATTTTTTTGTAGGTAGGCCTAAATGATTTTAGGTAAAATAACCCAATCAAAACGGGAAGCTCCATGAAAGAGGTAATATACCAGGCTTATTGGGTCAAAATCAATGATGGCCTGTTGCCTAGGTAATAGAACGAAAATGAACAAAACTTTTAAGAGATCTGATTTTTAGTTTTTATAAATATTTTGCTACCGTGACACACATAGCTAGCTAGCCACCTCGTTCCTTACTGTTAGCATGTGCACGTAGTAAGTACACCAACATGCTTTCAGGATTTACCCCATATGTAACTCTGTGTTGTTGTTTTTATCGCACTGCTTTGCTTTATCTTGGCCAGGTCGCAGTTGTAAATGAGAACCTTGTTCTCAGCTGGCTTACCTGGTTAAATAAAGGTGAAATATTTGTATTTATTGATTAATTTATGTATTTTCAGGTTCCACAGTGATTGTTTAGTTGTGGACACTACATCACCTCACTCCATCTCTTGTCTTGGTCCTCATCTTTGTAAGTCACCTTGATTTAGCGCCTGTGTGTTTGATTCAGTTTCTTTATGAACATATTTAGTGAACTCCATGACAGCAGCTAAAGCAAAGGGCTATAGCAGCACACAAGCAGACTACAAATGCATGCTGAGCAAATTGGGAACGCTGCGCTCTGCTCACATACTCTGCTCACAACACAGGTCTTTGCTGAAAGAACGCACTTCATCACCAGATAAAGTTGGTGTCCTGTACTTTCCCTCTCCTCCTAAACCCAAATCAGATCTGTTCCTCTGAGAATGCAGGGATGGACAGAGAGCAGGGCTCAGATTGCACTGTTCCTTGAGCACAACATTTGTTTTCTATTTGGCCATCAGGAATTTTCCACAGCACAGTCCTGGTTCATTAGAGAAATGTATTCATTCTGCTGCCACTACCTCTAGGCCTGGTCTGTACAGGCTCTGTTTCTCTCTCTCTCTCTTCCTTTGTTTTTCCTTGATTGCATTGAGAAGTCCTGTGGTCAAACTCTTGAAAATTGCCCGCAATCGTTGAGAAGAAAAAAATAAAGGGATGGTATGCAATGCATGATGGATCATAGTCAAAGCCTGAACATGGAGCCAAGATACAAATGAAGGTGAACATTCCAGGGGTAGAATTCAGCTAAATCCAGTCTGTCAATTCTGTTAAAAGGCTGTCTGTCGAGGAAATGAGGAATAGCTTTAAAACTGTGAGGAAAGGAGACAGACACAGGGACATGAATAAGGCTCGTAAGAAGACCCTATAGCATTGGACAATAAATTAGCTGGATCTAACAATCAATGACCTTCCAGATCCTCCCCTCTCCATCTCCTCCCCTCTCCATCTCCTCCCCTCCCCTCCCCTCTCCATCTCCTCCCTCTCCATCTCCTCCCCTCTCCATCTCCTCCCCTCTCCATCTCCTCCCTCTCTCCCTCTCCTCCCCTCTCCCTCTCCATCTCCTCCTCTCTCCATCTCCTCCCCTCTCCCTCTCCTCCTTTCTCCCTCTCCTCCCCTCTCCATCTCCTCCCCTCTCCATCTCCTCCCCTCTCCATCTCCTCCCCTCTCCATCTCCTCCCCTCTCCCTCTCCTCCCCTCTCCATTCTCCTCCCCTCTCCCCTCTCCTCCTCTCTCCATCTCCTCCCCTCTCCATCTCCTCCCCTCTCCCTCTCCTCCCCTCTCCTCCCCTCCCTCTCTCCCTCTCCTCCCCTCTCCATCTCCTCCCCTCTCCCCTCTCCCATCTCCTCCCCTCTCCCTCTCCTCCCCTCTCCATCTCCTCCCCTCTCCATCTCCTCCCCTCTCCATCTCCTCCCCTCTCCATCTCCTCCCCTCTCCCTCTCCTCCCCTCTCCTCTCCCTCTCCCTCCCCTCTCCATCTCCTCCCCTCTCCATCTCCTCCCCTCTCCCTCTCCTCCCCTCTCCATCTCCTCCCCTCTCCCTCTCCTCCTCTCTCCATCTCCTCCCCTCTCCATCTCCTCCCTCTCCCCTCTCCCATCTCCTCCCCTCTCCCTCTCCTCCCCTCTCCATCTCCTCCCTCTCCATCTCCTCCCCTCTCCATCTCCTCCCCTCTCCATCTCCTCCCCTCTCCCTCTCCTCCCCTCTCCTCTCCCTCTCCCTCCCCTCTCCATCTCCTCCCCTCTCCATCTCCTCCCCTCTCCCTCTCCTCCCCTCTCCATCTCCTCCCCTCATCCCTCTCCTCCTCTCTCCATCTCCTCCCCTCTCCATCTCCTCCCCTCTCCATCTCCTCCCCACTCCATCTCCTCCCCTCTCCCTCTCCTCCTTTTCCATCTCCTCCCCTCACCTTCTCCTCCCCTCTCCATCTCCTCCCCTCTCCATCTCCTCCCCTCTCCATCTCCTCCCCTCTCCCTCTCCTCCTTTCTCCATCTCCTCCCCTCTCCATCTCCTCCCCTCTCCATCTCCTCCCTCTCCCTCTCCTCCCCTCTCCATCTCCTCCCCTCTCCATCTCCTCCCCTCTCCATCTCCTCCTCTCTCCCTCTCCTCCCCTCTCCATCTCCTCCCTTCTCCATCTCCTCCTCTCTCCCTCTCCTCCTTTCTCCATCTCCTCCCCTCTCCATCTCCTCCTCTCTCCATCTCCTCCCCTCTCCATCTCCTCCTCTCTCCATCTCCTCCTCTCTCCCTCTCTTCCTCTCTCCCTGTCTCGCTCCCTTCATAGCTGTGGTGTATGGTGGCTGGGTGTGACATGATGCCCGGCCAGATCCTTGACCCCCTCCCTGACGACCGGCTCCTTGCCCAGCCTGGGCCCACTGGCGGGCATCTCTGCCACTACACTCACCGATCAGCTCAAACTGGCACAGGACATCTCTGCCACCATGCTCACCGATCAGCTAAAACTGGCACAGGACTTCAGGAACCTGGGCGCCATGTTGTCACCCGCTGCATTTCCTGGGACGGCTGGGCAAGAGGCCGCTCACTGTTATCAAGGGGAGAGGTGAGGAGGGGGAGTGGGAAGAGGGGGAGGGTGGAGGATGGGGAGGGGGAGGGGGAGAGGGTGAGGAGTGGGAAGAGGGGGAGGGGTTGGAGAATGGGAGGGAGGGAAGAGGGCGAGGAGGGGGGAAGAGGGGGAGGGGGAGGGGTGGAGGATGGGGGGAGAGGAGGGGAGGGGGGAGAGGAGGGGGAGGAGGAGGGGGAGAGGGGGAGTGGGAAGAGGGGGAGGGGGAGGGGTTGGAAGGATGGGGAGGGAGGGGGAGGGGGGAGAGGAGGGGGGGGACGGGGGGGGGAGAGGAGAATGTTGATCATTTGGAGGCCATGTTCTGTTTGTTATGTATGGTGGACTGTTGAAACTGGACCAGCCTACTAACTTTTAGCTCCACCAAGTGGGCAATTTCAGAAGTAGTTTAGATGTGACACAACTTAACCATTTCAATCTGGGGTTCTCTTCAACTATTCACTTTTGCCTCCAAGATGGCAAGCACAGGTATCAAACAGAGGCACAGTTATCTGAAAGTCACATATAAAACAGAAAGTATGAAAAAACCAGGAGTAAAAACAGACAGGAAAGACAGAAAGCCAGGATTGTCATGACTATGTTTAATAACATACGGGCCTTGGAAAAGGTCACCATTAGCTGATCACAGCACCTCTTCTCCCTGCAGATGGACGAGGATGATGAGAGGAGGAAACGGAGGAGGGATAAAAACAAAGTGGCAGCAGCACGATGTCGGAACAAGAAGAAGGAGAGAACAGACTTCCTCCAAAGGGTCAGTCGCTTTTTTCTTTTTCACAATGGCGGATAGAGTTCTTTATTTATACCTGGGGTGTTCTTTGCGAATTGGCTGTAGAAGATGGAATAGATAGTATGATTACTTATGAATGATTAGTGAAGCATCTACAGTGAGGGAAAAAAAAGTATTTGATCCCCTGCTGATTTTGTATGTTTGCCCACTGACAAAGAAATGATCAGTCTATAATTGTAATGGTCTACAACTTCACCGCATCAAAGGGACGATGGACGGGCCATGTACCGTCAAATCTTGGATGAGAACCTCCTTCCCTCAGCCAGGGCATTGAAAATGGGTCGTGGATGGGTATTCCAGCATGACAATGACCCAAAACACACAGCCAAGGCAACAAAGGAGTGGCTCAAGAAGAAGCACATTAAGGTCCTGGAGTGGCCTAGCCAGTCTCCAGACCTTAATCCCATAGAAAATCTGTGGAGGGAGCTGAAGGTTCGAGTTGCCAAACGTCAGCCTCGAAACCTTAATGACTTGGAGAAGATCTGCAAAGAGGAGTGGGACAAAATCCCTCCTGAGATGTGTGCATACCTGGTGGCCAACTACAAGAAACGTCTGACCTCTGTGATTGCCAACAAGGGTTTTGTCACCAAGTACTAAGTCATATTTTGCAGAGGGGTCAAATACTTATTTCCCTCATTAAAATGCAAATCAATTTATAACATTTCTTACATGCATTTTTCTGAATTTTGTTGTTGTTATTCTGTCTCTCACTGTTCAAATAAACCTACCATTAAAATTATAGACTGATCATGTCTTTGTCAGTGGACAAATGTGCCACTAGAGATCCTGGTTCGAGTCCGGGCTCTGTCACAGCCGGCCGCGACCGGGAGACCCATGGGGCGGCGCACAATTGGCCCAGCGTCGTCAAGGTTAGGGGCGGATTTGGCCGGCAGGGATGTTCTTGTCCCATCGCGCACTAGAGACTCCTGTGGCGGGCCGGGCGCAGTGCACGCTGACACGGTCGCCAGGCGTGTTTCCTCCGACACGTTGGTGCGGCTGGCTTCCGGGTTAAGCAGGCAGAGCGGCTTATGTTTCGGGGGACGCACGGCTCTCGACCTTCGCCTCTCCCGTGTCCGTACGGGAGTTGCAGCGATGGGACAAGACTGTAACTTCCAATTGGGGAGATTTTTTTATTTTTTTTTATACAAAAATAAAATACAAATAAGATAAAGTGTTCTTAAATAAAGGCTAAATAAATGCGTTAACAGTATAGCGCCTCCCCTCTCTGTCCTCCCTGTAGGAGTCGGAGCGTCTGGAAGTGGTGAACTCTGACCTGAAGGCCCAGATCGAGGAGCTGAGGATGGAGAGACAGCAGCTAATGGTCATGCTCAACCTCCACCGCCCCACCTGCATCGTCCGCACTGACAGCGTCAAGACCCCCGAGAGCGAGGCCAACCCCTTGCTAGAACACCTGGCCGCTGAAAAGCTGACCGCCTCCAAGTGAAACCACAAGGGGGAAACAGAAACCGAAGTGCGGGAAGGATAGAATCCACCAAAAAACAACTGTCATCATCATCATGAATGGTGGCCATTTTGTGCTATTCTAAAATCAACTGCCGCTTTTGTTGTTGAAGCACATATATACTGTCTTGAGCTCAAAGCTGGAGCCTTGTTGAGACTCTTGTCTGTCTTTGCCCCAAGGACCTGGGGTTGTTAGGGTTCCGTTGCCTCGGTAACACCTTGGTAATGTTACCTGAGCGGGCTCTGGGGGAAGAGGGAGGAGCCTAGCGCCCAACCCAGTTATCTCAGCATCAATAATAAGTGTTGTTTGTTTTTGAAACCCAGTCAGTGCCTCACAGTTTACTTACTGCAACCAACCATCATTACAATAAAGGACAGATGGAAGAAGGTAGAAAGTGGAAACTATAATGTTGAAGAGGAAACACTAAGATCAATCATTCTAATGCTTTGTTGCCGGCACTTATCAGCACTGAGACAAACAAAAGGGTTGTTGTTGTTGTTGTTGTTGTGATATTCTAAACATGTATAACGGTAGAGGCACACAGGTGTAGCCAGCCAGCGTTCTGCAGTTTGCCAGTGTACTGTAAACCATGTTTAAATATACAGGTGTAATAGTATTATTGATATGTCCATTACATGCATTCAGTGTATACTAAGTTGGAACATAGAGTTGTTTTGTATTTTCTATTACAATGGCGATTTCTTTTTTTTTTTGTGTGTGTGATTTTTGATTTTTTATATATCCTCTGCCTTGACGATGGCAGTATCCGGTTGATCCGACTTGTGGTGACGCTGGCGTCATAAATAAAAGCACATATAAACTATATGAAATAATGTTTACACTCCTGTTGTTATAAAAAGGCCTTGTTGCTTCAATGTCTGTCTTTCAATGTGCTTATTTTATACCGTTTTATATATAAACGACATATATTATTATGAAATGCTCTGTGTTGTTCTAATCACTCGATGTGATTTTGCATTTTTACATCTCAGTCAGTCTGTCCAGTTCTATTTTTCTATATGAATATTGCGCTGTTCGTTTAGCAGCTGTGAAAACTAAACAATCATTATTTACAGCTGAGCAATATCTCTCAATGACTTATGTATGACTTTTGTACCCCCCCCCCAAATACATTATATTTGTCAAACTACGTTACGACTTTCATTCTTGATCTATTTGCATGAGGGTGCTACTGTCGCAGTGTTTGCAGCGTGGTTGTGTCCGCCCCTTTTACGATGACATACCCCTCTCTATTGTCATTGGTTGAACTAATTGCACAGTTCGTCTACATAGCCTGGTTCAAGCGTTCATGACATCACCCTGAAGATGACACAGTGATGCCCAAACCGGTGGTGGTTTCCCAATAACTGACTGGGAGCAACTCTATTGTTCTAGCCTACAGTTTACTCACTGTTAGTTAGTCAGCACCTCTACTAACTGTTTTGAGGGTACGCCAGCTCATGCTTCTCAATAGACTGTGTCAGTAAACACAAATATTCAATGAAAGATGAAGAACAGAGAAGTTTGACAATGATCAATGTATTCTTTATTTGATGCCATCAATCAAGTTTATGTGACTCCTGGTAGTAGATGGTTAAGTGATAGACTCCTGGTAGTAGAGGGTTAAGTGATAGACTCCTGGTAGTAGATGGTTAAGTGATAGACTCCTGGTAGTAGATGGTTAAGTGATAGACTCCTGGTAGTAGAGGGTGATAGACTCCTGGTAGTAGAGGGTGATAGACTCCTGGTAGTAGATGGTTAAGTGATAGACTCCTGGTAGTAGAGGGTTATAGACTCCTGGTAGTAGATGGTTAAGTGATAGACTCCTGGTAGTAGAGGGTTAAGTGATAGACTCCTGGTAGTAGAGGGTTAAGTGATAGACTCCTGGTAGTAGATGGTTAAGTGATAGACTCCTGGTAGTAGATGGTTAAGTGATAGACTCCTGGTAGTAGAGGGTTAAGTGATAGACTCCTGGTAGTAGAGGGTTAAGTGATAGACTCCTGGTAGTAGAGGGTTAAGTGATAGACTCCTGGTAGTAGAGGGTTATAGACTCCTGGTAGTAGAGGGTTAAGTGATAGACTCCTGGTAGTAGAGGGTTAAGTGATAGACTCCTGGTAGTAGAGGGTTAAGTGATAGACTCCTGGTAGTAGAGGGTTAAGTGATAGACTCCTGGTAGTAGATGGTTAAGTGATAGACTCCTGGTAGTAGAGGGTTAAGTGATAGACTCCTGGTAGTAGATGGTGATAGACTCCTGGTAGTAGAGGGTTAAGTGATAGACTCCTGGTAGTAGAGGGTTAAGTGATAGACTCCTGGTAGTAGATGGTTAAGTGATAGACTCCTGGTAGTAGAGGGTTAAGTGATAGACTCCTGGTAGTAGAGGGTTAAGTGATAGACTCCTGGTAGTAGAGGGTTAAGTGATAGACTCCTGGTAGTAGAGGGTTAAGTGATAGACTCCTGGTAGTAGAGGGTTAAGTGATAGACTCCTGGTAGTAGAGGGTTAAGTGATAGACTCCTGGTAGTAGAGGGTTAAGTGATAGACTCCTGGTAGTAGATGGTTAAGTGATAGACTCCTGGTAGTAGAGGGTTAAGTGATAGACTCCTGGTAGTAGATGGTGATAGACTCCTGGTAGTAGAGGGTTAAGTGATAGACTCCTGGTAGTAGAGGGTTAAGTGATAGACTCCTGGTAGTAGAGGGTTAAGTGATAGACTCCTGGTAGTAGAGGGTTAAGTGATAGACTCCTGGTAGTAGAGGGTTAAGTGATAGACTCCTGGTAGTAGATGGTTAAGTGATAGACTCCTGGTAGTAGATGGTTAAGTGATAGACTCCTGGTAGTAGATGGTTAAGTGATAGACTCCTGGTAGTAGAGGGTTAAGTGATAGACTCCTGGTAGTAGAGGGTTAAGTGATAGACTCCTGGTAGTAGATGGTTAAGTGATAGACTCCTGGTAGTAGAGGGTTAAGTGATAGACTCCTGGTAGTAGAGGGTTAAGTGATAGACTCCTGGTAGTAGAGGGTTAAGTGATAGACTCCTGGTAGTAGAGGGTTAAGTGATAGACTCCTGGTAGTAGATGGTTAAGTGATAGACTCCTGGTAGTAGATGGTTAAGTGATAGACTCCTGGTAGTAGAGGGTTAAGTGATAGACTCCTGGTAGTAGAGGGTTAAGTGATAGACTCCTGGTAGTAGAGGGTTAAGTGATAGACTCCTGGTAGTAGAGGGTTAAGTGATAGACTCCTGGTAGTAGAGGGTTATAGACTCCTGGTAGTAGAGGGTTAAGTGATAGACTCCTGGTAGTAGATGGTTAAGTGATAGACTCCTGGTAGTAGATGGTTAAGTGATAGACTCCTGGTAGTAGATGGTTAAGTGATAGACTCCTGGTAGTAGATGGTTAAGTGATAGACTCCTGGTAGTAGAGGGTTAAGTGATAGACTCCTGGTAGTAGAGGGTTAAGTGATAGACTCCTGGTAGTAGAGGGTTAAGTGATAGACTCCTGGTAGTAGAGGGTTAAGTGATAGACTCCTGGTAGTAGATAGTTAAGTGATAGACTCCTGGTAGTAGAGGGTTAAGTGATAGACTCCTGGTAGTAGATGGTTAAGTGATAGACTCCTGGTAGTAGATGGTTAAGTGATAGACTCCTGGTAGTAGAGGGTTAAGTGATAGACTCCTGGTAGTAGAGGGTTAAGTGATAGACTCCTGGTAGTAGAGGGTTAAGTGATAGACTCCTGGTAGTAGAGGGTTAAGTGATAGACTCCTGGTAGTAGATAGTTAAGTGATAGACTCCTGGTAGTAGAGGGTTAAGTGATAGACTCCTGGTAGTAGAGGGTTAAGTGATAGACTCCTGGTAGTAGATAGTTAAGTGATAGACTCCTGGTAGTAGAGGGTTAAGTGATAGACTCCTGGTAGTAGAGGGTTAAGTGATAGACTCCTGGTAGTAGAGGGTTAAGTGATAGACTCCTGGTAGTAGCTGGTTAAGTGATAGACTCCTGGTAGTAGATGGTTAAGTGATAGACTCCTGGTAGTAGATGGTTAAGTGATAGACTCCTGGTAGTAGATGGTTAAGTGATAGACTCCTGGTAGTAGATGGTTAAGTGATAGACTCCTGGTAGTAGAGGGTTAAGTGATAGACTCCTGGTAGTAGAGGGTTAAGTGATAGACTCCTGGTAGTAGAGGGTTAAGTGATAGACTCCTGGTAGTAGAGGGTTAAGTGATAGACTCCTGGTAGTAGATAGTTAAGTGATAGACTCCTGGTAGTAGAGGGTTAAGTGATAGACTCCTGGTAGTAGATGGTTAAGTGATAGACTCCTGGTAGTAGATGGTTAAGTGATAGACTCCTGGTAGTAGAGGGTTAAGTGATAGACTCCTGGTAGTAGAGGGTTAAGTGATAGACTCCTGGTAGTAGAGGGTTAAGTGATAGACTCCTGGTAGTAGAGGGTTAAGTGATAGACTCCTGGTAGTAGAGGGTTAAGTGATAGACTCCTGGTAGTAGAGGGTTAAGTGATAGACTCCTGGTAGTAGAGGGTTAAGTGATAGACTCCTGGTAGTAGATAGTTAAGTGATAGACTCCTGGTAGTAGAGGGTTAAGTGATAGACTCCTGGTAGTAGAGGGTTAAGTGATAGACTCCTGGTAGTAGATGGTTAAGTGATAGACTCCTGGTAGTAGAGGGTTAAGTGATAGACTCCTGGTAGTAGAGGGTTAAGTGATAGACTCCTGGTAGTAGAGGGTTAAGTGATAGACTCCTGGTAGTAGAGGGTTAAGTGATAGACTCCTGGTAGTAGAGGGTTAAGTGATAGACTCCTGGTAGTAGAGGGTTAAGTGATAGACTCCTGGTAGTAGAGGGTTAAGTGATAGACTCCTGGTAGTAGATGGTTAAGTGATAGACTCCTGGTAGTAGAGGGTTAAGTGATAGACTCCTGGTAGTAGATGGTGATAGACTCCTGGTAGTAGAGGGTTAAGTGATAGACTCCTGGTAGTAGAGGGTTAAGTGATAGACTCCTGGTAGTAGAGGGTTAAGTGATAGACTCCTGGTAGTAGAGGGTTAAGTGATAGACTCCTGGTAGTAGAGGGTTAAGTGATAGACTCCTGGTAGTAGATGGTTAAGTGATAGACTCCTGGTAGTAGATGGTTAAGTGATAGACTCCTGGTAGTAGATGGTTAAGTGATAGACTCCTGGTAGTAGAGGGTTAAGTGATAGACTCCTGGTAGTAGAGGGTTAAGTGATAGACTCCTGGTAGTAGATGGTTAAGTGATAGACTCCTGGTAGTAGAGGGTTAAGTGATAGACTCCTGGTAGTAGAGGGTTAAGTGATAGACTCCTGGTAGTAGAGGGTTAAGTGATAGACTCCTGGTAGTAGAGGGTTAAGTGATAGACTCCTGGTAGTAGATGGTTAAGTGATAGACTCCTGGTAGTAGATGGTTAAGTGATAGACTCCTGGTAGTAGAGGGTTAAGTGATAGACTCCTGGTAGTAGAGGGTTAAGTGATAGACTCCTGGTAGTAGAGGGTTAAGTGATAGACTCCTGGTAGTAGAGGGTTAAGTGATAGACTCCTGGTAGTAGAGGGTTATAGACTCCTGGTAGTAGAGGGTTAAGTGATAGACTCCTGGTAGTAGATGGTTAAGTGATAGACTCCTGGTAGTAGATGGTTAAGTGATAGACTCCTGGTAGTAGATGGTTAAGTGATAGACTCCTGGTAGTAGATGGTTAAGTGATAGACTCCTGGTAGTAGAGGGTTAAGTGATAGACTCCTGGTAGTAGAGGGTTAAGTGATAGACTCCTGGTAGTAGAGGGTTAAGTGATAGACTCCTGGTAGTAGAGGGTTAAGTGATAGACTCCTGGTAGTAGATAGTTAAGTGATAGACTCCTGGTAGTAGAGGGTTAAGTGATAGACTCCTGGTAGTAGATGGTTAAGTGATAGACTCCTGGTAGTAGATGGTTAAGTGATAGACTCCTGGTAGTAGAGGGTTAAGTGATAGACTCCTGGTAGTAGAGGGTTAAGTGATAGACTCCTGGTAGTAGAGGGTTAAGTGATAGACTCCTGGTAGTAGAGGGTTAAGTGATAGACTCCTGGTAGTAGATAGTTAAGTGATAGACTCCTGGTAGTAGAGGGTTAAGTGATAGACTCCTGGTAGTAGAGGGTTAAGTGATAGACTCCTGGTAGTAGATAGTTAAGTGATAGACTCCTGGTAGTAGAGGGTTAAGTGATAGACTCCTGGTAGTAGAGGGTTAAGTGATAGACTCCTGGTAGTAGAGGGTTAAGTGATAGACTCCTGGTAGTAGCTGGTTAAGTGATAGACTCCTGGTAGTAGATGGTTAAGTGATAGACTCCTGGTAGTAGATGGTTAAGTGATAGACTCCTGGTAGTAGATGGTTAAGTGATAGACTCCTGGTAGTAGATGGTTAAGTGATAGACTCCTGGTAGTAGAGGGTTAAGTGATAGACTCCTGGTAGTAGAGGGTTAAGTGATAGACTCCTGGTAGTAGAGGGTTAAGTGATAGACTCCTGGTAGTAGAGGGTTAAGTGATAGACTCCTGGTAGTAGATAGTTAAGTGATAGACTCCTGGTAGTAGAGGGTTAAGTGATAGACTCCTGGTAGTAGATGGTTAAGTGATAGACTCCTGGTAGTAGATGGTTAAGTGATAGACTCCTGGTAGTAGAGGGTTAAGTGATAGACTCCTGGTAGTAGAGGGTTAAGTGATAGACTCCTGGTAGTAGAGGGTTAAGTGATAGACTCCTGGTAGTAGAGGGTTAAGTGATAGACTCCTGGTAGTAGAGGGTTAAGTGATAGACTCCTGGTAGTAGAGGGTTAAGTGATAGACTCCTGGTAGTAGAGGGTTAAGTGATAGACTCCTGGTAGTAGATAGTTAAGTGATAGACTCCTGGTAGTAGAGGGTTAAGTGATAGACTCCTGGTAGTAGAGGGTTAAGTGATAGACTCCTGGTAGTAGAGGGTTAAGTGATAGACTCCTGGTAGTAGCTGGTTAAGTGATAGACTCCTGGTAGTAGAGGGTTAAGTGATAGACTCCTGGTAGTAGAGGGTTAAGTGATAGACTCCTGGTAGTAGCTGGTTAAGTGATAGACTCCCGGTAGTAGATGGTTAAGTGATAGACTCCTGGTAGTAGAGGGTTAAGTGATAGACTCCTGGTAGTAGATGGTTAAGTGATAGACTCCTGGTAGTAGAGGGTTAAGTGATAGACTCCTGGTAGTAGAGGGTTAAGTGATAATGAAACAGGATAAAGAAGAAAAAAAACATGCATCATTAGAGAAGAGCAACAGACAATTATTTACAATGACATCAACATGAATAACGACATATATATAACGGCAATATCAATATCAACAGTAACCAAATCTACCAATACTACCATTATTGGCATACTATTGGGATACTATTGGCATACTATTGGGATACTATTGGGATACTATTGCTACCATTATTGGTATTTTGGCTCACCCCAGTTTGCGCCCTCCCTTGAAACACATCTACATAAGGCTCTTTGGCCGATTTGGTTACTATTGATGTTGATTAATGTATAATATTCATAATGATGTCATCTTGCTGACTAACTTGAAATGATTTTCTAATTTGTTTACAGTATAAGGCAGGACCTTTAGTTGGGTTGTAGGCGCTACCGATGTTGGTGAAAACTTTACTGTAGACCAGGGTGATTTCGGTCTTGAAGTGTCCTGTGTGTGTGTGTGTAATGTGTGTGTGTGTGTAATGTGTGTGTGTGTCCCCTGTGTGTGTGTGTGTGTGTAATGTGTGTGTGTGTGTAATGTGTGTGTGTGTGTGTCCTGTGTGTGTGTGTGTCCTGTGTGTGTGTGTGTCCTGTGTGTGTGTGTGTAATGTGTGTGTGTGTGTCCTGTGTGTGTGTGTGTCCTGTGTGTGTGTGTGTCCTGTGTGTGTGTGTGTGTAATGTGTGTGTGTGTGTGTAATGTGTGTGTGTGTCCTGTGTGTGTGTGTGTCCTGTGTGTGTGTGTGTCCTGTGTGTGTGTGTGTAATGTGTGTGTGTGTGTGTGTCCTGTGTGTGTGTGTGTCCTGTGTGTGTGTGTGTGTAATGTGTGTGTGTGTCCTGTGTGTGTGTGTGTCCTGTGTGTGTGTGTGTCCTGTGTGTGTGTGTGTAATGTGTGTGTGTGTGTAATGTGTGTGTGTAATCGAGTCCTAGTGACGCTGAGAAGGCCACCTTTGGTCAGTCTGATGGACACAACACAACACCACGCAGTCTTCATCGGAACAGTATGTGTGTCAGTCTGCTGGAAGCACCACTGACCAATGACAGCAGTTGTGTGTCAGTCTGCTGGAAGCACCACTGACCAATGACAGCAGTTGTGTGTCAGTCTGCTGGAAGCACCACTGACCAATGACAGCAGTTGTGTGTCAGTCTGCTGGAAGCACCACTGACCAATGACAGTTGTGTGTCAGTCTGCTGGAAGCACCACTGACCAATGACAGTTGTGTCAGTCTGCTGGAAGCACCACTGACCAATGACAGTTGTGTGTCAGTCTGCTGGAAGCACCACTGACCAATGACAGTTGTGTGTCAGTCTGCTGGAATACTGATGAGAGTGATGTCGATAGATAATGATCTGTGTATCAATATTTCATTTCATTACATTATGCAATGCACCAACTAGCATCAGTGAATGTCTATGGGCCAGTTTCCCGGACATAGATTAAGTCTAATCCTGGACTAAGAAACTATTTCAATGGAAATTCTCCATTGAGAAGGCTTTTTAGTCCGGGTCTAGGCATAATCTGTGTCCGGGAAACTGGCCCTATGAGTCTGTCATTAATTTAAGAGCCCCACATTTTACATTTTACATTTTAGTCATTTAGAAGACGCTCTTATCCAGAGCCACTTACAGTTATGACAATGACAAGAAACACACACTGACAACCTGTATGGTTTCAGCACGTGACCTCATACATACATCCAGAACTTGGCCCATTACCTGTGTAACGTTTGTCCACCTGGCTCTCTGCCTTAGTCATCAGCCTGGCTCTCAGCTCTTCCTCCTGGGCCTCACTGGCACTCAGCCTGCCTCCCAGAGCAACCACCTCCAGAGCCTGAGCTAAAGTTTCCCATGTGAGATAACATTACATAGTTATAATCGTAAGTGCCGCAGGGTTGTGTCCCAGGGTTGTGTCCCAACCGGTACCCTATTCACTTGGTGGTGTCTGACCTGGGGTGCACCAGCCCAGGTCGGAAAACGGAGCAGGCCAAAGCGCCCGTGCCGCTCAGTAGTGGGATCGCGCCTGTGAATAGACGCTTTAGTGCAGCCTGAGCAATACAGCGGGCCCATAGGGCACTGGTCAAAAGTAGTGAGCTTGATGGTCCTCTGTAGCTCAGCTGGTAGAGCACGGCGCTTGTAACGCCAAGATAGTGGGTTCGATCCCCGGGACCACCCGTACACAAAAAAAATGTATGCACGCATGACTGTAAGTCGCTTTGGATAAAAGCGTCTGCTAAATGGCATATTATTATGGATGATTCCCTGCTGGGTAATTTTTTCCGACTTCTCTGAATATTGCCTGAAGTGCAAACATAACATGAGCTGAGCAAGGACACTACAGGTCAGTTACATTTATAAATAAAAACATTTATACTGAAAAGTAATCTAAACGGATGGATTTAGTGTGAGCCTGTGGGCATGAGAGTAAGGCTATAACAACCAGATTTGGTCAGAAATCCAACATGGTAGCTATTAAAAGGCTGTCTGTCTGGGTTATAGATCTCTGTAGCATATTTCTTTATTAATTTACAGTTCATTAAATAACCAGGACATATTTATTGACTTTTCAAGAAGGAATACAATTCAAATAACCATGAAATAAGGCATATGTGCTGTATTCGAAATTATTGCAATCTATTTTATAATCACAGGACGGCGCTGCAGACCACACTAGAAGGCGTGTGATGCGTTGTGTGACGTCACGAATTTAACTTCAAATACCCTTAAAACCCTCTCGTTTCTAGCCGGGTGCAGTGGCGTGCGCCTGTAATCCAAGTTGCTGGGAGGCTTAGGCTGGCGGATCGTTTGAGTTCAGGAGTTCTGAGCTGCAGTGGACTATGCCGATCGGGTGTCCGCACTAAGTTCGGTATCGATATGGTGCTCCTGGGGGAGCCCGGGACCACCAGGTCGTCTAAGGAGGGGTGCACCGGCCCAGGTCGGAAACGGAGCAGGCCAAAGCCCCCGTGCCGCTCAGTAGTGGGATCGCGCCTGTGAATAGACGCTGTTGTGCAGCCTGAGCAATACAGCGGGACCCAGTCTTTTTGAGCTGTTTTTTTGGAGGGGTAAAATATTTATATCCGTTTTGTAACGTTCGATAATTGTTTTATTCTAGCTTGAACGTGTGTAAAGGAAATGGAACTGTCCATAAAACGTGTGTGAAACGTTGGTGGTGTTACTTACCAATGTCTCTAGTATACTAATATAACTGTCATTGTTTTCTGTTTGTTTCAGCTCATTAAACTACTGAAATAAATGTTTTTAAACTACTAAAATAAATGTTTCTTTATGGAAAGACAGCGCTCACACTGACTTTTTCTACAGTATCTATAGCGCCTCGTACTGGAATAAATGTGTAATAATCAGTATTACTTAGAATTACTTAAAATGTCCTAAAGAGTCCGCTATTTGACCGTTGACTGGGAAAGACTTCTAGTTGTGGGTTTGGTGGATGATGGTCTATCACCCTCAAACTCAACTCTGGACCTCGAAGTCAGTTTCGCAGATTTTTTTCTCATTTCCCCCTCTAATCAGGGACTGATTTAGACCTGGGACACCAGGTGGGTGCAATTAAGTATCAGGTAGAAGAGAACCATCAGGCTCCAAACCTCGTAGGGAGTTGAATATCACAACATGTTTTTTGATTGGTTCTTGAACCACCCAAAGGTGATTTATAGCCCCTCCCCCATGTGGACATTCCGATGCCCGGATGAAAGCCAGGACCAAACCGGAACGCGTCGGCTTTGTTTAGCCTGTTATGAAATATTTCTACCAAAATGCCAAGTAAATAAAGGTTTATAAAACAAGAAGTTCCTCCCTCCATTTTTAAAGAGTATGTCCCACGATTAATCCACATAGTTTTAAACGTTTATTATCTCTTTGATTAATCTTTCCACATTTGTGTACTAGATACAAATACATTCAACATCATCATGTTGAAGATATAAATTCTTCCCAAAGTGCTAAAAACAAACAAAAATGTTTTGTTGTTGTTGTTGTTGTTGAATCAAAAGTAACAGTCAGTATCTGGTGTGGCCACCAGCTGCATTAAGTACTGCAGTGCATCTCCTCCTCATGGACTGCACCAGATTTGCCAGTTCTGGCTGTGAGATGTTACCCCACTCTTCCACCAAGGCACCTGCAAGTTCCCAGACATTTCTGAGGGGAATGGCCCTAGCCCTCACCCTCCGATCCAACAGGTCCCAGACGTGCTCAATGGGATTGAGATCCGGGCTCTTCGCTGGCCACGGCAGAACACTGACATTCCTGTCTTGCAGGAAATCACACACAGAACGAGCAGTATGGCTGGTGGCATTGTCATACCAGGTCATGTCAGGATGAACACGCAGGAAGGGTACCACATCAGGGAGGAGGATGTCTTCTCTGTAACGCACAGCATTGAGATTGCCTGCAATGACAACAAGCTCAGTCCGATGATCGATCCCGCTCCAGAGTACAGGCCTCGGCGTAACGCTCATTCCTTCGACGATAAACACGAATCCGACCATCAACCCTGGTGAGACAAAACCTGCATGCCTAAGGCATGTTCACGCAGATGAGCAGGGACCCTGGGCATCTTTCTTTTGGTGTTTTTCAGAGTCAGTAGAAAGGCCTCTTTAATGTCCTAAGTTTTCATAACTGTGACCTTAATTGCCTACCGTCTGTAAGCTGTGGTCCTCTGTAGCTCAGCTGGTAGAGCACGGCGCTTGTAACGCCAAGGTAGTGGGTTCGATCCCCGGGACCACCCATACACAAAAATGTATGCATGCATGACTGTAAGTCGCTTTGGATAAAAGCGTCTGCTAAATGGCATATTATATTATTATTATTATTATGTAAGCTGTTAGTGTCTTAATGACCGTTCCACAGGTGCATGTTCATTAATTGTTTAAGGTTCATTGAACAAGCATGGGAAACAGTGTGTAAACCCTTTACAATGAAGATCTGTGAAGTTATTTGGATTTTTACGAATTATCTTTGAAAGACACGGTCTTGAAAAAGGGACGTTTCTTTTTTTGCTGAGTTTACATAATTTGTCCGTATAGCCTCTCCCCATGGACCAGAGCTAGCCCTCTGTATATGGTCAACAATGGAGCCTTCGCTAAGCCCCACCCCAGAATTTTGGGCAACCAATCGCAGCGCTCCATTGGATTGCAACTGTCATCGAGTTCGACACCCCGGACAAGCTCACGTTTAAATCGCACGAAAGCCAATGAGTGTTATGGCAATATTTGAGAGTATTCTTCAAAAAATATATGTTTAAATGGCAAAAAATGTAACAGTGCACCAGGAGTACTTGTTACTGTGATACCTGAAATGTAGCCCAATATTGGACTAAAGGAGTCTAACGTTACTCCTTATAGTCCAAGGACCTTACATGTTCTGTTTAAAGGCGAATTGGTTCTGGAAGCTAAAACAGCCAAATACTCCCTCTAAACGTGAATCGATGCTCTGATTCTCTGCACCTTTTCACACATCACAACTGCTGCTACCAGACTCTTCTTTTTTGGTATCAGGGCGTTCACACATTTTGTTTGTGCATGGCGCCACCTACTGTGCGGGAGTGTGTGGTCAATCACGTTACATTTTGTGATACTAAAATAATTTAAAAAAAATAAGTATTCATAATATTTCATAAAAATACAAATCACCACCCCATTCCACTACTTTGACCCTAACTGATCCTACACCAGGCCGACAGCCTGGGAGGACGGGACTCTTTGGATCAACACACCTTGTAACTCTTCTGCAGTAAAACCTCGTACACCCCAAGTACTTCTCTGCAGCGGCCCACCACAGCATCTATTTCCTGTGATCTACGTTCCATCTCTGATGTACAGTTGATAACCACTGCTATGAACGCTAAGAAGCCAACCTTACTGAAGCACTAATTCATATCACTCTGTATCGGCCTCGACCTACTACTCACCCTTGACCCATCATCCTCTACTCTCTTCATTGCCTCAGCATACGACACCTTCTGACCCTGGCAACCTCAACCTGTCTCTCTCGCACCGGGCACTTCTGATCCTCAGCAATATGGGCACCCCCACAATTGACACACACAGTTTTTTCCACTGATACAACACATTCCTTTGTCCCAGTCCCTCATGCACACTTCTCACATCTTGGAATCTCCCTCCTACATACTGCTGCAACATGACCATAAGGTCGGGATCTGAAACACCTTAGTGGGTTCGGCACAAAAGCTCTCAAATCAAATCAAATCACATTTTTATTTGCCACATGCGCCGAATACAACAGGTGTAGACATTACAGTGAAATGCTTACTTACAAGCCCTTAACCAACAATGCAGTTTTTTAAAAGAAAAAAGTAAAAGAAAAAAAGTGTTAAATAAACAAAAATGTCAGCAAATAACTAAAGAGCAGCAGTAAAATAAAACAACAGTAGGGAGGCTATATACAGGGGGGTACCGGTACAGAGTCAATGGGAAATAACAGTAGGGAGGCTATATACAGGGGGGTACCGGTACAGAGTCAATGGGAAATAACAGTAGGGAGGCTATATACAGGGGGGTACCGGTACAGAGTCAATGGGAAATAACAGTAGGGAGGCTATATACAGGGGGGTACCGGTACAGAGTCAATGGGAAATAACAGTAGGGAGGCTATATACAGGGGGGTACCGGTACAGAGTCAATGGGAAATAACAGTAGGGAGGCTATATACAGGGGGGTACCGGTACAGAGTCAATGGGAAATAACAGTAGGGAGGCTATATACAGGGGGGTACCGGTACAGAGTCAATGGTAAATAACAGTAGGGAGGCTATATACAGGGGGGTACCGGTACAGAGTCAATGGGAAATAACAGTAGGGAGGCTATATACAGGGGGGTACCGGTACAGAGTCAATGGGAAATAACAGTAGGGAGGCTATATACAGGGGGTACCGGTACAGAGTCAATGGGAAATAACAGTAGGGAGGCTATATACAGGGGGGTACCGGTACAGAGTCAATGGGAAATAACAGTAGGGAGGCTATATACCGGGGGGTACCGGTGCAGAGTCAATGGGAAATAACAGTAGGGAGGCTATATACAGGGGGGTACCGGTACAGAGTCAATGGGAAATAACAGTAGGGAGGCTATATACAGGGGGTACCGGTACAGAGTCAATGGGAAATAACAGTAGGGAGGCTATATACAGGGGGGTACCGGTACAGAGTCAATGGGAAATAACAGTAGGGAGGCTATATACAGGGGGGTACCGGTACAGAGTCAATGGGAAATAACAGTAGGGAGGCTATATACAGGGGGTACCGGTACAGAGTCAATGGGAAATAACAGTAGGGAGGCTATATACAGGGGGGTACCGGTACAGAGTCAATGGGAAATAACAGTAGGGAGGCTATATACAGGGGGGTACCGGTACAGAGTCAATGGGAAATAACAGTAGGGAGGCTATATACAGGGGGGTACCGGTACAGAGTCAATGGGAAATAACAGTAGGGAGGCTATATACCGGGGGGTACCGGTACAGAGTCAATGGGAAATAACAGTAGGGAGGCTATATACAGGGGGGTACCGGTACAGAGTCAATGGGAAATAACAGTAGGGAGGCTATATACAGGGGGGTACCGGTACAGAGTCAATGGGAAATAACAGTAGGGAGGCTATATACAGGGGGGTACCGGTACAGAGTCAATGGGAAATAACAGTAGGGAGGCTATATACAGGGGGGTACCGGTACAGAGTCAATGGGAAATAACAGTAGGGAGGCTATATACAGGGGGGTACCGGTGCAGAGTCAATGTGGTTTGTTTGTGTTGCACCAGAATGCAAGGGAAAGCAGTTATGCATCGTAGGGGACTGAAGTTGTGTTAGTGTGACTCATTGCAGACACAGGCATTAGTAAAGGGACTCCTAGTCTTCACCCAGTATCTCAGATTGTCACTGGTCATAGTAAAGGGACTCCTGGTCTTCACCCAGTTGCTCAGATTGTCACTGGTCATAGTGAAGGGACTCCTGGTCTTCACCCAGTATCTCAGATTGTCATTGGTCATAGTGAAGGGACTCCTGGTCTTCACCCAGTTGCTCAGATTGTCACTGGTCATAGTGAAGGGACTCCTGGTCTTCACCCAGTATCTCAGATTGTCACTGGTCACAGTGAAGGGACTCCTGGTCTTTACCCAGTATCTCAGATTGTCATTGGTCATTTAGCCTTCCCCCCCCATGCTTTTAATTTGTTCCCATTCTGACTATTCCTGTATTAGCCTACAGGCCTATTGAATGAAAGACATTTAAGTTGTAAAAACCAAATATTATCTATTACCTATTCTTATTCTATTTAGTAATGCCAATGTTGAATGAGACGACGTATTCCCCTCAAAGTTCTTGATTTATTAACATTATATTATTTGTGAATGTCTTTCCTTATCAGATGTTGCCAAATGCCATTTGTAATGTTTTGATACAGATACACTGAGTGTACAAAACATTAGGAACACCGGATCGTTCCATGACACACGACTGACCAGGTGAATCCAGGTGAAAGATAAGATCCCTTATTGATGTCACCTGTTTAATCCACTTCAAATCAGTGTAGATGAAGGGGAGGAGACAGGTTAAAGAAGGATTTCTAGGCCTTAAGACAACTGAGACATGGATTGTCTTTGTGTGCTTTTCAGAGGGTGAACGGGCAAGACAAAATATTTAAGTGCCTTTGAACGGGGTACGGTAGTAGGTGCCAGGCGCACCGGTTTGAGTGTGTCAAGAACTGCAACGCAGCTGGGTTTTTCACGCTCAACAGTTTCCTGTGTGTATCAAGAATGGTCCACCACCCAAAGGACATCCAGTCAGCTGGAAACATTGACGTCAACGTGGGCCGGAATCCGGGTGGAACGCTTTGGAACACCTTGTAGAGTCCACGCCCCGACGAATTGAGGCTGTTCTGAGGGCAAAAGGGGGGAGCAACTCCCCATTAGGAAGGTGCGCCTAATGGTTTGGACACTCAGTGTGAATGTGTTTAATATACAATCCAGACAAGGAAGTGTCTGATAACGGAACATTCCATAGAATTCTAGAAAAATACCACCGTTCACTAAAACGGCTGTAACTCATTCACAGTAAAAAAGTATTACTATTCTGATTTCAGATTTTAAATCTTTACAAAATAAAACATAGAGTAAAACTATCTTCATTAGGAAGTTGTTTAAATGGCAGTAAAGCTGAGAGGAGTTTCTTATCGATGGGTTCCAGTCACCTTGTAAACAGTCCATTACAGTTTCTAAGGGAAGGGAGGAGGGGAGCCCCACTAGTTCTCCTCATAAATACCTGGATGGTTGACTGGGTCTCACCTCAAATGGCACCCTTTTCCCTTTATAGTGCACTACTTTTGACCAGGGTCCATAGGGTGCCATTTGGTATGCATGCTAGGTCTCACCCCCCCTGTGACTATCCCCCTGCAGCTGGTGAGGTGCCGCTGAGATGGGAGTAGAGTAGGCTGGTGGAAACCCCAAAGCTATGTGCAAATGTGTGAGAGACCCAGTCATCCATGGGGAGTATCTAAACTTCAGTACGGTAGATACTCTGACCCAGTCATCCATGGGGGGAGTGTCTATCTAAACTTCAGTACGGTAGATACTCTGACCCAGTCATCCATGGGGGGAGTGTCTATCTAAACTTCAGTACGGTAGATACTCTGACCCAGTCAGTTGTTTGGGAAAAAAGCGTAGATTTTCATATAATATACACATTTTCACAGGTGTTTTTTTCTTCTTGACTGATTACCATTAGATTGTTGTGGTGCTATTGTATGTCATATCATTTGAAAGGGCTGTTTCTCAGCTTTCAAAATATACATCAGGTTTTCATATATGGTTTGACACCAGCAAATGTAGCTCATTAATGCATGCAGAGTTCATAGTCTTTCAGCCAGTTTTGGGGAAATCCTGCCAGAGATGCAACAATGCCAATATGGCTTTTTACAGTTAGCTGGTGTTCTAAAGCCTAGTGTTTCCATGGTCCATGCTATCCGGTATCCTTGGGACGTCCCTATCCCATTGAAGTTTAAATAGAAAATGGTTAAGGTAAGGGTTAAGTTTTGGGTTAGGTTATGGTTAGGGTAAGGGTAGGGGTTAGGGTTTAGGGTATGGACGTCCCAAGGATCCCAGATAGCACTGACGGTGTTTCCGTTCCCCCTTTAAACGTGACCATGTCAGAGGTATTGGACTTCACGGCAGTTGCCATCCATTGGAATGCTTTGATTGGTTACCCAACATTCTGGGGTGGGGCTTAGTGAAGGGTCAATTATTAGGCCTACATTAATTCAACGATGTTCTCAGATGCTTTGCTGTGTTAAAACCACAGCTATCTGAATAAAGATCTACTGATCAAAGGTTAAATTCTCCACAGTGATTCATCTGGTTGTGGTTAGTTGAAACGTCCGTACGCCTCCTACGGTGATTTTCCCAGGAATGGAGTGACCACAGCACAGGGACTTTTCTCTAAAAGTGGGGGGTTTCAGATCCGATACAGATCAACACCGACCAGGGCCTGACCCTATTCCATATAGTGCAGCAACTACTTTCACCATGGGCCCTGGTCTAAAGTAGTGCATTAAAAAGAGAATAGGGTACATATTGGGTTGGATTCTGGTCTTGTCCGTTAAGCTCTTCTGAATGCCTGTGAAGGCAGAACATGTTTCTCTGTGGTGGATTCTTCTAGCAGACGCTGTTTGGGTCTGAGGGTTTTCTTTTCATGCTACCGTGTGAAACAACAACAACAACAACAACCCAAAACAACAACAACAACAATAACTTCAAAATGGTGGAAACATTATGAAGTGAAACCTTCCACGTAAGGTTACATGTTGCCTATGTAGTAGACTAGAGGACATATAAAATACAGTATTTCATGGTGTAGGTTTCTGATGAAATACACAGGAACAGCAAGAAGATGATGACACACACACACAGACACACACACACAGACACACACACACACACACACACACACAGACAGACACACAGACACACACACACACACAGACACACACAGACACACACACAGGCTATTCCAGTATTTACCAATGTAGTCCGTCCTCTGATAGTAAAAGTGATATATATATATTTTTTTAAGATCCCAAATGTGCCAAAAAATAATCCTGACTTTCATATCGATATAACTTCCAGTTATATTACACTTAGCCCTTTACAGTAAAAGCAGAGAGGAGTTTCTTATCGATGGGTTCCAGTCACCTTGTAAACAGTCCATTACAGTAAAAGCAGAGAGGAGTTTCATAGGGCAGGGAGGAGGGGAGCCCCACTAGTTCTCCCCATACATACCTGGATGGTTGACTGGGTCTCACCTCAAATGGCACCCTTTTCCCTTTATAGTGCACTACTTTTGACCAGGGTCCATAGGGTGCCATTTGGTATGCATGCTAGGTCTCACCCCCCCCCCCTGTGACTATCCCCCTGCAGCTGGTGAGGTGCCGCTGAGATGGGAGTAGAGTAGGCTGGTGGAAACCCCAAAGCTATGTGCAAATGTGTGAGAGACCCAGTCATCCATGGGGAGTATCTAAACTTCAGTACGGTAGATACTCTGACCCAGTCATCCATGGGGGGAGTGTCTATCTAAACTTCAGTACGGTAGATACTCTGACCCAGTCATCCATGGGGAGTATCTAAACTTCAGTACGGTAGATACTCTGACCCAGTCATCCATGGGGGGAGTGTCTATCTAAACTTCAGTACGGTAGATGCTCTGTTAGCAGGTGAAGGAATGCCCATCCTTCTTTTTGTAGCCAGTATGTGTTAGGCTGCTGTCAGATCTGTGCTTGTTTGACTTGACAATGACAGCAAAGGAGTTGGCAAGAGCACAAAACAGATCTGGGACCAGGATAAATATTTGTATCTAATATGGAACAATTAGATTTCTTCATTCCTGGCCCATTTTATTGCTGTATTCATATGAAAATATATCTAATTTGATAATCACCGTCTCTCTCTCTATGAAACTGTGTATAACAGTCATAGGAGGTTGTTGGCACCTTAATTGGGGAGGACGGGCTCGTGGTAATGGCTGGAGTGGAATCAGCGGAATGGTATCAAATACATCAAACACGTGGTCTGATGCCGTTCCATTTGCTCCGTTCCAGCCATTATTATGAGCCGTCCTCCCCTCAGCAGCCTCCTCTGGTAACAGTGTCTCATTCTACCATTCTACCTCCTAATATTCCAGTCAGGCTAATTGCATGATCAGTCCGTGTACTGAGAATATGATATATTCCCCGCTGTAGATAGAAGAACGGGGTTCCTGTGGGGTTTACTTGATAGTAGACATGCCCCCTATAGGTTCATACCGCTATGCAAAATTTCCAAGGGTCATGTGACTTCCAGTCTGGTGTCACTAACCCTGTTTTTCTTTTTTTTTTAACCAGAAACCACATCAGACGCTGGCTGCTAATTAGGCAGACATAATGTGTGTGTGTGTGTGTGTGGAGATAGGGGTGTGTGTGTGTGTGTGAGAGAGAAAGAGAGAGAGAGAGAGAGAGAGAGAGAGAGAGAGGGAGGGAGGGAGGGCAGGAGAGAGATAGGTATAGAGAGAGAGTGAGTGAATAGAGGAGTGAGAGAGAGAAAGAGAAAGAGGAGAGAACTAGTTCTTACTCATTAAGCGACCAACCAAGTTCAGCGTAGCACACTCTCTCTGCTGCACACACACACAGCGATACAGACACAAATAAAAAGCAGAAGTGGTGAGAGGAACAGGGTTTGGGGCAACGTGGTTGGCTATGGCTCACAGCTCTGACAGCAATGATTCCAGTTACACTAAATCCCCTTCGCCGGCGGGCAGCAGGAGGGTATGGACAACCTTTCACTATCTATTACCTTCTCTCTTTATAGCATTTATTCAGTTATGACGTGTTATCATTGGGATGTTTAGACATGGTAGATTTATTGCTTGGTACATCATTTCAATTTACAGACAGATGGGGCATTTACAGTCACGTGTTTTCAATAACATATTGTCGAGGAGTAATCATCACAATCATACTCTTATCATGTGCTCTGTATTGGGTTGACACTCATTTTTGTCTTTACTGTGGTCATTTTCAACTCTCTCTCGCTCTCTCTGTCTCTCTCTCTCTCTCTCATGCACACATTGGCTTGTTAAATGACATGTTTTGGCGGGTCTGGTTGGTTTTTACGATTGGGCATCTAGGACGTGTCTTCTTCCATAGTATTTTGCTTTAGATTGAAATGTAGTATCATGCAGAAATGTAGAATCATGTAAAAATTTTGAATCGTGCAGAAATGTAGAATCATGTAGTACAACAATGAGGAGTTTCCTTGACAACAGTTATTTGTAAATGTACAGTGGGGAAAAAAAGTATTTAGTCAGCCACCAATTGTGCAAGTTTTCCCACTTAAAAAGATGAGAGAGGCCTGTAATTTTCATCATAGGTACACGTCAACTATGACAGATAAATTGAGAAAAAAAAATCCAGAAAATCACATTGTAGGATTTTTAATGAATTTATTTGCAAATTATGGTGGAAAATAAGTATTTGGTCACCTACAAACAAGCAAGATTTCTGGCTCTCACAGACCTGTAACTTATTCTTTAAGAGGCTCCTCTGTCCTCCACTCGTTACCTGTATTAATGGCACCTGTTTGAACTTGTTATCAGTATAAAAGACACCTGTCCACAACCTCAAACAGTCACACTCCAAACTCCACTATGGCCAAGACCAAAGAGCTGTCAAAGGACTCCAGAAACAAAATTGTAGACCTGCACCAGGCTGGGAAGACTGAATCTGCAATAGGTAAGCAGCTTGGTTTGAAGAAATCAACTGTGGGAGCAATTATTAGGAAATGGAAGACATACAAGACCACTGATAATCTCCCTCGATCTGGGGCTCCACGCAAGATCTCACCCCGTGGGGTCAAAATGATCACAAGAACGGTGAGCAAAAATCCCAGAACCACACGGGGGGACCTAGTGAATGACCTGCAGAGAGCTGGGACCAAAGTAACAAAGCCTACCATCAGTAACACACTACGCCACCAGGGACTCAAATCCTGCAGACGTGTCCCCCTGCTTAAGCCAGTACATGTCCAGGCCCGTCTGAAGTCTGCTAGAGTGCATTTGGATGATCCAGAAGAGGATTGGGAGAATGTCATATGGTCAGATGAAACCAAAATATAACTTTTTGGTAAAAACTCAACTCGTCATGTTTGGAGGACAAAGAATGCTGAGTTGCATCCAAAGAACATCATACCTACTGTGAAGCATGGGGGTGGAAACATCATGCTTTGGGGCTGTTTTTCTGCAAAGGGACCAGGACGACTGATCCGTGTAAAGGAAAGAATGAATGGGGCCATGTATCGTGAGATTTTGAGTGAAAACCTCCTTCCATCAGCAAGGGCATTGAAGATGAAACGTGGCTGGGTCTTTCAGCATGACAATGATCCCAAACACACCGCCCGGGCAACGAAGGAGTGGCTTCGTAAGAAGCATTTCAAGGTCCTGGAGTGGCCTAGCCAGTCTCCAGATCTCAACCTCATAGAAAATCTTTGGAGGGAGTTGAAAGTCCGTGTTGCCCAGCGACAGCCCCAAAACATCACTGCTCTAGAGGAGATCTGCATGGAGGAATGGGCCAAAATACCAGCAACAGTGTGTGAAGACTTACAGAAAACGTTTGACCTGTGTCATTGCCAACAAAGGGTATATAACAAAGTATTGAGAAACTTTTGTTATTGACCAAATACTTATTTCCCACCATAATTTGCAAATAAATTCATTTAAAATCCTACAATGTGATTTTCTGGATTTTTTTTCCTCATTTTGTCTGTCATAGTTGACGTGTACCTATGATGAAAATTACAGGCCTCTCTCATCTTTTTAAGTGGGAGAACTTGCACAATTGGTGGCTGACTAAATACATTTTTTCCCCACTGTAGGTGTGGTCTGGGAATCAAGGCCGTTTGATGAAGGGATGAGCTGATAGACTTAACATTGCAATATTGCACCTGCAGGGAAGGGTTGGTTTGGGGTGGGTCTCAGATCACGCCTTGTTTCATGTCCTGAATACTTCAGTTCTCATGGTATCAGAATAACTCAGCTTTGTAGAAATGATGCGTCAGTCAAGCCATGCACCAGAGAGATGTCTCATCCTAGAACTGTCAATATTGTTATGCATGATTATACATTTTCAATCTATAATATCTACTGTATATTGGAATGAACCCTAATACTCCACCCGTTAGTGTAAGTTAGTTGGGGTGGGCAACAGTTACCGTCCTGTCAGGAAGATGACTCTTCCCCGTGTCTCTCCCCAGGGCTCCTCAGACAACATAAAGAAAGTGATGAGAAGGGAGAAGAACCGTATCGCTGCCCAGAAGAGCAGGATGAGACAGACCCAGAAGGCAGACAGTCTACACCTGGTGAGGAGGACTACCCACAATGCAACACACCGATGCATGTCTGGCTATGAGTTAGGAGGACTACCCACAATGCAACACACTGATGCATGTCTGGCTATGAGTTAGGAGGACTACCCACAATGCAACACACTGATGCGTGCGCCATGTCTGGCTATGAGTTAGGAGGACTACCCACAATGCAACACACCGATGCGTGCACCATGTCTGGCTATGAGTTAGGATGACTATCCACCAGGCCCTGTGTATGGCACCATATCCAAGTACGACTGGGCTTGGCATTGGCAATCTAGCAGTGAGTCAATTGTGGCCTGAATAAAATAAATACACAGTCTACCCATGCAGTGTTCCCAAAACCTGCATGGTGAAGTTGCAAACTTTGGCAGGTCACCCCAAAAGCCGATTTATAACCTCTAAAAGCCTGGTCCCAGATCTGTTGTCTCCTTCTATAGCCTGGTCCCAGATCTGTTTACATTTTACATTTTAGTCATTTAGCAGACGCTCTTATCCAGAGCGACTTACATGAGCAATTAGGGTTAAGTGCCTTGCTTAAGGGCACATCGACAGATTTTTCACCTAGTCGGCTCAGGGATTAGAACCAGCGACCTTTCGGTTACTGGCACAACGGTTACTGGCACAACGCTCTTACCCACTAAGCTACCTGCCGCCCGTTGTCTCCTTCTATAGCCTGGTCCCAGATCTGTTGTCTCCTTCTAAGCCTGGTCCAAGATCTGTTGTCTCCTTCTATAGCCTGGTCCCAGATCTGTTGTCTCCTTCTAAGCCTGGTCCCAGGTCTGTTATCTCCTTCTATAGCCTGGTCCCAGATCTGTTGTCTCCTTCTAAGCCTGGACCAAGATCTGTTGTCTCCTTCTATAGCCTGGTCCCAGATCTGTTGTCTCCTTCTAAGCCTGGTCCCAGGTCTGTTATCTCCTTCTATAGCCTGGTCCCAGATCTGTTGTCTCCTTCTAAGCCTGGTCCCAGGTCTGTTATCTCCTTCTATAGCCTGGTCCCAGATTTGTTGTCTCCTTCTATAGCCTGGTCCCAGATCTGTTGTCTCCTTCTATAGCCTGGTCCCAGATCTGTTGTCTCCTTCTATAGCCTGGTCCCAGATCTGTTGTCTTCTTCTATAGCCTGGTCCCAGATCTGTTGTCTCCTTCTATAGCCTGGTCCCAGATCTGTTTGTGCTCTTGCCAACTCCATTGCTCATTGTCAAGCCAAACAAGGAGTGGGCATGATAGCACAAACAGACTGGCACTCAGGCTACAACAAGTCAGTAACAGACTGGTTATGTAGTAATCAGACAGCCAGACGGATCAGACTGGTTATGTAGTAATCAGACAGCCAGACGGATCAGACTGGTTATGTAGTAATCAGACAGCCAGACGGATCAGACTGGTTATGTAGTAATCAGACAGCCAGACGGATCAGACTGGTTATGTAGTAATCAGACAGCCAGACGGATCAGACTGGTTATGTAGTAATCAGACAGCCAGACGGATCAGACTGGTTATGTAGTAATCAGACAGCCAGACGGATCAGACTGGTTATGTAGTAATCAGACAGCCAGACGGATCAGACTGGTTATGTAGTAATCAGACAGCCAGACGGATCAGACTGGTTATGTAGTAATCAGACAGCCAGACGGATCAGACTGGTTATGTAGTAATCAGACAGCCAGACGGATCAGACTGGTTATGTAGTAATCAGACAGCCAGACGGATCAGACTGGTTATGTAGTAATCAGACAGCCAGACGGATCAGACTGGTTATGTAGTAATCAGACAGCCAGACGGATCAGACTGGTTATGTAGTAATCAGACAGCCAGACGGATCAGACTGGTTATGTAGTAATCAGACAGCCAGACGGATCATTGATTATTGATTTACTGGGCCGGGGGAACACAGCGGAGCTTTATTTTCAAGTCCTTCAAATCGCAGGGACCATTTACCCAGTGAACCACTATGATAAGGTTATAAAGAAGAAACTGTGTTGTTGAAATCTGTGTTGGTCTGTGTTGATTGGTGTTGATCTGTGTTGATCTGTGTTGGTTGGTGTTGATCTGTGTTGGTTGGTGTTGATCTGTGTTGGTTGGTGTTGATCTGTGTTGATCTGTGTTAGTTGGTGTTGATCTGTGTTTTATCTGTGTTGGTCTGTGTTGATCTGTGTTTTATCTGTGTTGGTTGGTGTTGATCTGTGTTGATCTGTGTTAGTTGGTGTTGATCTGTGTTGATCTGTGTTAGTTGGTGTTGATCTGTGTTGGTCTGTGTTGGTCTGTGTTGGTCTGTGTTGGTCTGTGTTGATCTGTGTGGGTCTGTGTTGGTCTGTGTTGGTCTGTGTTGATCTGTGTTGGTCTGTGTTGGTCTGTATGAGATGATATTGACAAAGTGCTGATGGACCATGTGGTGATGTGTCATCGTGGCTTCTGTTGGGCTCAACACTTAGGGTTAATCCCAAATGGCACCATATTCCCTATATAGTGCACTACTTCTGATTCTGATACCTATGAGCCCTGGTCAAAATAAATGCACTAAATAGGGAATAGGTTGTATTTGGGACGCAACCGTGGCCAGATCTCTGCCTGTTTGCTGCGGTGCTGAGTATTCATTATCACATGTGGGGGCATCAGAATGATTACTAATAATTATTACACTGAATGTTAATATCAAAAAATTTGTTTTCCCAGTTTTTTTCCTATCTGCTGTGGTAGTTCTATGTAGCAGACTAGCAGAAGCAATACGACTCTACACCCGTTGTTCTCTGAAGCAGACTAGGTCTGCATCCCCAAATAGCACCCTATTCCCTATGTAGTGCACTACTTTTGACCAGGGCTCTGGACAAAAGTAGTGCACTTCATAGAGGAATAAGGGGGTTATTTGGGATGCACTTAGCAGCAGTAATACAGCAGGTCATACAAGCACGTGACTGGAGGTATTTCAGGTGTAGTCAAAGTGAAAAGAACACAATCACTTTCATTTCAACGTCTCTTTCTGTTCATTGACTGGCTGGGTTTTAGTCACTGACTTTCACTGCTGTCGCTCTGTAAAGTCTAGTAGAGAACACCTATTTCCGTTTGTAGAAGCTACAAATACATTTAGTCTTAGCGGTTAGTGTTGCTGAAGAGAGGTAGAGTTGATCAATGGGACACCATGCAGTTCTGAAGAGAGTATTGTTTATCAATGGGACACCATGCAGTTCTGAAGAGAGTAGTGTTTATCAATGGGACACCATGCAGTTCTGAAGAGAGTAGTGTTTATCAATGGGACACCATGCAGTTCTGAAGAGAGTAGTGTTTATCAATGGGACACCATGCAGTTCTGAAGAGAGTAGTGTTTATCAATGGGACACCATGCAGTTCTGAAGAGAGTAGTGTTTATCAATGGGACACCATGCAGTTCTGAAGAGAGTAGTGTTTATCAATGGGACACCATGCAGTTCTGAAGAGAGGTAGTGTTTATCAATGGGACACCATGCAGTTCTGAAGAGAGTAGTGTTTATCAATGGGACACCATGCAGTTCTGAAGAGAGTATTGTTTATCAATGGGACACCATGCAGTTCTGAAGAGAGTAGTGTTTATCAATGGGACACCATGCAGTTCTGAAGAGAGTAGTGTTTATCAATGGGACACCATGCAGTTCTGAAGAGAGTAGTGTTTATCAATGGGACACCATGCAGTTCTGAAGAGAGTAGTGTTTATCAATGGGACACCATGCAGTTCTGAAGAGAGTAGTGTTTATCAATGGGACACCATGCAGTTCTGAAGAGAGTAGTGTTTATCAATGGGACACCATGCAGTTCTGAAGAGAGTATTGTTTATCAATGGGACACCATGCAGTTCTGAAGAGAGTAGTGTTTATCAATGGGACACCATGCAGTTCTGAAGAGAGTAGTGTTTATCAATGGGACACCATGCAGTTCTGAAGAGAGTATTGTTTATCAATGGGACACCATGCAGTTCTGAAGAGAGTAGTGTTTATCAATGGGACACCATGCAGTTCAGCTGAGGACACTTTCTTCATAAGGTCTATGGTATCATGTCAAAATCAATGCATTTAGAGCTGCTAGAAGACATCTGTGCAACTCTTAACTCTTGAGGAAATATGTCTGTATTTAATAGAATGCTGGTCGAACATAGTTTTTTTTCAGTAGTTTAGAAAGACAATTTCGTTAAATCTACAACAATTTAACATTGTATTTTTCTTTGATGTCTTTTGCTCTGAGGTCCCCATGTACGTATATAAATGTTCCATTACAGTGTGGGCCTGCACATTATCAGGGCCAGATGTTCAGGGTTTAAGGTACGAGCTCTGCGTATCCGTGGGTGATCATGGCCTTTCACTCCCAGAGGTGTGGGGAACAAAACAGGTTAGATAGAATCGTTCCACTGTGTTCCTTTAAAGGTCGAGACAGGGCCAGGGTTAGAGGAGGCCTGGGTAAACCCCAGCGCTCACGTCACTTATCCTAACAACCCACTGACACGGATCCTTTACCAGAAATGACAGACGTTCTCTCCCCTCCTGCCCACGGCTACTACTAAACCTTATTTACACAGGAGAGAGAGAGAGAGACTACTACTCAGGAAACAGGAAACGTGTCACAGTGAGGGAAAATTCAACTTCCTGTTTATCAAGCGAGTTGAAGAAACCATAAAACCACAGAATATGCTTAGACTAACACGCCCTGTGATGAGGCCTGGGGTGAGCCAACATTGGTCCGTCCCCCCTTAACACGCTCTGTGAGGGAGGGCTGATGAATAAGCCGCCTCACAGAACTAGAGCAGATGGTTTACATAGAAGAATCACATAGACTGGATCTACCAACCACCACCACCCACGTACTGGGTTTCCACAAAGGTCATTGACTCTGAAATCTAACCAGATCTGATGGTGGAGTTCAGAAGAAAAACGCCTTGCTGCACGAAAAGATTAGAAGATTATTTGTTGACAAATGAATGACAGCAGCAGGGGGGATTTCTTTTGAATCATTTTTCCCATCAAAGCTGAAGTTACAGAAAGACTGATGATGCGTTGGTTGTTTAAACGATGACCTGAGATGTAATCCATGTAACCTAGGGTCGAACCATACAGGTCATTGGCATTCAGCATAGCAGTGCCACAAAATAGTTTAATTGTATTTTCACTGTACAGAGAAGAATTCATACTGAAATTTCAGTTGTGACCATTTGATAATTAGGTCATCAGCTTCATTCATTTATTTATTCAGTTTGACTGATTCCTATTAACTGTCTGCCAAATAAGAATGAGCCTCCCCTGAGTCTAGTTCCTCTGCAGGTTTCCTCCTTCTAGGGAGTTTCCTTGCTACTGTGCTGCAGCTTGCTCTTTGGGTTCTAGGCTGGGTTACTGTAAAGCAGGCTGGGTTACTGTAAAGCAGGCTGGGTTACTGTAAAGCAGGCTGGGTTACTGTAAAGCAGGCTGGGTTACTGTAAAGCAGGCTGGGTTACCGTAAAGCATGCTGGGTTACTGTAAAGCAGGCTGGGTTACTGTAAAGCAGGCTGGGTTGCTGTAAAGCAGGCTGGGTTACTGTAAAGCAGGCTGGGTTACTGTAAAGCAGGCTGGGTTACTGTAAAGCAGGCTGGGTTACTGTAAAGCTGGGTGGGTTACTGTAAAGCAGGCTGGGTTACCGTAAAGCAGGCTGGGTTACTGTAAAGCAGGCTGGGTTACCGTAAAGCAGGCTGGGTTACTGTAAAGCAGGCTGGGTTACTGTAAAACAGGCTGGGTTACTGTAAAGCACTTTGTAATACCCAGTGATGTAAAAGGGCCTTTATACATACATTTCATTGATTGATTGGTTCCTATTGTTTCAGGAGAGTGAGAACCTGGAGAAGGAGAACACAGCTCTGAGGAAGGAGGTGAAGAGACTAACAGAAGAGGCCAAGTATCTCTCCTCCGTCCTGACTACCCATGAGCCTCTCTGCACCGGCCTGCCCCCCCAGATGACCCCTGACCTCCTCTACTCCCCTCATCATCACTCCGTCTCCCCCCACCACCACGGGAGCAGTGTTTTCCACCACCAGCACAGCATCGCTGTGTCGCACTACCAGCACTGATCACCACCGACCACCAGGGGGTGCTAAAGAGAAGCTGGAGAGGTTTACTGACCTTGGTAAAGTGGGTGAAGAGAGCCACTTGAACTAGCCTCGTTAAACCAGGTCAGTCTGGTTTCAAGAGGCTACACTTGAACAGGATGAAGTTAAAGACTGGTGTTTTAGGCAGAATTAATGGTATCTTTGTTTCAATGGAACAGGCAGCTCTCATTAATGGTATCTTTGTTTCAATGGAACAGGCAGCACTCATTAATGGTATCTTTGTTTCAATGGAACAGGCAGCACTCATGAATGGTGTCTTTGTTTCAATGGAACAGGCAGCACTCGTGAATGGTGTCTTTGTTTCAGTGGATCAGGCAGCACTCGTGAATGGTGTCTTTGTTTCAGTGGAACAGGCAGCACTCGTGAATGGTATCTTTGTATCAGATCAACTATTTTATGATTTTAAAAGATGAAAAATGCTGCTTTTACACAGGCAGCCAAATTCTGATATTTTGCCCAATTATTGGCAAAAGATCTGATCTGATTGGTCAAAAGACGAATTAGTGGCAAAAGATCAGAATTGGGCTGCATGTGTAAACACAGCCAAAGGCACATAGATGTGAAATTACCATCTATGACTCGACCATAGAACCAATGGCTTGACTATGCAAATAGTCCATATCTACAGGACAGAAAACCAGCATGATTAAATATTACCCAGAACAAAGTTCTGTGGACATTTTTTATTGTACCATTGCTATTTATACAACAATGAAATTATTCCGTTTTACATTTCAAGTCATTTATATAGGCCTATTACAACGTGTTGCCGCAAGGACTGGGACGATACTGGTATCGCGATACTTGTTAGTATCGTGGCAAGGAAACAAAACACAAAGCAGATTTAACTTCTTTAGGAAATCAGCCCTAATGTTGGAAACAAACATCATGTTGTCGTCCAGAGTCACATTTATTTATTTTCCAAGCTATAGCACACAATATTTTACAAACAGAAGGTTTTTGATCGACCAAAGAATTTGATTTGCTTCCTGTTTCCATTTTTTGCCATGGAAAGAATATTGCGATACTCGTATCATCCCGGCCCTAGTTTTGTGTGCATTTCTCATTCTCAGGACTACCACTATTGCATATGACTGATTGGAGCATTGAAAAATAGCTTGAATCACTCAATGATGTGTAAAAAAAAAAAAAAAAAATCATTCACAAAACAGTGCTGCTTTTCTAGTTTGATATGAATACATGTATATTCTGCCTAAGTGATACGTACAGTTTGATAATAACTTTGCTAATTTAAGGATCTACGTTCGAATCCTCTTGAAATTGTGTTTCGATTTTTTAACGGTCACAAGGTGGCGCTGTGTATCTATAAGTAATGAAGGGTAAGCCTTGGTAAGGTACGGCATTGTATGCTCCGATATAAATGATTATCTTATGGACTGGCACTGAGACAGGACTTACAGGGTCTAGTTTACCATCAGTAGTATTGTGCTTGTACTTTTTTAAAGACTTTTTTTTTAATGTTGTATTGAAAATGATTTTTTTAAAATGTTGTCTTACTGTACATTTAAAAATAAAAGATAGAAAGTTTGAAATTGTTTTAAAATGCAAATAGTGAATTTAGGGTTGGAAGCAAATGTTTTCGGCAATGAGCAAATTTCAGGTCTGCTGAGGGAAAACTTGAACGTTGTGAAAATTCTGTGCAACTTCCAGCGCGTGTTTACTGTGAACACTGAGGCTGTACCCGCTTTAAGTTACAGTTTTAACAGTGGCCCAGTAGGCTACTGTGGCTATTTGATCGTAATGTAGGCATATCAGTGGCCTACCATCAAAAACAATGGAGAAAATGCATCCCATAACATTTTAACATGGAAATAGCTGTTCTATCATTCAGCCTACAGTAGCAGCCAATGTGTGGTGTTCAATGTAGGCCTACATTCCATGAGACTTTTGAAAAAAACATGCATGGCTTGACATTAACCTGTTAATCCACTTGTCCTTCAGACAAGGAGGTGACTGAAAATGTTGTTGTGTGTTGTTTGATGCAAGAAACCGCATTATTATTCCCATACCATTATTACAGAGAATCAGACAAATTATGCTGCCCTCTGCCTATTGGCTACTTAGTTTATTCAAGCCTGTCTCAAAATACAACGCTGCCCCTTTAAGACCAAAAAAGGCTATTTACCTGACTTGCTTTTCAAAGATGTCTAGAAATGCACACATTTTGTGCTCTTGTAGGAAGTAATCACTCCCCTATTGCTGACTACAAATGATCTATAACTGGGCTAATAACTCACTAACTAGCAAAAGATATGAACAAAACATGGCTACTTGCAACTCTTGCTTTGATCTCAAAACAAGCATATCTACTCGTGACCACAGCTGTAAACACAATCCAGTTCAAAGTAAACGGCACAGATCCATTTATGACAATAGTCTATTTGCATATAGGCCTACTGCAGCTCTGATTGGCTATGCCGCACCAGTCTAGAGGATGCACTGAGTCGTGCACAATATAATCCTACTCCTATGCATTCTGCCTCCTAGTTTTCGTTTTGTTTCGGGATGTTGCATTGAAAGTGGCTAATATTGCGTTGATTCGATCACAATTGCCACAGTAAAGGGAAACAATGATAGTGTTAACTAGCAGGGGAAAACTCTAGAAAGTTGAGTGAAGTTCTATCTCCCGCTTCTCCCTGTGGGCAGACATTTCTTCTGCTCTCTGATTGGCAGTCCCGTGGGAGCTGCGCTTACACGCGCGCTTTAGAGGGGATGTTGGGTGGAAAGCCTCATGTTTTCAGACCAATGGTTGCTTACATTTTCTCAACATGTAACATAACATTATCTATTTTATTCTAATTACAGCGCCATATTCTATTCGATTATAAACTACTGTATTGTGTTGCGTGGTATTTTATCTCGGGTCAGTGGATGGTGTTTTGTGGAACTGTGTTGTGTGGCCTATACCACCAACAACAAAAATATACATTTGGCATAGATAAGTGAATGATTTTAGTCGGCAGACCAGAGTCGGATGTTCGGGTTGCAAAATGTAGCCCCTCCCCCTATCTTGCCCAGTGCCACATTTCAACACAGATGGCGGAGAGGGTTCAATGGGCAGGGGGTTGGTTGGCCCTGCGTGGTGACGTAAAACTGGCGTTTACATTAGACGTGTTCGTTTTGCATGGCCCGGTGCCCCGGTCAGCGGATTTTAAACGTTTTAGACCACAGGTGTCAAACTCATTCCACGGAGGGCCGAGTGTCTGCGGGGTTTCGCTCTTCCCTTGTACTTGAGCAATGCATTAAGGTCACTAATTAGTAAGGAACTCCCCACCCCTGGTGGGTTTGGGCTTAATTGAAAGGCCATCCATGGAATGAGATTGTCACCCCTGTTTTAGACAATTCCGCTATTGGTCCTTAAGGGAAATCTCCACTCACCCGAGGCAGCTGGCCATGCAAAACGAATGGCGCCCATTGATTCTTCGCTCGACGCTGACCTGAGTGACATCTCCAATCATTCTTTTAAAACAAATGTAGGGCTACATATGTTGAGTTTGAACTGCTTGTGAAAGTAGGCTACTGTTTTGTCAACAACAGCACAACAGGAACAGGAAAAAGTTCGCCTATTCAGGCTAGCTAGGCTACTTGTATTTTAGCCTATGAGTGATTTATCTAGTCTACCCTTTGCACTTCGAATTATTTCTTGGTTGTTTAGCTAATATTAACTTCACATATTCATCTCAGGGAATGTCTTTGCTTTAAACTGCTTTATTTGCTAACGTGGCATCAAATAGAAAGTGGTGTCTGTTGTAGTTTCTGATGGGTGAACTTCGAGAGGTGGTGTATCTGGTTTGGCTTGTGTCCCAAAACTAGAGTACTGTCAAAAGATCTGGGAGCTGTCGCATAGTCAGGCTACTCTGAACTCTCACTAAAATGTAAGAGAGAGGCATACGCGTCTGTATTGATATTCACCAGCACGTCTTAATTAATCAACTTCAACATGAGCGGCGAACAAGAAAAACCTTCCTTGGTTTATGGCGAAATCAACGACAATCAAAATGTGTCAGATCTGGGAAACATGACAATTATGAAGTCTGCCGGTGACAGCGAGGTCGTGCGCATGGAGCACAAGATACAACTCAACCGGAACGGCGACGATACAACCCAAACCATCAAACTATACAAGCGACGATGGTTCATCGTGTTGCTATTCAGCTCGTACTCTCTCTGCAACTCGTTCCAATGGATCCAGTACGGAATTATCAACAACATTTTCATGAAGTTCTACGGGGTAGAGTCTTTCACCATAGACTGGATGTCAATGATATACATGCTGACTTACATCCCCTTCATATTCCCAGTCACCTGGCTACTGGATAAGAAGGGTCTCCGTGTTATTGCGCTGGTGGCTACAGCCATGAATTGCGCGGGGACTTGGATCAAAGTGACCAGCGTGAGACCCGACCTGTTCGCGGTCACCATGCTCGGACAGTTCTGCTGTTCCCTTGCGCAGGTGTTTATCCTCGGGATGCCGTCGAAGATCGCCTCGGTGTGGTTCGGATCGGAGGAGGTGTCCACCGCTTGCTCCATCGGGGTCTTTGGAAACCAGGTATGTTATGTAGTATAAGGTCCAATAAGTTAAAAAGTAATTGCAGATGTAGCTATTTGATTATGTATTCAGTCATTTTGAACTATCTTAATGATTAGTCACTTATCGGAATGTTCCAGATTACTCCACCAATGTGTCCATTTGACGCAGTTGGGCATTGCGCAGTTACGCAAGAATCAAGCCACCGCCGGCCTATATTGGCCAGTTGGTCATCTCTCATCCTTCGCCCTCAAAGGTGAAAGGTCAATGTCATCACCTATTAATTTGTCACACTGACGAGACTGGGAGAACAGTGTACAGAGTCATCTAGCCACACGTTCAAGCCACCATGAAAAATCTCTTATTTTTCGGGCCTGAAAGGTGAACGTCACAGTTACAGATTCATCTGACCAACTGACCTGGCTTGAGAGATCAATGTATAGGGTCACCTGACCATAGCGTAATCACAGGACATAAAGCCCTCAAGGCACCATAACCATCTCCATGGAAAACGGTCAAACTTTCCATTTACTCCCTCGAGACCCATGACCATTTGCCAAGTAAGGTTCCCATGTTGTTGAGGTTTTAAGTTTGGATGTCATGCTTCCTTCGTCATTCTGTGCTGCGTTTGAGATCCGTAGGTGCTGACTAGGGGGTTTCTCATAGCTCTTTATAAATAATAATAATAATATGCCATTTAGCAGACGCTTTTATCCAAAGCGACTTACAGTCGTGCGTGCATACATTTTTGTGTATGGGTGGTCCCGGGGATCGAACCCACTACCTTGGCGTTACAAGCGCCGTGCTCTACCAGCTGAGCTACAGAGGACCACACCGTTTATAACTCACGTGCGGGTACACTCACAGTGGCACTGGAGTGAGAATCACCAGCTGTGTGAGGAAGATAATACGTTTCTCAGAGGACCTGTCAAAAACAAACAAACATAGGCCTTAGAGACAATGCATAGGCCTAACCTCTGACGTTCTTGTGACAGGGAAGTTGACATTTCAGCGTAACACTTTCAAAGGATATGCATATGATGAATCTACAGTAGGCCTATTTACATGTTTAATAAAAAAACGTATAACCTGACATTATTGCAATGTTACATGGTCGGGAAGTTGATGTTTCATATTTCAGCCTATATATAGGCCCCATATACAATCTATAGGCTAATTGACATCATTTGAGTCAATTGAATGTGTACCTGTGGATGTATTTCAAGGCCTACCTTCAAACTCAGTGGCTCTTTGCTTGACATCATTGGAAAATCAAAAGAAATCAGCCAACACCTCAGAATTTTTTTTTTAGACCTCCACAAGTGTGGTTCTGCCTTGGGAGCAATTCCCAAACGCCTGAAGGTACCACGATCATCTGTACAAACAATAGTACTCAAGTATAAACACCATGGGACCACGCAGCCGTCATACCGCTCAGGAAGGAGACTCGTTCTGTCTCCTAGAGATGAACATACTTTGTTACGAAAAGTGCAAATCAATCCCAGAACAACAGCAAATGACCTTGTGATGATGCTGGAGGAAACAGGTACAAAAGTATCTATATCCACAGTAAAACAAGTCCTATATCGACATAACCTGAAAGGCCGCTCAGCAAGGAAGAAGCCACTGCTCCAAAACCCGCCATAAAAAAGCCAGACTACGGTTTACACCTGCACATGGGGACAAAGATCGTACTTTTTGGAGAAATGTGCTCTGGTCTGATGAAACAAAAATAGAACTGTTTGGCCATAATGACCATCGTTATGTTTGGAGGAAAAAGGGGGCTGCTTGCAAGCCGAAGAACACCATCCCAACCGTGATGCACGGGGTGGCAGCATCATGCTGTGGGGGTGATTTGCTGCAGGAGGGACTGGTGCACTTCACAAAATAGATGGCATCATGAGGAAGGAAAATTATGTGGATATATTAAAGCAACATATCAAGACATCAGTCAGGAAGTTCATGAGGTAGTCACCTGGAATGCATTTCAATTAACAGGTGTGCCTTGTTAAGAGTTAATTTGTGGAATTTCTTTCCTGAGCCAATCAGTTGTGTTGTGACAAGGTAGACTGAAGATAGCCCTATTTAGTAAAAGACCAAGTCCATATTATGGCAAGAACAGCTAAAATAAGCAAAGAGAAACGACAGTCCATCATTACTTTAAGACGTGAAGTTCAGTCAATACGGAACATTTCAAGAACTTTGAACGTTTCTTCAAGTGCAGTCGCAAAAACCATCAAGCGCTATGATGAAACTGGCTCTCATGAGGACCGCCACAGGAAAGGAAGACCCAGAGTTACCTCTGCTGCAGAGGATAAATTCATTAGAGTTAACGGCACCTCAGATTGCAGCCCAAATAAATGTTCAAGTAACAGACACATCTCAACATCAACTGTTCAGAGGAGACTGTGTGAATCAGTCCTTCACGGTCAAATTGCTGCAAACCACAATTTCTACAATGTAGAAAATTAGTAAAAAATAAAGTAAAAACCTGGAATGAGTAGGTGTGTCAACTTTTGACTGGTACTGTGTGTATATATATATATATATATATATATATATATATATATATATATATATATATATATATATATATGCTACACAATCTGAGTAACCCAGATTAGTCTACAGTACCTATTCACAGTCGTGTCTCTCGTCTAAGGAAGTGTTCAAATCGATGAAGGCTAAGTTATTCAGCTAATATGGAATTATGTTAGGCAAATGGGGTGAATCACTGGACAAGGACATCGGCTATGTCTAACTGAGTTGTTGCACATTAACAGAGTTGTCTTTAATTCATCACATGCTGATTTTGAAACAGACTCATTGAGATGGAGTTATTTCACCTTTTGACCTCTAGCTGGGTTTCATGGACTCTTTGCACCTTCCCATCAGATGTTATCTTCACAAATATTGTATTGTTTTTCTGTCTTTGTTATTCCTACTTAGGCGAACTCTTTCAGTTTCAGGCCCGCAAATGAACTTTGACCCTGGTAATTAAAGAATGAGCCGACACAGGTCTCTCTTTTTTTCTTTCAAGTTATCTCATTGTTACCGTGCACCTGCAACAGGTAACCTCAGATGTGCAAGTTCTTTCCCTATTTTTAAAATAAAGAAGTTTACACATCTATGAAGGCTAAGTTATTCAGCCGATATGGAAATGTGTTAGCCAAATGGGATGAATCACTGAGGCCTAACTGAGTAGTTTCATATTAACAGAGTTGTCTTAATTTACCCTAGGAGACTTTAATGGGTGACTAACTAGCAAAAAAACCTAAAAGGAGCACTCTGTTTCTGCATAGATCTGATAGGGGAGACCGGGGTTGGTTGTCACACGTTTAACTAATTAGTGTATTTCTCAGCACCAGTATGTCTTACAATACTATTTTCAACGTCAGGAGAAAGACCCAGGTCTTGGGTTGAAATGGGGACACTTTTATCCTCATATCTCGTTCCAACGTGGAGTTATAAGCCATCAAACACACTCTGTCCACTTGAGACAACCAGCTCCAACCCAGGGTTGGTTGTCACATAGTATGGAGTTGGTTGTCTGTGTTTGCCATTTTGTTTTTCAGCAACAATTGAACCAATTTAAAAAGCTGCAGAAAAAGTAAAGCTTTTATTTATTGAACAGTATTTCTATCTAACATAATAAAAACACAGTTGAATATTTGCTTTGATATTGTAGTTCTCACTCAAATGTGTCATATCAATGCTTAATAAAACAAACAGTAACCATCTGATATATATGGATGAAAATTAAACATTTTGATAAAGAGAAAGTATAGCTGTAAACAATTTTGGTTAACTAACGTTTTTGTTGTTGAATACATTGATTGCTTTTTCAAACGTGTGTGTGTGTGTGTGTGTGTGAGAGAATGTTGCTTACTCAGTCGTTGTCACATGACCCAGTTTTGGCCAGCAAGTCCGGACTGAACCAATCGTAGAGGTTTCACAAGTTTGGACCACACAGTGGAGTACAGGAATGTAGAGTGGATTCAGTAAAGAAAAGTACAGTATAATGTATTGGATCCTACTGTACTCCACTGAATGCAACTGTACTGTATTCTACTTTGCTCTACTGTACTCTGCTGAATTAAACTAATGTACTCTACTTTGCTCTACTGTACTCTGCTGAATTAAACTGTACTGTACTCTGCTGTATTAAAATGTACTGGACTGTGCTGTATTAAACTGTACTGGACCGTGCTGTATTAAACTGTACTGGACCGAACTGTATTAAACTGTACTGGACTGTGCTGTCCAAAAAAGTATTCTAGGCATCTTTTCAACTTACTTTAGCTTACTGGGTACATTGTTACAATGGGGATGATTGTCAGATTGTGACAACCATCCCCAACCACCCCCTCCAATGCTAATGCTAGTTAGCATTAGTTGGTAATATGCTAGTTACCACATGGCTTAACCTACAGTGCCCTCTACTAATATTGGCACCCTTGGTAAAGATGAGAAAAACGTCTTTATTGTTCATCCTCTTGGTCTTTCATTCAAAATATTCACCAAAATATAACCATTATTATTAAAGTAAAATAATTGAAAGAAAAATAAATTCTTATCATAAAACATTATTTTTTTCTTCTCAAATATACAGTAGGTGTGCCAGAATTATTGGCACTCCTTCATTCAATACTTTGTGCAACCTCCCTTTGCCAAGATAACAGCTCTGAGTCTTCTCCTATAATGCATAATGAGGTTGGAGAACACATGGCAAGGGATCTGAGACCATTCCTCCGTACAGAATCTCTCCAGATCCTTCAGATTCCGAGGTCCACGCTTGTGGACTCTCCTCTTCAGCTCATCCCACAGGTTTTTTTTATGGGGTTTAGGTCAGGGGACTGGGATTGCCATGGCAAAACCTTGATTCTCTGGTCAGTGAACCATTTATGTGTTGATTTTGAGGTGTGCTTTGGATCATTGTCCTGCTGGAAGATCCAACCACGGCCCAGTTTAAGCTTCCTAGCAGAGGCAGTCAGGTTTCGATCTAATATCTGCTGGTACTTGATGGAGTCCATGATACCATGTATCCTAACGAGTTGTCCAGGGCCTTTGGAAGAAAAACAGCCCCACAACATCAAAGATCCACCACCGTACTTCACAGTGGGGATGAGGTACTTTTCAGCATGTCTGTCTTTCTGTCTACGTCAAACCCACCTCTGGTGTTTGTTTCCAAAAAGCTATATTTTGGTCTCATCTGACCATAGAACCCGGTCCCATTGAAAGTTCCAATAACGTTTGGCAAACTGTAGGCGCTTGAGTTTGTTGTTTGATGACAGCAAAGGCTTTTTTTATGGCAACCCTCCCAAACAACTTGTGGTTTTATAAGTGGCGTCTGATCGTAGTTTTGGAAACTTTCTGACCCCAAGCCCCAACTAACGTCTGCAATTCTCCAGATGTGATCCTTGGAGATTTTTTGGCCACTCGAACCATCCTCCTCACGGGGTCAATATAGACACACGTCCTCTTCCAGGCCGATTGTTAACATCTCCAGTTGCTTTAAACTTCTTCATTATTGCCCTGATAGTGGAAATGGGCATTTTCAACCATTGAGCTATTTTCTTATAGCCATTTCCTGATTTGTGTGTAGCTCAACAACCTTTTGTCGCACATCATTACTGTGTTCTCGGATCTTTCCCATAGCGATGGATGACTATGGGAACTTGGCCTGTGTGTCACCTCATATTTATACCCCAGTGAAACACGAAGTCATGGCTTACCACTTAAGTGTTACTAATCACTCAGGTGACCTTAAAAACGTAAAATATGAATGGGAATATACTTCAGTTAGATTTTACTCCATAAGAATTTCTAGGGGTGCCAATAATTGTGGTACATGTTTTGGAGAAAAATGTTATTTAATTTTTTTCACATTAACTTTTTTCAATCATTTTACTTCAATTAAAGGTTAGATTTTTGTGAATATTTTGAATGAAAGACCAAGAGGAGAAAACAATAAAGACGTATTTTTCACAGCCCATTTTTCTCATATTGACCAAGGGTGCCAATATTAGTGGAGGGCACTGTAGAAACTCAAATAGGCTTGAAATTAAGCTCTCCCTTTCCTCTTTTCAATAAAAGTAATTGTTTATGGATACTCCCATCACACATCTACTTATTAAATAAATAGAAAGCATATGAATATTTACTTTTACCCATGAGAAATTCAAATATTCCTCTCACCTCAATGTTTTGTGATCCTGGCCTGAATTGACCACATTGATGACCTCCTTTACAGGACACACTTTTTTTTTTGTATATTATAATTTTTTATCTTGATATTGTCATCATTTTTCATTGGTAGCACTGGTGCTCCCAACTTTAAAAAGTTAGGAGCGCCACATGAAGTTCAGGAGCACCAGAAAATAAGATTTGTTTTATTGATGGAGATAGTCTAAATTAATTCTAGCTACTTTTGAAGCACGTTGTGCCCTAAAAATCTAATATGTAATGCTGTAAATATGTTGACCAAAAATATGAACGCAACAATTTCGAAGATTTTACTGAGTTACAGTTCATGAAAGGAAATCAGTCAATTTAAATAAATAAATTAGGCCCTAATCTATGGATTTCACATGACTGGGCAGGGGTGCAGCCATGGGTGGGCCTGGGAGGGCATAGGCCCACCTACTTCCAGGCCCACCTACTGGGGAGTCAGGCCCAGCCAATCAGAATTAGTTTTTCAGACTGAAATACTCCTCAGTTTCATCAGCTGTCCGGGTGGCTGGTCTCAGTCGATCCCGCAGGTGAAGAAGCCGGATGTGGAGGTCCTGGGCTGGCGTGGTTACATGTGGTCTGCGGTTGTGAGGCCGGTTTGAGGTACTGCCAAATTCTCTGAAACGACATTGGAGGCAGCTTATGGTAGAGAAGTGAACAATAAATTATCTGGCAACCGCTCTGGTGGACATTCCTGCAGTCAGCATGCCAATTGCACACTCCCTCAACTTGAGACATCTGTGGCAGTGTGTTGTGTGACAAAACTGCACATTTTAGAGTGGCCTTTTTATTGTCAGCTAAAATCAATTCAAATCGCATGCTTGGTAAACAACAGGTGTAGACTAACAGTGAGATGCTTCCTTACGGCCATTTCCCAACAACGCAGAAAGAAAGAACATGGAGAAGTAATAGATAAATAACACACAATAAAAGTAATAACTGGGTTCCAAATCAAAGTATGCGAAACGGAGCACGGAGGGCACTTCTCGAATACGTACTCCGTTTGTACATATTTTGAAGCATGCATCGATGAAAGCTTCAAAGAAATATAATGCAACCACGTAAAAAAGTACGCAGCATTTCTTGAAATCAATGGCGTCCATTATTTGAGCTGAAGCGAGAGAAAATACACTCCGACTTCGGAATGACATGTTGCCTGTTCACATCTCATATGTTGCCCTGACTACAATATTTCATCTTGATACGTTAATAAATACACGATGTGTTAATTTTGGCATGTTTACCTGCCTACGTACTGTAGATCACAAGCCCATAGTAAGTCAATAGGGCTAACTGGCTAGCTGCTAGTACTGTTAGCTAGCCAGATAGCAACAAAGAATAGTTAGCTAGCTACCCATTGACATCTATCTTGCATAATATTAGTTTTAGGTCATTTTTGCCTGTTAAACTATCCGGTTAGCTACATTATTACGATTCACATATAGCTAGCTGATAGTTATGAAGTAAAACGGTTGCTTTGTGTATATCTTGTTTCATATCTATTGCCATTGTTGTCCGGGCTGGAAGACGGTTCAGTGAGTGGGTAAGTCACTAGGGCTAACTAGCTAGCAGCTAGCTAGCCACAAAGAATTGGTAGATGGCCACAATTTATTTTACATCTACCTTGCATAATATTAGTTTTAGGTCATTTTTGCCTGTTTTAACTAGCTGGCTAGCTAGATTATTACGATTCACATCTAGCTGATAGTTGTGAAGTAAAACATTTTGCTTTGTGTATATCTAGTTTCGTCTGTTGTTGTCCTGGCTGGAAGAAGGTTCAGTGAATGGGGAGGTGAAGCCTGACGTAATACAGTAAGGGGGAGTGCGAGTGCTTCTCAAATGTATTGTTTTATGCGTTCTCCACACTCTCGTCCTCACAAGAACGTATTCAAGAGAACGTGGTCGGAGGATGCTCTCGGAGCATGAGAGGGTGGAGCACAGTAGTATGCATATTGAGAAACACCCAATGAGTAACGATAACTTGGCTATATACACGAGGTACCAGTACTGAGTCGATGTGCAGGGGTACGAGGTAATTGAGGTAGATACAGTATGTACATATACACTACCAGTCAAAGGTTTGGACACACCTACTCATTCCAGGGTTTTTCTTTATTTTTACTATTTTTTACATTGTAGAATAATAGTGAAGACGTCAAAACTATGAAAAAACACATATGGAATCATGTAGTAACCAAAAAAGTGTTAAACAAATCAAAATATATTTTGTATTTGAGATTCTTCAAATAGCCTCCCTTTGCCTTGATGACAGCTTTGCACACTCTTGGCATTCTCTCAACCAGCTTCATGAGGTAGTCACCTGGAATGCGTTTCAATTAACAGGTGTGCCTTCTTAAAAGTTAATTTGTGGAATTTAATTCCGTCTTAATGCGTTTGAGCCAATCAGTTGTGTTGTGACAAGGTAGGGGTGGTATACAGAAGATAGCCCTATTTGGTAAAAGACCATATTATGTCAAGAACAGCTCAAATAAGCAAAGAGAAACGACAGTCCATCATTACTTTAAGACATGAAGGTCAGTCAATAGTTTATTCAAGTGCAGTCGCAAAAACCATCAAGCGCTATGATGAAACTGGCTCTCATGAGGACTGCCACAAGAATGGAAGACCCAGAGTTACCTCTGCTGCAGAGGATAAGTTCATTAGAGTTACCAGCCTCAGAAATTGCAGCCCAAAAAAATGCTTCACGGAGTTCAAGTAACAGACACATCTCAACATCAACTGTTCAGAGGGGAATGTGTGAATCAGGCCTTCATGGTCGAATTGCTGCAAGGAAACCACTACTGAAGGACACCAATAATAAGAAGAGACTTGCTTGGGCCAAGAAACACAAGCAATGGACATTAGACCGGTGGAAATGTGTCCTTTGTTCTGGGGGGGGAACCAACTCCATATTAATCCCCATGATTTTGGAATGAGATGTTCGACGAGCAGGTATCCACATACTTTTGGTCACGTAGAGTATCTATGGTTACATCACTTTGTGGTTTTCAAAAACAAGACGTCACTTCTGGACCTTTTTGAAGGGATGGACCAACATGCACTATCACGTTGGAGCCAGGTTCAGGTTATAACTAGTGTAGTGCTACTGTAACTACAGTGAATGAAAGCCCTCTGTCTGCAACAGCCACCCCGTCCCTATTGGCTGTCTCCAACATGCATCTCCATTATACAGAAGGGTGGTCGTTGTGTCTTTGTGTGTGTGTGTGTGTGTGTGTGTGTGTGTGTGTGTGTGTGTGTGTTTTCAAGTGTTATATTCAGCTGTTTTTAAAGCTGTACTGTCTTGTGTTCTCTTCCAGCTGGGTATAGCCATCGGGTTCCTGGTACCTCCCATCCTGGTGCCTAACGTTGAGGACATGGATCTGCTGGCCTATAACATCAGTACAATGTTCTACATCACAGCAGGAGTTGCTACACTGCTCTTCATACTGGTCGTCATAGGTAACTATTATATACTACATAAAACACTATTTATCCTCTAGCTTATATACAGTGATAGACATGGATCTGCTGCATGGATCTAGTTTATATACAGTGATAGACATGGATCTAGTTTATATATACAGTGATAGACATGGATCTGCTGCATGCATCTAGTTTATATACAGTGATAGAAATGGATCTGCTGCATGGATCTAGTTTATATACAGTGATATACATGGATCTGCTGCATGGATCTAGTTTATATACAGTGCTAGACATGGATATGCTGCATGGATCTACACTCAGTTCCTGTTGGCCCTATTCCAATGATGCACTGTAGATTATCAACAGACCTCTCCCTGAATTAAGGGCAAGATCAGGAACTTTAATCGAACATGGAGACACTGATCTGGTTCTGGAGATGATGAATATGAAAAGTGACTTGTGTTCCCAGGCCAGCTACTTGAACTAACAGAGACCTGGTAACCTGGTGCAGCACAGTGATACTACTTAACCACTGTAACTAGGCCTGGGAATTGCCAGGGACCTCGCAAATACGATATTATTGCGACTCTCACGATTCTATATGTGTTGAGATTCGCTACTGCTATTTTATTGCGATTTTGATGTTCCAAACATACTGCTCACTACATGTCTGCTGCAGGGACGAGAGAGCGTGAGAAAATGAGTTTTGATCAGTAATTGAAGTAAGTGCTGAAAACGTGTCTCATTATTTAAAAAAGATACCAGGAGTTTTGGCGCAGGTACAGCCGACTAGCGCTAGCTAACGCTACCTAGCAAAACATTTAATAAATCAAAATATATTTTTTACTAATCGATACTTGGTGTCAAAGTATCTATATAATATTGCGAAATGTACAGTGCCTTGGGAAAGTATTCAGAAGTCTTGACTTTTTCCTCATTTTGTTAGGTTACAGCCTTATTCTAAAATTGATTAAATCGTTTTTTCCCCCCTCAATCTACACACAATACTCCATAATGACAAAGCAAAAACGGTTTTTTAGAAAATTTTGCTAATTTATTAAAAATAAAAAACTTAAATATTTCATTTACATAAGTATTCAGACCCTTTACTCAGTACTTTGTTGAAGCACCTTTTGGCAGCGATTACAGCCTTGGGTCTTCTTGGGTATGACACTACAAGCGTGGCACACCTGTATTTGGGGAGTTTCTCCCATTCTTCTCTGCAGATCCTCTCAAGCTCTGTCAGGTTGGATGGGGAGCGTTGCTGCACAGCTATTTTCAGGTCTCTGCAGAGCTGTTTGATCGGGTTCAATTTCGGGCTCTGGCTGGGCCACTCAAGGACATTCAGAGACTTCTCCTGAAGCTACTCCTGCGTTGTCTTGGCTGTGTGCTTAGGGTCGTTGTCCTGTTGGAAGGTGAATCTTTGCCCCAGTCTGAGGTCCTAACCTGCTCCAGAGCGCTTTTCACCAAGGATCTCGCTGCACTTTGCTCCGTTCATCTTTGCCTCGATCCTGACTAGTCTCCCAGTCCCTGGCGCTGAAAAACATCCCCACAGTATGATGCTGCCACCACCATGCTTCACCGTAGGGATGGTGCCAGGTTTCCTCCAGACGTGATGCTTGGCATTCAGGCCAAAGAGTTCAATCTTGGTTTCATCAGACCAGAGAATCTTGTTTCTCATGGTCTTTAGGTGCCCTTTGGCAAACTCCAAGCGGGCTGTCATGTGCTTTTACTGAGGAGTGGCTTCCATCTGGCCACTCTACCATAAAGGCCTGATTGGGGGAGTGCTGCAGAGATGGTTGTCTTTCTGGAAAGTTCTCCCATCTCCACAGAGGAACTCTAGGGCTCTGTCAGAAGGACCATCGGGTCCTTGGTCACCTCCCTGACCGTGGCCTTTCTCGCCCTGATTGCTCAGTTCTGGCCGGGCGGCCAGCTATAGGAAGAGTCTTGGTGGTTCCAAACTTCTTCCATTTAAGAATGATGGAGGCCACTGTGTTCTTGGGGACCTTCAATGCTGCAGACATTTTTTGGTACCCTTCCCCAGATCTGTGCCTCGACACAATCCTGTCTCGGAGCTCTACGGACAATTCCTTCAACCTCATGGCTTGGTTTTTGCTCTGACATGCACTGTCAACTGTGGGACCTTATATAGACAGGTGTGTGCCTTTCCAAATCATGTCCAATCACTTGAATTTACCACAGGTGGACTCCAATCAAGTTGTAGAAACATCTCAAGGATGATCAATGGAAACAGGATGCACCTGAGCTCAAGTTCGAGTCTCATAGCAAAGGGTCTGAATACTTATGTAAATAAGGTATTTATTTATTTATTTTATTTTTATCAAATTTGCAAAACTTTCAAAAAACCTGTTTATGCTTTGTTATTATGGGGTATTATGTGTAGATTGCTGAGGATTTTTATTTATTTAATCCATTTTAGAATAAGGCTGTGATGTAACAAAATGTGGAAAAGTCAAGGGGTCTGAATACTTTCCGAATGCACTTTAACTGTCATTGAAAAACATTTATTTTGGTTTTTTTCCCCATCCCTAACAATAACCACTCTAACCTACATACAGGTTGCACTATGAGCTATTCAGCCTACTCATTCTAATGTTTATTTTCAGATGACCTGATTTCACTCAATAGCTGGTACTGTCTTTGTCCCAAATTACACCTCCTATAGAGTGCACTAAGTGCCTGTGGGCCCTGGTCAAAAGTAGTGCACTATATAAAGGATAGGGGTGCCGATTGGGATGCAGAAACTGTCTTGCTGGTGAGGTGCTACATAAAGGAACTGGAAAGATGATAAAGGAGGATGTAGCCTACAGGTAGGCTTAGCGGAGATGCTGTATTGGGCTAAAAGGCAGAGGGTTAATGCAGTCTGAGTAAGGCTCTTGTCTTCTTTTGCTCCATCTAGTGAATTCATATTAACTGGTCACTCGAGTCTCTCTGTTTGGTCACTAGAGGCCATGTTTGTCTGGGCCATCTGGGGGGGGCCTGAGTCATGCCCCGCAAAACAAAGTGTGTGTGCCAGGTGGAGAATGTTGTGCAACAGCGGAGACGGTTGTCTAGATGGGAATGTTGCCGGAATGTTGTGCAACAGCGGAGACGGTTGTCTAGATGGGAATGTTGCCGGAATGTTGTGCAACAGCGGAGACGGTTGTCTAGATCGGAATGTTGTGCAACAGCGGAGAGAGTTGTCTAGATGGGAATGTTGCCAGAATGTTGTGCAACAGCGGAGACGGTTGTCTAGATGGGAATGTTGTGCAACAGCGGAGACGGTTGTCTAGATGGGAATGTTGTGCAACAGCAGAGACGGTTGTCTAGATGGGAATGTTGCCAGAATGTTGTGCAACAGCGGAGACGGTTGTCTAGATGGGAATGTTGTGCAACAGCGGAAACCGTTGTCTAGATGGGAATGTTGTGCAACAGCGGAGACGGTTGTCTAGATGGGAATGTTGCCATTTTTGGTGCTGTGTCTCTCAAAGGATGAAGGAGGACATAAGTTGATGACAGGCATGTTTAAGGTGTTTTATATGTATCTGTGTGAATCTGGAAGAGTACAACAATGAGTTTAAGATGTGAATATTAGCCTGAATGTGGCATTTGCCTTGCCAGGGTTTTCAGTAGATTGACTCATAGGACTTTACATGCATACTAGCTGAGTACTAAGGTATATCTAGAACAGCTTCATTACACTCCAACGAGCACTTAGTTTCAATGTCTTGTAAGTAAGTAAGTAGGTAAGTAGCCTTGTACAAGCCAGAATGGCCCATTGGGCCCTATCTCCTGTTTCTGTAGAGTGTACAAGTACACTCCCTGGACGCTAGTCTATCGCAGGGCCTTGAGTCTGTGGTTGATGTCTTGAGTCTGAGTGTAGCTGGGGGGGGGGTGCCTGTTCAGTGAGGACAGTTTTAGTTGACAGTACTTGGCAAAGAGTACACTCCTGCTGGTTGAGACACCCCAGGGAAGACCCAGAGATAAGAACAGAGACATCTGCACACAAAGATATCTGTAGCAGCTCTCTGCCCCCTGACTCCAGTCAGACCTCCTGCTCTCTCGGGAGAAAGTCAGCTCGAAGCACGTCATGTAACAGTCAGGATTCCACAGTTGACGTTTACTTTTTTTTGTTTTTTTGTTATTGTGACCGTCTTTTAATCCTATAAGCATTATTTTTTGGGGGGTCAGCTAGCTAAAAGCCTGTTGACTGGAATGGTGAGCTGTACTTGTTTGACCGCTCTCCTACAAGTTCTGAAAGCACCAATTACAAGACTGAGGCAAAACATTTTAAACCACCTTACAATATTTGCGTGTTCAGACAATAGCCTTTGGGCCTATATGAATCTCCTCTATAAATGGCTGAAGGCCAGTTCTTAGGTTTCGGTTTATCTGCAAGAGTACAATGATGTGTTGAGGATGCAAATGATGCAACATGTTTTCCAGGCCTTGCCAGGGTTTCCAGTACATTGACTCATACAGTACTGTGTATGTATACTAGCTGAGTACAAAGCCATTTCTAAGACTGCTTCATTCCACTCCAACAAGCCATTTAGTTTCAATGTCTTGTAAGGGAAGCGAGTAGCCTTGTCCAAGTCAGAACAGCCCATAGGAACCCATATCCTGTTTCTGTAGCTGGTCAAGAACACTGCCTAGACAGGACACTAGTCTATCACAGGGCCTTTCAATGTCTTGGGTCTGTGGTTAGGGTCTTGGGTCTGTGGTTAGGGTCTTGGGTCTGTGGTTAGGGTCTGTGGTTAGGGTCTGTGGTTAGGGTCTTGGGTCTGTGGTTAGGGTCTGTGGTTAGGGTCTGTGGTTAGGGTCTTGGGTCTGTGGTTAGGGTCTGTGGTTAGGGTCTGTGGTTAGGGTCTTGGGTCTGTGGTTAGGGTCTTGGGTCTGTGGTTAGGGTCTGTGGTTAGGGTCTTGGGTCTGTGGTTAGGGTCTGTGGTTAGGGTCTGTGGTTAGGGTCTTGGGACTGTGGTAAGGGTCTTGGGCCTGTGGTTAGGGTCTTGGGTCTGTGGTTAGGGTCTTGGGTCTGTGGTTAGGGTCTGTGGTTAGGGTCTTGGTCCTGTGGTTAGGGTCTTGGGTCTGAGTTAGGGGTCTTGGGTCTGTGGTTAGGGGTCTTGGGCCTGTGGTTAGGGTCTTGGGTCTGTGGTTAGGGTCTTGGGTCTGTGGTTAGGGTCTGTGGTTAGGGTCTTGGGCCTGTGGTTAGGGTCTGTGGTTAGGGGTCTTGGGCCTGTGGTTAGGGTCTTGGGTCTGTGGTTAGGGGTCTTGGGTCTGTGGTTTGGGTCTGTGGTTAGGGTCTTGGGTCTGTGGTTAGGGGTCTTGGGCCTGTGGTTAGGGTCTGTGGTTAGGGTCTTGGGTCTGTGGTTAGGGTCTGTGGTTAGGGTCTTGGGTCTGTGGTTAGGGTCTTGGGCCTGTGGTTAGGGTCTTGGGTCTGTGGTTAGGGTCTTGGGTCTGTGGTTAGGGTCTTGGGCCTGTGGTTAGGGTCTTGGGTCTGTGGTTAGGGTCTTGGGCCTGTGGATAGGGTCTTGGGTCTGTGGTTAGGGTCTTGGGTCTGTGGTTAGGGTCTTGGGCCTGTGGTTAGGGTCTTGGGTCTGTGGTTAGGGTCTTGGGTCTGAGTTAGGGGTCTTGGGTCTGTGGTTTGGGTCTGTGGTTAGGGTCTTGGGTCTGTGGTTAGGGTCTTGGGTCTGTGGTTAGGGTCTTGGGTCTGTGGTTAGGGTCTTGGGTCTGTGGTTAGGGTCTTGGGTCTGTGGTTAGGGTCTTGGGCCTGTGGTAAGGGTCTTGGGACTGTGGTTAGGGTCTGTGGTTAGGGTCTTGGGTCTGTGGTTAGGGTCTTGGGACTGAGGTTAGGGTCTGTGGTTAGGGTCTTGGGCCTGTGGTAAGGGTCTTGGGACTGTGGTTAGGGTCTGTGGTTAGGGTCTTGGGCCTGTGGTAAGGGTCTTGGGACTGAGGTTAGGGTCTGTGGTTAGGGTCTTGGGCCTGTGGTTAGGGTCTTGGGCCTGTGGTAAGGGTCTTGGGACTGTGGTTAGGGTCTGTGGATAGGGTCTTGGGTCTGTGGTTAGGGTCTTGGGCCTGTGGTTAGAGTCTTGGATCTGAGGTTACACACACAGATATGTCTTAGCAGCCAGTATGTTGCAATAAGAGGTTGATGTCCTGGGTCTGAGTGTAGCTGGGGGTGCCAGTTCAGTGAGTACAGTCTAGGATAGAGGACTTAGTTGGAGTACACCCCTGCCGGTTGAGAACCCCAGGGAGGGCTAGCTCACTGATATCCCTTCTGTAGCTCAGTTGGTAGAGCATGGCGCTTGCAACGCCAGGGTTGTGGGTTCGTTTCCCACGGGGGGCCAGTATGAAAAATGTATGCACTCACTAACTGTAAGTCGCTCTGGATAAGAGCGTCTGCTAAATGACTAAAATGTAAATGTAAAATATCCCCTGCTGGTTGAGACACCCCAGGGAGGACTAGCTCACTGATGTCCCCTGCTGGTTGAGACACCCCAGGGAGGACTAGCTCACTGATGTCCCCTGCTGGTTGAGACACCCCAGGGAGGACTAGCTCACTGATGTCCCCTTCTGGTTGAGACACCCCAGGGAGGACTAGCTCACTGATGTCCCCTTCTGGTTGAGACACCCCAGGGAGGACTAGCTCACTAATGTCCCCTTCTGGTTGAGACACCCCAGGGAGGACTAGCTCACTAATGTCCCCTTCTGGTTGAGACACCCCAGGGAGGACTAGCTCACTGATGTCCCCTTCTGGTTGAGACACCCCAGGGAGGACTAGCTCACTGATGTCCCCTTCTGGTTGAGACACCCCAGGGAGGACTAGCTCACTAATGTCCCCTTCTGGTTGAGACACCCCAGGGAGGACTAGCTCACTGATGTCCCCTTCTGGTTGAGAACGCCAGGGAGGGCTAGCTCACTGATATCCCTTCTGTAGCTCAGTTGGTAGAGCATGGCGCTTGCAACGCCAGGGTTGTGGGTTCGTTTCCCACGGGGGGCCAGTATGAAAAATGTATGCACTCACCAACTGTAAGTCGCTCTGGATAAGAGCGTCTGCTGAATGACTAAAATGTAAATGTAAAATATCCCCTGCTGGTTGAGACACCCCAGGGAGGACTAGCTCACTGATGTCCCCTTCTGGTTGAGACACCCCAGGGAGGACTAGCTCACTGATGTCCCCTTCTGGTTGAGACACCCCAGGGAGGACTAGCTCACTGATGTCCCCTTCTGGTTGAGACACCCCAGGGAGGACTAGCTCACTGATGTCCCCTTCTGGTTGAGACACCCCAGGGAGGACTAGCTCACTGATGTCCCCTTCTGGTTGAGACACCCCAGGGAGGACTAGCTCACTAATGTCCCCTTCTGGTTGAGACACCCCAGGGAGGACTAGCTCACTAATGTCCCCTTCTGGTTGAGACACCCCAGGGAGGACTAGCTCACTGATGTCCCCTTCTGGTTGAGACACCCCAGGGAGGACTAGCTCACTGATGTCCCCTTCTGGTTGAGACACCCCAGGGAGGACTAGCTCACTAATGTCCCCTTCTGGTTGAGACACCCCAGGGAGGACTAGCTCACTGATGTCCCCTTCTGGTTGAGACACCCCAGGGAGGACTAGCTCACTGATGTCCCCTTCTGGTTGAGACACCCCAGGGAGGACTAGCTCACTGATGTCCCCTTCTGGTTGAGACACCCCAGGGAGGACTAGCTCACTGATGTCCCCTTCTGGTTGAGACACCCCAGGGAGGACTAGCTCACTGATGTCCCCTTCTGGTTGAGAACGCCAGGGAGGGCTAGCTCACTGATATCCCTTCTGTAGCTCAGTTGGTAGAGCATGGCGCTTGCAACGCCAGGGTTGTGGGTTCGTTTCCCACGGGGGGCCAGTATGAAAAATGTATGCACTCACCAACTGTAAGTCGCTCTGGATAAGAGCGTCTGCTGAATGACTAAAATGTAAATGTAAAATATCCCCTGCTGGTTGAGACACCCCAGGGAGGACTAGCTCACTGATGTCCCCTTCTGGTTGAGACACCCCAGGGAGGACTAGCTCACTGATGTCCCCTTCTGGTTGAGACACCCCAGGGAGGACTAGCTCACTGATGTCCCCTTCTGGTTGAGACACCCCAGGGAGGACTAGCTCACTGATGTCCCCTTCTGGTTGAGACACCCCAGGGAGGACTAGCTCACTGATGTCCCCTTCTGGTTGAGACACCCCAGGGAGGACTAGCTCACTAATGTCCCCTTCTGGTTGAGACACCCCAGGGAGGACTAGCTCACTAATGTCCCCTTCTGGTTGAGACACCCCAGGGAGGACTAGCTCACTGATGTCCCCTTCTGGTTGAGACACCCCAGGGAGGACTAGCTCACTGATGTCCCCTTCTGGTTGAGACACCCCAGGGAGGACTAGCTCACTAATGTCCCCTTCTGGTTGAGACACCCCAGGGAGGACTAGCTCACTGATGTCCCCTTCTGGTTGAGACACCCCAGGGAGGACTAGCTCACTGATGTCCCCTTCTGGTTGAGACACCCCAGGGAGGACTAGCTCACTGATGTCCCCTTCTGGTTGAGACACCCCAGGGAGGACTAGCTCACTGATGTCCCCTTCTGGTTGAGACACCCCAGGGAGGACTAGCTCACTGATGTCCCCTTCTGGTTGAGACACCGCAGGGAGGACTAGCTCACTGATGTCCCCTTCTGGTTGAGACACCCCAGGGAGGACTAGCTCACTGATGTCCCCTTCTGGTTGAGACACCCCAGGGAGGACTAGCTCACTGATGTCCCCTGCTGGTTGAGACACCCCAGGGAGGACTAGCTCACTGATGTCCCCTTCTGGTTGAGACACCCCAGGGAGGACTAGCTCACTGATCTCCCCTGCTGGTTGAGACACTCATTTATATCCCCTGCTGGTTGAGACACCGCAGGGAGGACAAGCTCCGAGATAAGAACCACAAAGACATCTGCAGCATTTCTCCCCCCCCCCAGACTCATTGCTGAAAGCCTGCTATCTCAAGAGAAAGTCAGCTTGAAGCACGTCATGTCACAGTCAGGCAGGATACCACAGTTGACATTCCTTTGGGTCGGAGACTAGGGCCTGACCGAAATGTCACCCTATTCACTGCTTTGGCCCATGGGCTCATGGGTAAAAGAGGTGCCATTCCGGACACAGCAGTTTCTTTGTTCCTGTTGTTCTGTGTCTTTTAGTCCTTGAAAGCCACGATGAACGTCCTTGAGGCAGGCACACTATAGAAAGAGCCCTTAGTGACGGTCTTTGTAGACTTTGTATCTTAATAGTTAAAAGCCTAAAAAGCCTGTGGACAGGAGTGGTGAACTGTACTTGTTTGACCTACAGTGTATTCAGAAAGTATTCATACCCCTTTGGCTTACTCCACATTTTGTTGTTACAGACTGAATTCAAAATGGATTAAATATATATATTTTCCCGCCACACCCATTTACACACAATACTCCATAATAACAAAGTGAAAACATGTTTTTAGAAATGTTAGCAAATTTATTGAAAATAAAATACTGAAGTATCTAATTTACATAAGTATTCACACCCCTGAGTCAATACATGTCAGAGCTATAATCACTGCCAAAGGTGATTCTAAGAGCTTTTCACACCTGGATTGTACATTATTTGCCCATTATTTTCTAAATTATTAAAGCTCTGTCAAATTGGTTGTTGATCATTTCTAGACAACCATGTCCAGGTCTTGCCATAGATTTCCAAGCCGATTTAAGTCGAAACTGTAACTCGGCCCCTCAGGAACATTCACTGTCTTGTTGGTAAGCAACTCCAGTGTAGATTTGGCTTTGTGTTTTAGGTTATTGTCCTGCTGAAAGGTGAATTAATCTCCCAGTGTCTGGTGGAAAGCAGACTGAACCAGGTTTTCCAACTAGGATTTTGCCTGTGCTTAGCTCCATTCTGTTTATTTTTTTATCCTGAAAAACTCTCCAGTCCTTAACAACTACAAGCACACCCATAACAAGATGCAGCCAACACTATGCTTGAAAATATGGAGAGTGGTACTCAGTAATGTGTTGTATTGGATTTGCCCCAAACATAACACTTTGTATTCAGGACAAAAAGTTAATTGCTTTGCAGTATTACTTTAGTGCCTTGTTGCAAACAGGATGCATGTTTTGGAATATGTTTATTCTGTACAGGCTTCCTTCTTTTCACTCTGTCAATTAGGTTAATATTGTGGAGTAACTACAATGTTGTTGATCCATCCTCAGTTTTCTCCAATCACAGCCATGGCCTCATAGTTCCACTTTGACATTATGGGGTATTGTATGTAGGCCAGTGACAAAATCTAAATGTAATCCATTTTAAATTCAGGCTGTAACACAACAAAATGTGGAAAAAGTCAAGGGGTGTGAATACTTTCTGAATGCATTGTATCTCCTATGGGAGCAGTGGCGATTTTAGGATGTACTGTATATCTTGGTGGGGGCGAACGCAACATTATTCTTTTTTAGATGCATGCCAGCAAAACCACAACACAACGCTAAACAATACATTAATTGCACTATAACGGTGACAAATGGTGCCCTACAAACGGTTAGGGCCTACATAAAGCTGTCCCGACAGTGGAGCTTTCTTTTCAGCACCATGGAGTGACTGAATACTTTTCACCGCTACACCTGGCTACCAACGGAGCCTCGTCTGGCAGCGAAACTGTTCATTCAGCCTCATTTACTGCCTTAAAAAAAAAACATACATAACTGATATGGCTGACATACTAAATAAATATGGTTTCTGCTGACTCCTTGTGGATTTCTGTAACTCTATAAGAACTGCATTCTCCTTCAATAATAACGGCGACATGAGTTTGGACTTTTGAACCATACACAAACATTATTACATTACATTACATTCTCCCACTTAAAAAGATGAGAGAGGCCTGTAATTTTCATCATAGGTACACGTCAACTATGACAGACAAATTGAGATTTTTTTTCTCCAGAAAATGACATTGTTGGATTTTTAATGATTTTATTTGCAAATTATGGTGGAAAATAAGTATTTGGTCACCTACAAAAAAGCAAGATTTCTGGCTCTCACAGACCTGTAACTTCTTCTTTAAGAGGCTCCTCTGTCCTCCACTCGTTACCCGTATTAATGGCACCTGTTTGAACTTGTTATCAGTATAAAAGACACCTGTCCACAACCTCAAACAGTCACACTCCAAACTCCACTATGGCCAAGACCAAAGAGCTGTCAAAGGACACCAGAAACAAAATTGTAGACCTGCACCAGGCTGGGAAGACTGAATCTGCAATAGGTAAGCAGCTTGGTTTGAAGAAATCAACTGTGGGAGCAATTATTAGGAAATGGAAGACATACAAGACCACTGATAATCTCCCTCGATCTGGGGCTCCACGCAAGATCTCACCCCGTGGGGTCAAAATGATCACAAGAACGGTGAGCAAAAATCCCAGAACCACACGGGGGGACCTAGTGAATGACCTGCAGAGAGCTGGGACCAAAGTAACAAAGCCTACCATCAGTAACACACTACACCGCCAGGGACTCAAATCCTGCAGTGCCAGATGTGTACCCCTGCTTAAGCCAGTACATGTCCAGGCCCGTCTGACGTTTGCTAGAGTGCATTTGGATGATCCAGAAGAGGATTGGGAGAATGTCATATGGTCAGATGAAACCAAAATAGAACTTTTTGGTAAAAACTCAACTCGTTGTGTTTGGAGGACAAAGAATGCTGAGTTGCATCCAAAGAACACCATACCTACTGTGAAGCATGGGGGTGGAAACATCATGCGTTGGGGCTGTTTTTCTGCAAAGGGACCAGGACGACTGATCCGTGTAAAGGAAAGAATGAATGGGGCCATGTATCGTGAGATTTTGAGTGAAAACCTCCTTCCATCAGCAAGGGCATTGAAGATGAAACGTGGCTGGGTCTTTCAGCATGACAATGATCCCAAACACACCGCCCGGGCAACGAAGGAGTGGCTTCGTAAGAAGCATTTCAAGGTCCTGGAGTGGCCTAGCCAGTCTCCAGATCTCAACCCCATAGAAAATCTTTGGTGGGAGTTGAAAGTCCGTGTTGCCCAGCGACAGCCCCAAAACATCACTGCTCTGCATGGAGGAATGGGCCAAAATACCAGCAACAGTGTGTGAAAACCTTGTGAAGACTTACAGAAAACGTTTGACCTGTGTCATTGCCAACAAAGGGTATATAACAAAGTATTGAGAAACTTTAGTTATTGACCAAATACTTATTTTCCACCATAATTTGCAAATAAATTCATTAAAAATCCTACAATGTGATTTTCTGGATTTTTTTTCCTCATTTTGTCTGTCATAGTTGACGTGTACCTATGATGAAAATTACAGGCCTCTCATCTTTTTAAGTGGGAGAACTTGCACAATTGGTGGCTGACTAAATACTTTTTTTCCCCACTGTATGTGGTCTAAAAAGGAAGGAAAATACAATCACGAGGTTCCACTTTTATAGACAATATACCGACACGCATTGTACAAACAGAACAACCGTCGCAATATCAACCACAATTACATGGTCTATTAGCCTACTGAACTTGTTGTTGAAAAAAAATATTTGAATGGGAACAGACTCACTGGCAAACATGGCTACAGACCCAACAACATTATATAGTATCCCGTCCTCATGGTTACAGACCCAACAACATTATATAGTATCCCCTCCTCATGGTTACAGACCCAACAACATTATATAGTATCCCCTCCTCATGGTTACAGACCCAACAACATTATATAGTATCCCCTCCTCATGGTTACAGACCCAACAGCATTATATAGTATCCCCTCCTCATGGTTACAGACCCAACAACATTATATAGTATCCCCTCCTCATGGTTACAGACCCAACAACATTATATAGTATCCCATCCTCATGGTTACAGACCCAACAACATTATATAGTATCCCCTCCTCATGGTTACAGACCCAACAACATTATATAGTATCCCGTCCTCATGGTTACAGACCCAACAACATTATATAGTATCCCCTCCTCATGGTTACAGACCCAACAACATTATATAGTATCCCCTCCTCATGGTTACAGACCCAACAGCATTATATAGTATCCCCTCCTCATGGTTACAGACCCAACAACATTATATAGTATCCCCTCCTCATGGTTACAGACCCAACAACATTATATAGTATCTCCTCCTCATGGTTACAGACCCAACAACATTATATAGTATCCCCTCCTCATGGTTACAGACCCAACAACATTATATAGTATCCCGTCCTCATGGCTACAGACCCAACAACATTATATAGTATCCCTTCCTCATGGTTACAGACCCAACAACATTATATAGTATCCCGTCCTCATGGTTACAGACCCAACAACATTATATAGTATCCCCTCCTCATGGTTACAGACCCAACAACATTATATAGTATCCCGTCCTCATGGTTACAGACCCAATAACATTATATAGTATCCCCTCCTCATGGTTACAGACCCAACAACATTATATAGTATCCCGTCCTCATGGCTACAGACCCAACAACATTATATAGTATCCCCTCCTCATGGTTACAGACCCAACAACATTATATAGTATCCCGTCCTCATGGTTACAGACCCAACAACATTATATAGTATCCCGTCCTCATGGTTACAGACCCAACAACATTATATAGTATCCCCTCCTCATAGTTACAGACCCAACAACATTATATAGTATCCCGTCCTCATGGTTACAGACCCAACAACATTATATAGTATCCCGTCCTCATGGTTACAGACCCAACAGCATTATATAGTATCCCCTCCTCATGGTTACAGACCCAACAGCATTATATAGTATCCCGTCCTCATGGTTACAGACCCAACAACATTATATAGTATCCCCTCCTCATGGTTACAGACACAACAACATTATATAGTATCCCTTCCTCATGGTTACAGACCCAACAACATTATATAGTATCCCGTCCTCATGGTTACAGACCCAACAGCATTATATAGTATCCCCTCCTCATGGTTACAGACCCAACAGCATTATATAGTATCCCGTCCTCATGGTTACAGACCCAACAACATTATATAGTATCCCGTCCTCATGGTTACAGACCCAACAACATTATATAGTATCCCGTCCTCATGGTTACAGACCCAACAACATTATATAGTATCCCGTCCTCATGGTTACAGACCCAACAACATTATATAGTATCCCCTCCTCATGGTTACAGACCCAACAGCATTATATAGTATCCCGTCCTCATGGTTACAGACCCAACAACATTATATAGTATCCCCTCCTCATGGTTACAGACCCAACAGCATTATATAGTATCCCGTCCTCATGGTTACAGACCCAACAACATTATATAGTATCCCCTCCTCATGGTTACAGACCCAACAGCATTATATAGTATCCCGTCCTCATGGTTACAGACCCAACAACATTATATAGTATCCCCTCCTCATGGTTACAGACCCAACAGCATTATATAGTATCCCCTCCTCATGGTTACAGACCCAACAACATTATATAGTATCCCGTCCTCATGGTTACAGACCCAACAACATTATATAGTATCCCGTCCTCATGGTTACAGACCCAACAACATTATATAGTATCCCCTCCTCATGGTTACAGACCCAACAGCATTATATAGTATCCCCTCCTCATGGTTACAGACCCAACAACATTATATAGTATCCCCTCCTCATGGTTACAGACCCAACAGCATTATATAGTATCCCGTCCTCATGGTTACAGACCCAACAACATTATATAGTATCCCCTCCTCATGGTTACAGACCCAACAGCATTATATAGTATCCCGTCCTCATGGTTACAGACCCAACAACATTATATAGTATCCCCTCCTCATAGTTACAGACCCAACAACATTATATAGTATCCCGTCCTCATGGTTACAGACCCAACAACATTATATAGTATCCCGTCCTCATAGTTACAGACCCAACAACATTATATAGTATCCCGTCCTCATGGTTACAGACCCAACAACATTATATAGTATCCCGTCCTCATGGTTACAGACCCAACAACATTATATAGTATCCCCTCCTCGTGGTTACAGACCCAACAACATTATATAGTATCCCCTCCTCATGGTTACAGACCCAACAACATTATATAGTATCCCCTCCTCGTGGTTACAGACCCAACAACATTATATAGTATCCCGTCCTCATGGTTACAGACCCAACAACATTATATAGTATCCCGTCCTCATGGTTACAGACCCAACAACATTATATAGTATCCCGTCCTCATGGTTACAGACCCAACAACATTATATAGTATCCCCTCCTCATAGTTACAGACCCAACAACATGATATAGGATCCCGTCCTCATGGTTACAGACCCAACAACATTATATAGTATCCCCTCCTCATAGTTACAGACCCAACAACATTATATAGTATCCCGTCCTCATGGTTACAGACCCAACAACATTATATAGTATCCCGTCCTCATGGTTACAGACCCAACAACATTATATAGTATCCCTTCCTCATGGCTACAGACCCAACAACATTATATAGTATCCCCTCCTCATGGTTACAGACCCAACAACATTATATAGTATCCCGTCCTCATGGTTACAGACCCAACAACATTATATAGTATCCCGTCCTCATGGTTACAGACCCAACAACATTATATAGTATCCCGTCCTCATGGTTACAGACCCAACAACATTATATAGTATCCCTTCCTCATGGCTACAGACCCAACAACATTATATAGTATCCCGTCCTCATGGTTACAGACCCAACAACATTATATAGTATCCCGTCCTCACGAAGAAAAGCATGAGCTAAGTATAATACGTAAGCAAAACAATGAAATGCATCATTCCAACATTACCTAAAACGATGAATAAGATACTAATGAAATTGACCTATATAAGCAATATAACAATTGAGATGTACAGACTATGGCATAAGGGAACGATGAGTTGATAAGAGGCAAGCCGTAATTTCGATTAAGACATTGAGCGAGCTAAGACGACGGACTTAGTCGATTATAACTATTTGTTCAGCACTTTTGAAATGTACAGCGACAGAATTCAGAACATGGGCCGTTCTTACAGTGTTCTCCCTGTACACCAAGTCAGAACCGTGGGATAAATAAAGGGGGCATATAAGCAGACAATGAAAGCTCTAACAATATTAGATGATGGCATTTCTCTAAAACAGGTTATAGGCTACATGTGCACCACCAAGTCAGAACAGTAGGCTAAGTTATGAGGGGGAAAGGGACCAAAATATTAGGGTGAGGCACATGGGCTACTAACAGCTTACTACACAACATACACTTAGTATTACTTTCTTAGCTACAGTATACATATCTACCTGGCATATTACATATTTTATGCAGCAGCATACAATAAATTTTTTGGACTCACCGTTCTTGTGCTGTGCTCACTTGAACAGGAAGGTGGCGCGGTGGTCCTTCTTGTGAGCAAGTTTTGTGTGTGTGTGTGTGTGTGTGTGTGTGTGTGTGTGTGTGTGTCTTTATCCTGTTTAACTTGGAAAAGTGGCCACACACCTCTCCAAAGTGTGCACGGTTCCAAAGTCATTTCAATGCACTTTTATGACCCAAAGAAGAGTCTTTAACTATAAGGTGCTTTTTTTTTTTTTTTAGCTCTCCTAGCTGTGAAGCACGCTGGTAGTTGTTTTGGTTGGAACACAACCCTGCATCCCCTGCCTTTACACAATTACTGTTGTTTTCCCGAAATCCAAAAGCGGTCAGTTTACAAATCTCAATCTGGGTCAGGTGGGCATAATCTGAAAGCATGTTCTATTGCCGACATGCCTAGCTAAAGCTGTGAAAGCGCAGATCCTGAGCTTTGACAGCATGTATAGCATGTTATTGTACAGCCAATGTGTTCCAATCAGTGTCCCAGCCATTTTCAACCCATATACTGGTACAAGTGTAAAGGCCTACAGAATACTCTCTGCATCTTCTTCTCTGTATAACCCACTCTGATTCATTCTTAAATGTCCCGTTACGTCCTTTTGACTATGTTACTGATGTCTCTTTCCGTCTCTCTCCATCTTTCTATCTCTCCATCGGTCTCTTTCTCCGTAGCGTTCCAGGAGCGTCCGGAGCTCCCTCCCACCCAGGCCCAGGCCACAGCTCGCTGCATCCCTCCAGAAGAGTACTCCTACACAGCCTCCATCCTCAGGCTGCTCCGAAACAAACCCTTCCTCCTCCTCATCCTCACATACGGTCAGTACCTAACTAGTATCACTACTGAGCTGAGCTGAGCTGAGCTGAGCTGAGCTGAGCTGTCCAGGGCTGTCCTGGTTATGCATTCATCATAGTTTTGGAACCGTGCTGTAGGACAATGTGAAAAGATAATACCCGAGGCAGCACAGTACGGTTCAGGTAGGCATGCTAGATAATACCCGAGGCAGCACAGTACGGTTCAGGTAGGCATGCTAGATAATACCCGAGGCAGCACAGTACGGTTCAGGTAGGCACGCTAGATAATACCCGAGGCAGCACAGTACGGTTCAGGTAGGCATGCTAGATAATACCCGAGGCAGCACAGTACGGTTCAGGTAGGCATGCTAGATAATACCCGAGGCAGCACAGTACGGTTCAGGTAGGCATGCTAGATAATACCCGAGGCAGCACAGTACGGTTCAGGTAGGCATGCTAGATAATACCCGAGGCAGCACAGCACGGTTCAGGTAGGCATGCTAGATAATACCCGAGGCAGCACAGTACGGTTCAGGTAGGCATGCTAGATAATACCCGAGGCAGCACAGTACGGTTCAGGTAGGCATGCTAGATAATACCCAAGGCAGCACAGTACGGTTCAGGTAGGCATGCTAGATAATACCCGAGGCAGCACAGTACGGTTCAGGTAGGCATGCTAGATAATACCCGAGGCAGCACAGTACGGTTCAGGTAGGCATGCTAGATAATACCCGAGGCAGCTCAGCACGGTTCTGGTAGGCATGCTAGATAATACCCGAGGCAGCACAGTACGGTTCAGGTAGGCATGCTAGATAATACCCGAGGCAGCACAGTACGGTTCAGGTAGGCACGCTAGATAATACCCGAGGCAGCACAGTACGGTTCAGGTAGGCACGCTAGATAATACCCGAGGCAGCACAGTACGGTTCAGGTAGGCATGCTAGATAATACCCGAGGCAGCACAGCACGGTTCAGGTAGGCATGCTAGATAATACCCGAGGCAGCACAGTACGGTTCAGGTAGGCATGCTAGATAATACCCGAGGCAGCACAGCACGGTTCAGGTAGGCACGCTAGATAATACCCGAGGCAGCACAGTACGGTTCAGGTAGGCACGCTAGATAATACCCGAGGCAGCACAGTACGGTTCAGGTAGGCACGCTAGATAATACCCGAGGCAGCACAGTACGGTTCAGGTAGGCACGCTAGATAATACCCGAGGCAGCACAGTACGGTTCAGGTAGGCACGCTAGATAATACCCGAGGCAGCACAGCACGGTTCAGGTAGGCATGCTAGATAATACCCGAGGCAGCACAGCACGGTTCAGGTAGGCATGCTAGATAATACCCGAGGCAGCACAGTACGGTTCAGGTAGGCATGCTAGATAATACCCGAGGCAGCACAGTACGGTTCAGGTAGGCATGCTAGATAATACCCGAGGCAGCACAGCACGGTTCAGGTAGGCATGCTAGATAATACCCGAGGCAGCACAGTACGGTTCAGGTAGGCATGCTAGATAATACCCGAGGCAGCACAGTACGGTTCAGGTAGGCATGCTAGATAATACCCGAGGCAGCACAGCACGGTTCAGGTAGGCATGCTAGATAATACCCGAGGCAGCACAGTACGGTTCAGGTAGGCATGCTAGATAATACCCGAGGCAGCACAGCACGGTTCAGGTAGGCATGCTAGATAATACCCGAGGCAGCACAGCAGTTGTGAAAACTGTCTGCCAGTGTTTTGCCTATTCCACCTGACCTACAGTTACCCAGTACATTTACATTACATTTTAGTCATTTAGCAGACGCTCTTCTCCAGAGCAACTTACAGGAGCAATTAGGGTTAAGTGCCTTGCTCAAGGGCACATCGGCAGATTATTCACCTAGTTGGCTCAGGGATTCGCTAGGCTACCTGGTTGGCTCAGGGATTCGCTAGGCAACCTTTTGGTTACCGGCCCAACACGTTTAACCGCTAGGCTACCTTTTGGTTACCGGCCCAACACGTTTAACCGCTAGGCTACCTTTTGGTTAGCGGCCCAACACGTTTAACCGCTAGGCTACCTTTTGGTTAGCGGCCCAACACGTTTAACCGCTAGGCTACCTTTTGGTTAGCGGCCCAACACGTTTAACCGCTAGGCTACCTTTTGGTTAGCGGCCCAACACGTTTAACCGCTAGGCTACCTTTTGGTTACCGGCCCAACACGTTTAACCGCTAGGCTACCTTTTGGTTACCGGCCCAACACGTTTAACCGCTAGGCTACCTTTTGGTTAGCGGCCCAACACGTTTAACCGCTAGGCTACCTTTTGGTTAGCGGCCCAACACGTTTAACCGCTAGGCTACCTTTTGGTTACCGGCCCAACACGTTTAACCGCTAGGCTACCTGACGCTCAGCAATGTGCCCACTTCCTTGTTATGACCCGTTCTTTTTCCTCGATCTCAACCAATGGGGCGGCGGCACAATTGGCCCAGCGTCGTCCAGGGTAGGGGAGGGAATGACCGGCAGGGATGTAGCTCAGTTGGTAGAGCATGGCGTTTGCAACGCCAGGGATGTGGGTTCGATTCCCATGGGGGGCCAGTTTAAAAAATGGATGTATGCACTCACTAACTGTAAGTCGCTCTGGATAAGAGCGTCTGCTAAATGACGTAAATGTAAATGTAAATGTAACCAGTTATATCTGATCATGAATCAGAGCATTGGGTAGCTAGCTGCTAACCTGACATTATTTTACAACTACAGGGGAGGATTCAGCCATGAGGAAGCTTGATAATTGTTATAAAGCGTGATACTTATTTTTATTTAACCTTTATTTAACTAGGCAAGTCAGTTAAGAACAAATTCTTATTTACAATGACGGCCTACACCGGGCCAAACCCGGACGACGCTGGGCCAATTGTGCGCCGCACCTATGGGACTCCCAATCACGGCCGGTTGTGATACAGCCTGGAATCGAACCCAGGGGGGTCTGTAGTGACGCCTCGAGCACTGAGATGCAGTGCCTTAGACCGCTGCGCTACTCGGGGACCCAATAAGCTTGATAAGTTATAAAAGTCTGATAGTTATCATTAATGTCAGTCTTATCCTCAACAGGTGCTAAGTGTTGGTTTATTGGTGTTTTCAAATGGTATCTCGGGAACTCGTATCTCCCATAGACTGTATGGGTCAAACTAGCTTTGGGTTGAACTAAATGACTATCGCCCGTAGCACTCACCTCTGTCATCATGTGGTCCTCTGTAGCTCAGCTGGTAGAGCATGGCGCTTGTAACGCCAAGGTAGTGGGTTCGATCCCCGGGACCACCCATACACAAAAAAAAAATTTATGCAAGCATGACTGTAAGTCGCTTTGGATAAAAGCGTCTGCTAAATGGCATATTAAAAAATTAAAATATTAAGTACTTTGAGAGGCTAGTTAAGGATCATATCACCTCTACCTTACCTGCCACCCTAGACCCACTCAATTTGCTTACCGCCCCAATAGATCCACAGACGATACAATCGCCATCGCACTGCACACTGCCCTATCCCATCTGGACAAGAGGAATACCTATGTAAGAATGCTGTTCATTGACTATAGCTCAGCCTTCAACACCATAGTACCCTCCAAGCTCATCATTAAGCTCGGGGCCCTGGGTCTGAACCCCGCGCTGTGCAACTGGGTCCTGGACTTCCTGACGGGCCGCCCCCAGGTGGTGAAGGTAGGAAACAACATCTCCACTTTGCTGATCCTCAACATTGGGGCCCCACAAGGGTGTGTGCTCAGCCCCCTCCTGTACTCCCTGTTCACCCATGACTGCATGCCCAAGCACGCCTCCAACTCAATCATCAAGTTTGCAGACGACACAACAGTAGCAGGCCTGATTACCAACAAATACGAGATAGCCTACAGGGAGGAGGTGAGGGCTCTGGGAGTGTGGTGCCAGGAAAATAACCTCTCACTCAACATCAACAAAATAAAGGAGATGATCGTGGACTTCAGGAAACAGCAGAGGGTGCACCCCCCTATCCACATCGACAGGACCGCAGTGGAGAAGGTGGAAAGCTTCAAGTTCCTCGGCGTACACATCACTGACAAACTGAAATGGTCCACCCACACAGACAGTGTGGTGAAGAAATTTGGCTCGGCAACTAAAGCCCTCACAAACATTTACAGATGCACAATTGAGAGCATTTTGTCAGGCTGTATCACCGCCTGGTATGGCAACTGCACCGCCCTCAACCGCAGGGCTCTCCAGAGGGTGGTGTGGTCTGCCCAACGCATCACCGGGGGAAAACTACCTGCCCTCCAGGACACCTACAGCACCTGTTGTCACAGGAAGGCCAAAAATATCATCAAGGACAACAACCACCCGAGCCACGGCCTGTTCACCCCGCTATCATCCAGAAGGCGAGGTCAGTACAGGTGCATCAAAGCTGGGCCCGAGAGACTGAAAAACAGCTTATATCTCAAGGCCATCAGACTGTTAAATAGCCATCACTAGCCGGCTACCACCCGGTTACTCAACCCTGCACCTTAGAGGCTGCTGCCCTATATACATAGACATGGAATCACTGGCCACTTTAATAATGGAACACTAGTCACTTTCATAATGTTCACATATTTTTGCTTTACTCATCTCATACAGTGAGGGAAAAAAGTATTTGATCCCCTGCTGATTTTGTACGTTTGCCCACTGGCAAAGAAATGAGTCTATAATTTTAATGGTAGGTTTATTTGAACAGTGAGAGACAGAATAACAACAAAAAAATCCATAAAAACGCATGTAAAAAATGTTATAATTGATTTGCATTTGAATGAGGGAAATAAGTATTTGACCCCCTCTCAATCAGAAAGATTTCTGGCTCCCAGGTGTCTTTTATACAGGTAACGAGCTGAGATTAGGGGCACACTCTTAAAGGGAGTGCTCCTAATCTCAGTGTGTTACCTGTATAAAAGACACCTGTCCACAGAAGCAATCAATCAATCAGATTCCAAACACTTCACCATGGCCAAGACCAAAAAGCTCTCCAAGGATGTCAGGGACAAGATTGTAGACCTACACAAGGCTGGAATGGGCTACAAGACCATCGCCAAGCAGCTTGGTGAGAAGGTGACAACAGTTGGTGCGATTATTCGCAAATGGAAGTAACACAAAATAACTGTAAATCTCCCTCGGCCTGGGGCTCCATGCAAGATCTCATCTCGTGGAGTTGCAATGATCATGAGAACGGTGAGGAATCAGCCCAGAACTACATGGGAGGATCTTGTCAATGATCTCGAGGCAGCTGGGACCATAGTCACCAAGAAAACAATTGGTAACACACTACGCCGTGAAGGACTGAAATCCTGCAGCGCCCGCAAGGTCCCCCTGCTCAAGAAAGCACATATACAGGCCCGTCTGAAGTTTACCAATGAACATCTGAATGATTCAGAGGAGAACTGGGTGAAAGTGTTGTGGTCAGATGAGACCAAAATCGAGCTCTTTGGCATCAACTCAACTCGCCGTGTTTGGAGGCGGAGGAATGCTGCCTATGACCCCAAGAACACCATCCCCACCGTCAAACATGGAGGTGGAAACATTATGCTTTGGGGGTGTTTTTCTGCTAAGGGGACAGGACAACTTCACCGCATCAAAGGGACGATGGACGGGGCCATGTACCGTCAAATCTTGGGTGAGAACCTCCTTCCCTCAGCCAGGGCATTGAAAATGGGCCGTGGATGGGTATTCCAGCATGACAATGACCCAAAACACACGGCCAAGGCAACAAAGGAGTGGCTCAAGAAGAAGCACATTAAGGTCCTGGAGTGGCCTAGCCAGTCTCCAGACCTTAATCCCATAGAAAATCTGTGGAGGGAGCTGAAGGTTCGAGTTGCCAAACGTCAGCCTCGAAACCTTAATGACTTGGAGAAGATCTGCAAAGAGGAGTGGGACAAAATCCCTCCTGAGATGTGTGCAAACCTGGTGGCCAACTACAAGAAACGTCTGACCTCTGTGATTGCCAACAAGGGTTTTGCCACCAAGTACTAAGTCATGTTTTGCAGAGGGGTCAAATACTTATTTCCCTCATTAAAATGCAAATCAATTCATAACATTTTTGACATGCTTTTTTTCTGGATTTTGTTGTTGTTATTCTGTCTCTCACTGTTCAAATAAACCTACCATTAAAATTATAGACTGATCATGTCTTTGTCAGTGGGCAAACGTACAAAATCAGCAGGGGATCAAATACTTTTTTTCCCCTCACTGTATGTATATACTGTATTCTATTCTACTGTGCCACTCCGACATTGCTCGTCCTAATATTTATGTATTTCTTAATTCCATTCTTCTACTTTTAGATGTTTGTGAATTGTTAGATATTACTGCAATGTTGGAGCTAGAGAAACAAGCATTTTGCTACACCCTTTAGTTTAGTTTTACTAATCCATCTAATATATTAATGGAAGCACTGTAGTTTTACTAATCCATCTAATATATTAATGGAAGCACTGTAGTTTTACTAATCCATCTAATATATTAATGGAAGCACTGTAGTTTTACTAATCCATCTGTAGTTTTAGCTGAAATAATAGGGTAACGTCCGGAAAATGTACCAGGAAAAAACAGCGAAATATAATAAGATGGCAACAACCGGGTAAGAATGCAGTTATTTACCCATTAATAGTTAGTTTGTATTTTATTTATTTATTTATTTGTAGCTGCTATGTACTGATAAAAAGAGTGATTAATTATTCTAGTTGTGTAGGAACAACTTTTATGAAGAGTGATTTAATTATTCTGATTTGTTTATGTATGAAAAAATATGATAAAGAGTGATGAATTATCCTGGTTATGTAGGAACAACTATTTGTTACTGAAGAACTGTCAATAATAGAGGTTTATACTTATTAAGAATGTACTGGGAACTGGGAAATGTACTGGGAACTGGGAAATGTACTGGGAACTGGGAAATGTACTGGGAACTTTCACTTATGCTGTATGTGGGCCATCCTAAAAACATACTTTTAGGATCTTTGCTTGTTGCTGGGTAGATGGAATCTTGTTTCCGATTACTTTCCTGTTGCTACCCAGTTATTTCAGCACTGTACTTAAGTAAATATTATGTACCTTACTTGTTACTTCATGTGCAGTTTCACCATATTTTCAGTGTACCTACGGGACCGAGACACTTTATTCGAAACAATGCTCTGTTCCTCTGTTACCGTGTAATTACTACTAGGTTCCTTACTACTTTCACCATAGTTTCTGTACCTTAAATGTTTTTTTTCCCAGCATGGTTTCAGTGTACCTACGTGGTCTGAACACTGTATTCTAAAGCAACGCTCTGTTACCGTGTAAATTACTATTACTTTCACCTTAGTTTTTGGGTACCTTACTGTTACTTTCTTTAGATTTCCACAGATAAACACCGCAATCACAATTAAGCCATTTTTATGAATGAAACTTCATTAATAGGTACAGCATACAGTGGCTTGCTAAAGTATTCACCCCCCTTGGCATTTTTCCTATTTTGTTGCCTTACAACCTGGAATTAAAATGGATTTTTGGGGGGTTTGTATCTTTTGATTTACACAACATGCCTACCACTTTGAAGATGCAAAATATTTTTTCTTGTGAAACAAACAAGAAATAACACAAAAAAACAGAGAACTTGAGCGTGCATAACTATCCCCCCCCCCCCCCCCCCCCAAGTCAATACTTTGTAGAGCCACCTTTTGCAGCAATTACAGCTGCAAGTCTCTTGGGGTATGTCTCTATAAGCTTGGCACATCTAGCCACTGGGATTTTTGCCCATTCTTCAAGGCAAAACTGCTCCAGCTCCTTCAAGTTGGATGGGTTCCACTGGTGTACAGCAATCTTTAACTCATACCACAGATTCTCAATTAGATTGAGGTCTGGGCTTTGGTAATTGGTTGCACCAGATCTTATTTAGGGGCTTCATAGCAAAGGGGGTGAATACACCAGGGTCTGACAACTTGGATGGAAAATTACTGAGGATAATAGTGGATGATATTGCCACTTCTATTTGCCATATTTTCAATTTAAGCCTACTAGAATGTGTGTGCCCCCCGGCTTGGAGGGAAGCAAAAGTCATTCTGCTACCCAAGAATAGTAAAGCCCCCTTTACTGGCTCAAATAGCCGACCAATCAGCCTGTTACCAACCCTTAGTAAACTATTGGAAAAAATTGTGTTTGACCAGATACAATGCTATTTTACAGTAAACAAATTGACAACAAACTTTCAGCATGCTTATAGAGAAGGTCACTCAACAAGCACAGCACTTGATGACAAATGACTGATGATTGGCTGAGAGACATTGATGATACAAATATTGTGGGGGCTGTTTTGTTAGACTTCAGTGCGGCTTTTAATCATAGTCTGCTGCTGGAAAAACGTATGTGTTATGGCTTTACACCCCCTGTTATAATGTGGATAAAGAGTTACTTGTCTAACAGAACACAGAGGGTGTTCTTTAATGGAAGCCTCTCAAACTTAATCCAGGTAGAATCAGGAATTCCCCAGGGCAGCTGTCTAGGCCCATTACTTTTTTTCAATCTTTACTAATGACCTGCCACTGGCTCTGAGTAAAGCCAGTGTGTCTATGTATACGGATGACTCAACACTATACACTTCAGCTGCTACAACAGCTGAAATGACAGCAACACTTAATAAAGAGTTGCAGTAAGTTTTGGAATGGGTGGCAAGGAATAAGTTAGTCCTAAATATTTCCAAAACTAAAAGCATTGTATTTGGGTCAAATCATTCACTAAACCCTAAACCTCAATTACATCTCGTAATGAATAATGTGGAAATTGAGGCAAGTTGAGGTGACTAAACTGCTTGGAGTAACCCTGGATTGTAAACTGTTATGGTCAAAGCATATTGATACAACAGTAGCTAAGATGGGGAGAAGTCTGTCCATAATAAAGCACAGCTCTGGATTCTTAACAACGCTATCAACAAGGCAGGTCCTACAGGCCCTAGTTTTGTCGAACCTGGACTACTGTTCAGTCGTGTGGTCAGGTGCCACAAAGAGGGACTTAGGAAATTTGCAATTGGCTCAGAACAGGGCAGCACGGCTGGTTTTTGGATGTACACAGAGAGCTAACATTAATAATATGCATGTCAATCTCTCCTGGCTTAGAGTGGAAGAGAGATTGACTTCATCACTGCTTATTTTTTTAAGAGGTGTAGACAAGCTGAATGTACCGAGCTGTCTGTTTGGAATGCTGGCACACAGCTCGGACACCCATGCATACCCCACGAGACATGCCACCAGAGGTCTCTTCAGTCCCCAAGTCCAGAATAGACTACGGGAAACGCGCAGTACTACATAGAGCCATGACTACATGGAACTCTATTCCACATCAAGTAACTCAGTCAAGCAGTAAAATAAGATTTAAAAAACAAATTAAACTACACTTTATGGAACAGCGCGGACTGTGAAGAGACACACACACACAGACACACACACACAGGCACACACACAGCATTCACAAACACATGCTAACACACGCACTCTACACACACACATTTTAATATTGTTATTTTGCTGTATTATTGGATTTTGTATTGTAAATATGTTATGGTAGAGTAGTGTGTAATAAGGTGTTGTGTTATGGATTGGTTTATTGTATGTAAATTGTGGTTGGACCCCAGGAAGAGTAGCTGTTGCCTTGGCAGCCTCTAATGGGGATCCGTAATAAACACAAATACAAATACATATTCACGCACCACTTTTCCGTTATTTATTTTTTTAGAATTTTTTTAAACAAGTAATTTTTTTTCATTTCACTTCACCAATTTGGACTATTTTGTGTGTGTTCGTTACATGAAATCCAAATATAAATCCATTTAAATTACAGGTTGTAATGCAACAAAATAGGAAAAATGCCAAGGGGGATGAATGCTTTTGTAAGGCACTGTAGAATTCAATCATCAGTCATCATAGCCATAGACTTCACCAAGGCCTCAAAGAAGTGCCACGAGTACTGCAACACATAGCAACAACATACGCATGAACGTAAACACACACACTCACATCAGGAACAAAGATAACAGTGATTTACTGTTACCTGCTGTGTGTGAAGTCAACAGTGCTATTAGAGTAATACTGTTACCTGCTGTGTGTGAAGTCAACAGTGCTATTAGAGTAATACTGTTACCTGCTGTGTGTGAAGTCAACAGTGCTATTAGAGTAATACTGTTACCTGCTGTGTGTGAAGTCAACAGTGCTATTAGAGTAATACTGTTACCTGCTGTGTGTGAAGTCAACAGTGCTATTAGAGTAATACTGTTACCTGCTGTGTGTGAAGTCAACAGTGCTATTAGAGTAATACTGTTACCTGCTGTGTGTGCTCTCTGAGAAAGCTCTCTGAAAGTCCCTATTGGCTGTGCCTCTGTTTCTCTCTCCCACAGGTCTGAACGTGGGCTGCTTTTATGCAGTGGGCACACTACTGAACCGCATGATCATCGAGCACTACCCTGTAAGTCTTACAGTTCAGTATGTGGGCACTGAAACACATTGACAACACAACAACAATGAGCATGTTATTTGGTTAACAATACAAACATTCTAGAATACAACAATGAGCATGTTATTTGGTTAACAATACAAACATTCTAGAATACAACAATGAACATGTTATTTGGTTAACAATACAAACATTCTAGAACACAACAATGAGCATGTTATTTGGTTAGCAATACAAACATTCTAGAACACAACAATGAGCATGTTATTTGGTTAGCAATACAAACATTCTAGAATACAACAATGAGCATGTTATTTGGTTAACAATACAAACATTCTAGAACACAACAATGAGCATGTTATTTGGTTAACAATACAAACATTATAGAATACAACAATGAGCATGTTATTTGGTTAACAATACAAACATTCTAGAATACAACAATGAGCATGTTATTTGGTTAGTAATACAAACATTCTAGAATACAACAATGAGCATGTTATTTGGTTAACAATACAAACATTCTAGAATACAACAATGAGCATGTTATTTGGTTAACAATACAAACATTCTAGAATACAACAATGAGCATGTTATTTGGTTAACAATACAAACATTCTAGAATACAACAATGAGCATGTTATTTGGTTAGCAATACAAACATTCTAGAATACAACAATGAGCATGTTATTTGGTTAACAATACAAACATTCTAGAATACAACAATGAGCATGTTATTTGGTTAACAATACAAACATTCTAGAATACAACAATGAGCATGTTATTTGGTTAACAATACAAACATTCTAGAATACAACAATGAGCATGTGATTTGGTTAACAATACAAACATTCTAGAATACAACAATGAGCATGTTATTTGGTTAACAATACAAACATTCTAGAATACAACAATGAGCATGTTATTTGGTTAACAATACAAACATTCTAGAACACAACAATGAGCATGTTATTTGGTTAACAATACAAACATTCTAGAATACAACAATGAGCATGTTATTTGGTTAACAATACAAACATTCTAGAATACAACAATGAGCATGTTATTTGGTTAGCAATACAAACATTCTAGAATACAACAATGAGCATGTTATTTGGTTAACAATACAAACATTCTAGAATACAACAATACAAAACCCGGTTATTCACCCTTACCTAACAAAACCCTGTTATTCACCCTTACCTAACAAAGCCCTGTTATTCACCCCTACCTAACAAAGCCCTGTTATTCACCCTTACCTAACAAAGCCCTGTTATTCACCCTTACCTAACAAAGCCCTGTTATTCACCCTTACCTAACAAAGCCCTGTTATTCACCCTTACCTAACAAAGCCCTGTTATTCACCCTTACCTAACAAAGCCCTGTTATTCACCCCTACCTAACAAAGCCCTGTTATTCACCCCTACCTTCCAAAGCCCTGTTATTCACCCTCTACCTAACAAAGCCCTGTTATTCACCCCTACCTAACAAAACCCTGTTATTCACCCTCTACCTAACAAAGCCCTGTTATTCACCCTTACCTAACAAAGCCCTGTTATTCGCCCTCTACCTAACAAAGCCCTGTTATTCACCCTTACCTAACAAAGCCCTGTTATTCACCCCTACCTAACAAAGCCCTGTTATTCACCCTTACCTAACAAAGCCCTGTTATCACCCTTACCTAACAAAGCCCTGTTATTCACCCCTACCTAACAAAGCCCTGTTATTCACCCCTACCTAACAAAGCCCTGTTATTCACCCCTACCTAACAAAGCCCTGTTATTCACCCCTACCTAACAAAGCCCTGTTATTCACCCCTACCTAACAAAGCCCTGTTATTCACCCCTACCTAACAAAGCCCTGTTATTCACCCCTACCTAACAAAGCCCTGTTATTCACCCCTACCTAACAAAGCCCTGTTATTCACCCCTACCTAACAAAGCCCTGTTATTCACCCCTACCTAACAAAGCCCTGTTATTCACCCCTACCTAACAAAGCCCTGTTATTCACCCCTACCTAACAAAGCCCTGTTATTCACCCTTACCACCCTTCCATCTGTGTCAGCATGCCTTTTGGCTTCTCTGACAGTATGTGGGGAGAGAGGGTTTATCAGCAGGTGGCTGGGGGAGAGGGGGTTATCAGGTGGCTGGGGGTTAGGGGGTTATCAGGTGGCTGGGGGAGAGAGGGTTTTCACCAGGTGGCTGGGGGTTAGGGGGTTTTCAGCAGGTGGCTGGGGGTTAGGGGGTTATCACCAGGTGGCTGGGGGTTAGGGGGTTTTCACCAGGTGGCTGGGGGTTAGGGGGTTATCACCAGGTGGCTGGGGGTTAGGGGGTTATCACCAGGTGGCTGGGGGTTAGGGGGTTTTCACCAGGTGGCTGGGAGTTAGGGGGTTATCACCAGGTGGCTGGGGGTTAGGGGGTTATCACCAGGTGGCTGGGGGTTAGGGGGTTATCACCAGGTGGCTGGGGGTTAGGGGGTTTTCACCAGGTGGCTGGGAGTTAGGGGGTTATCACCAGGTGGCTGGGGGTTAGGGGGTTTTCACCAGGTGGCTGGGGGTTAGGGGGTTGTCAGCAGGTGGCTGGGGGTTAGGGGGTTTTCAGGTGGCTGGGGGTTAGGGGGTTGTCAGCAGGTGGCTGGGGGTTAGGGGGTTTTCACCAGGTGGCTGGGAGTTAGGGGGTTATCACCAGGTGGCTGGGGGTTAGGGGGTTTTCACCAGGTGGCTGGGGGTTAGGGGGTTGTCAGCAGGTGGCTGGGGGTTAGGGGGTTTTCAGGTGGCTGGGGGTTAGGGGGTTGTCAGCAGGTGGCTGGGGGTTAGGGGGTTTTCAGCAGGTGGCTGGGGGTTAGGGGGTTTTCAGCAGGTGGCTGGGGGTTAGGGGGTTTTCAGCAGGTGGCTGGGGGTTAGGGGGTTAGGGGGTTGTCACCAGGTGGCTGGGGGTTAGGGGGTTTTCAGGTGGCTGGGGGTTAGGGGGTTGTCAGCAGGTGGCTGGGGGTTAGGGGGTTTTCACCAGGTGGCTGGGGGTTAGGGGGTTTTCAGCAGGTGGCTGGGGGTTAGGGGGTTATCAGGTGGCTGGGGGTTAGGGGGTTATCAGGTGGCTGGGGGAGAGAGGGTTTTCACCAGGTGGCTGGGGGTTAGGGGGTTTTCAGCAGGTGGCTGGGGGTTAGGGGGTTATCACCAGGTGGCTGGGGGTTAGGGGGTTTTCACCAGGTGGCTGGGGGTTAGGGGGTTTTCACCAGGTGGCTGGGGGTTAGGGGGTTATCACCAGGTGGCTGGGGGTTAGGGGGTTTTCAGCAGGTGGCTGGGAGTTAGGGGGTTAGGGGGTTGTCACCAGGTGGCTGGGGGGTAGGGGGTTTTCAGGTGGCTGGGGGTTAGGGGGTTGTCAGCAGGTGGCTGGGGGTTAGGGGGTTTTCAGGTGGCTGGGGGTTAGGGGGTTGTCAGCAGGTGGCTGGGGGTTAGGGGGTTTTCAGCAGGTGGCTGGGGGTTATGGGGGTTTTCAGCAGGTGGCTGGGGGTTAGGGGGTTTTCAGCAGGTGGCTGGGGGTTAGGGGGTTAGGGGATTGTCAGCAGGTGGCTGGGGGTTAGGGGGTTGTCAGCTGGTGGCTGGGGGTTAGGGGGTTGTCAGCAGGTGGCTGGGGGTTAGGGGGTTAGGGGGTTTTCAGCAGGTGGCTGGGGGTTAGGGGGTTTTCAGCAGGTGGCTGGGGGTTAGGGGGTTTTCAGGTGGCTGGGGGTTAGGGGGTTGTCAGCAGGTGGCTGGGGGTTAGGGGGTTTTCAGCAGGTGGCTGGGGGTTAGGGGGTTTTCAGCAGGTGGCTGGGGGTTAGGGGGTTTTCAGCAGGTGGCTGGGGGTTAGGGGGTTTTCAGCAGGTGGCTGGGGGTTAGGGGGTTTTCAGCAGGTGGCTGGGGGTTAGGGGGTTAGGGGGTTGTCACCAGGTGGCTGGGGGTTAGGGGGTTGTCACCAGGTGGCTGGGGGTTAGGGGGTTGTCACCAGGTGGCTGGGGGTTAGGGGGTTGTCACCAGGTGGCAGGGGGTTAGGGGGTTGTCACCAGGTGGCTGGGGGTTAGGGGGTTGTCACCAGGTGGCTGGGGGTTAGGGGGTTGTCACCAGGTGGCTGGGAGTTAGGGGGTTGTCACCAGGTGGCTGGGGGTTAGGGGGTTGTCACCAGGTGGCTGGGGGTTAGGGGGTTGTCACCAGGTGGCTGGGGGTTAGGGGGTTGTCACCAGGTGCCTGGGGGTTAGGGGGTTGTCAGCAGGTGCCTGGGGGTTAGGGGGTTGTCACCAGGTGCCTGGGGGTTAGGGGGTTGTCACCAGGTGCCTGGGGGTTAGGGGGTTGTCACCAGGTGGCTGGGAGTTAGGGGGTTGTCACCAGGTGGCAGGGGGTTAGGGGGTTGTCACCAGGTGGCTGGGGGTTAGGGGGTTGTCAGCAGGTGCCTGGGGGTTAGGGGGTTGTCAGCAGGTGGCTGGGGGTTAGGGGGTTGTCACCAGGTGGCTGGGGGTTAGGGGGTTGTCAGCAGGTGGCTGGGAGTTAGGGGGTTGTCAGCAGGTGCCTGGGGGTTAGGGGGTTGTCAGCAGGTGCCTGGGGGTTAGGGGGTTGTCACCAGGTGGCTGGGGGTTTGGGGGTTGTCAGCAGGTGGCTGGGGGTTAGGGGGTTGTCAGCAGGTGGCTGGGGGTTAGGGGGTTGTCACCAGGTGGCTGGGGGTTTGGGGGTTGTCAGCAGGTGGCTGGGGGTTAGGGGGTTGTCAGCAGGTGGCTGGGGGTTAGGGGGTTGTCACCAGGTGGCTGGGGGTTAGGGGGTTGTCACCAGGTGGCTGGGGGTTAGGGGGTTGTCAGCAGGTGGCTGGGGGTTAGGGGGTTGTCACCAGGTGGCTGGGGGTTAGGGGGTTGTCAGCAGGTGGCTGGGGGTTAGGGGGTCGTCACCAGGTGGCTGGGGGTTAGGGGGTTGTCACCAGGTGGCTGGGGGTTAGGGGGTTGTCAGCAGGTGGCTGGGGGTTAGGGGGTTGTCACCAGGTGGCTGGGGGTTAGGGGGTTGTCACCAGGTGGCTGGGGGTTAGGGGGTTGTCAGCAGGTGGCTGGGGTTTAGGGGGTTGTCACCAGGTGGCTGGGGGTTAGGGGGTTGTCACCAGGTGGCTGGGGGTTAGGGGGTTGTCAGCTGGTGGCTGGGAGTTAGGGGGTTGTCACCAGGTGGCTGGGGGTTATGGGGTTGTCAGCAGGTGGCTGGGGGTTAGGGGGTTGTCAGCAGGTGGCTGGGGGTTAGGGGGTTGTCAGCAGGTGCCTGGGGGTTAGGGGGTTGTCACCAGGTGGCTGGGGTTAAGGGGGTTGTCAGCAGGTGCCTGGGGGTTAGGGGGTTGTCAGCAGGTGGCTGGGGGTTAGGGGGTTGTCACCAGGTGGCTGGGGGTTAGGGGGTTGTCAGCAGGTGGCTGGGGGTTAGGGGGTTGTCACCAGGTGGCTGGGGGTTAGGGGGTTGTCACCAGGTGCCTGGGGGTTAGGGGGTTGTCACCAGGTGGCTGGGGGTTAGGGGGTTGTCAGCAGGTGGCTGGGGGTTAGGGGGTTGTCAGCAGGTGGCTGGGGGTTAGGGGGTTGTCAGCTGGTGGCTGGGGGTTAGGGGGTTGTCAGCAGGTGGCTGGGGGTTAGGGGGTTGTCAGCAGGTGGCTGGGGTTAAGGGGGTTGTCACCAGGTGGCTGGGGGTTAGGGGGTTGTCAGCAGGTGGCTGGGGGTTATCTGATTGGCCAGCAGTAGGCCTATAGGTGCGCTTGATTTGCTCTCTGGGCCTGCCGGGTAGGCAGAGTTCTACCTTCAGACACATGAAATGGTTAAACATGGGAACACTTTTCCTTCCTGGTGCTAGGCCTGCTGAGTCAAGTGCACCTCCCGCCAACAGCGCGAAATGAATAAAACAAATTGAAACGCAAGACTTTACAGTTGGGTTTTTTACAGAAATGTTTGGTGATCGACTAGGAATGGCTTGGAGATTAAACTGGCTCTCATGAGGACCGCCACAGGAAAGGAAGACCCAGAGTTACCTCTGCTGCAGAGGATAAGTTCATTAGAGTTAACTGCACCTCAGATTGCAGCCCAAATAAATGCTTCACAGAGTTCAAGTAACAGACACATCTCAACATCAACTGTTCAGAGGAGACTGCGTGAATCAGGCCTTCATGGTCAAATTGCTGCAAAGAAACCACTACTAAAGGACACCAATAAGAAGAAGAGACTTGCTTGAGCCAAGAAACATGAGCAATTGACATTAGACTGGTGGAAATCTGTCCTTTGGTCTGATGAGTCCAAATTTGAGATTTTTGGTTCCAACCGCCGTGTCTTTGTGAGATGCAGAGAAGGTGAATGGATGATCTCTGCATGTGTGGTTCCCACCGTGAAGCATGGAGGAGGAGGTGTGAAGGTGTGGGGGTGCTTTGCTGGTGACACTGTCTGTGATTTATTTAGAATTCAAGGCACACTTAACCAACATGGCTACCACAGCATTCTGCAGCGATACGTCATCCCATCTGGTTTGGGCTTAGTGGGACTATCATTTATTTTTCAACAGGACAATGACCCAACACACTCCTCCAGGCTGTGTAAGGGCTATTTGACCAAGAAGGAGAGTGATGGAGTGCTGCATCAGATGACCTGGCCTCCACAATGACCTGACCTCAACCCAATTGAGATGGTTTGGGATGAGTTGGACCGCAGAGTGAAGGAAAAGCAGCCAACAAGTGCTCAGCATATGTGGGAACTCCTTCAAGACTGTTGGAAAAGCATTCCAGGTGAAGCTGGTTGAGAGAATGCCAAGAGTGTGCAAAGCTGTCATCAAGGCAAAGAGTGGCTACTTCAAAGAATCTAAAATCTAAAATATATTTTGATTTGTTTTGACACTTTTTTGGTTACTACATGATTCCATATGTGTTATTTCATAGTTTTGATGTCTTCACTATTATTCTACAATGTAGAAAATAGTAAAAAAATAAAGAAAAAACCATTGAATGAGTAGGTGTGTCCAAACTTTTGACTGGTGCTGTAGCTCAGGGAAACCTGTTTCCAACCTAGTCAGTAGTTGGTTAGAATAGCATGCACAATGAGTCTGCTTCCCAAATGGCAGCCTATTCCCTATATAGTGCACTACATTTGACCAGAGCCACACACACACACTAACCCTACTCTCCCCTGTCTGTCTGTCTGTCTGTCCTGACCCGCAGGGTGAAGAGTTGAATGCGGGCAGGATAGGCCTCACCATCGTTATCGCTGGCATGGTGGGATCGCTGATCTGTGGCATCTGGCTAGACAGAACCAAAACATACAAGTAAGTACAGTCCAGGTTATTTAATGTGCATTTTACATGGATCACAACAACAAATCACTCAGAATGAAGGTGACATGGGGAAAGGCGTATGGAGATACAGGAAGTTGATCATTGGCCCCATTGTTTCCATGTCTAATTTCAAAACACTGCCTTGAGCTGGTTATAATGATGTCATCACAACTAGTGTTGTCCGCTGGAAAATACAATCACTGTGCAGCTTTCACCAATGACTTGTGTGACGCTATTGTCTTCAGTTCTGTGCTGTCCATGTTTGATCCTTTTCATGTTGTTGGCCAGCTGTGTGAGACTTCTGTCTCCTTGACTGTGTAGGATGTTGGTTTACATTGTTAGATTTTTTTATTCTTCTTGGCTGGCGTTGTTTCATGGTCTTTGTTTTTTCATGTTGTTTGTTTCATGTTTGTTGTTTCATGCTGTTTTGTTGTTTCATGCTGTTTGTTGTTTCTTGTTTGTTTCATGTTGATGCCTGTTCCTCAGATTCCAGCTGTGTGTGTGTGGCTGTGTTGCTGTGTTGACTGTGTGTGTGTGTGTGTGGCTGTGTTGCTGTGTTGACTGTGTGTGTGTGTGTGTGGCTGTGTTGCTGTGTGGCTGCGTGCTTGGGACAGGACAGGGGCCAGCTCTGTTTGTCCAGGTGCAGCAGCCTGTTGATAACTCTCCTAACCCCTGACCAATAGCCACTGATCCTTGGCTCATCCCATGGGATCGCTGGCCATCTGTTCGGAGAGAACCCCCCTTCGGGGTCCAAGGACTTTGCCCATTCTTAAACAGGGATGCGTGAGAACCTTTGCCGCCAGTATAGTGACGATAGTGAGTGAAGTGGTAGACTACCCAGTGGTGCTGTAAAGATGCCTGCAGAAGAGGAGAAGAACCGTGAGAGATGAGTTCCGAGTTCCAGACATACGAGATATGAGCAGTAGTAGTTCCCATTACAGTATAGACGTCTGTATTTCCTGTATTCTGGCTGTAAGACGTGCCGATGTTGGCGGAGACCTTTCTGTAGACCAACGGGGATCTGTGTCGAGGGCGCCGTAGTTCCCCTTAGCTCTGTGGCCGACTGTTTACTTTACTTGACCTTGTTCCTGCCCCACTCCCACTTCATCCTCTCAGCAAATAGAGACATCCGTAAGAGTTGTTCACTCCCACTTCATCCTCTCAGCAAATAGAGACATCCGTAAGAGTTGTTCACTCCCACTTCATCCTCTCAGCAAATAGAGACATCCGTAAGAGTTGTTCACACCCACTTCATCCTCTCAGCAAATAGAGACATCCGTAAGAGTTGTTCACTCCCACTTCATCCTCTCAGCAAATAGAGACATCCGTAAGAGTTGTTCACACCCACTTCATCCTCTCAGCAAATAGAGACATCCGTAGGTGTTGTTCACTCCCACTTCATTGGTTGGCAATCACTGTATAAAGACGTACACAACACATGTTCTGCACACCACCATGGGTGTATTTAACAACACATGTTCTGTACACCACCATGGGTGTATTCAACAACATGTTCTGTATACCACCATGGGTGTATTCAACAACACATGTTCTGTACACCACCATGGGTGTATTCAACAACATGTTCTGTACACCACCATGGGTGTATTCAGGGAAGTGAAACTCTCTGAACATTGCAGATGGAAATAGAGTCAGTTATTCATCGCTACTCTAACTGGCATGCCAGGATTATTACATAGCTGAACTGGTATTGATCCACATTCCACATATTCACAACTCTCATATGTGTTGATTGGATCTATTTATGCGTATTTGATTTGTCTCTAGGATATGTCAGTGTATTCTGTGAATTGTGTGTAATGGCTCTGTGTTTCCCATGATTTATTAATTGATTGTGTCTTTCAGACAGACTACCCTGACGGTCTACCTCATGTCCTTCGTAGGGATGTTGGTCTATGCCTTCACCCTCAGTCTGGGTCATCTCTGGATAGTCTTCCTCACCGCTGGAGCTCTGGGGTAAGACCTCTCTCTCTCTCTCTCTCTCTCTCTCTCTCTCTCTCTCTCTCTAGCTCTCGGTCTGTCTTTCTCTCTCTCTCTCTCTCTCTCTCTCTCTCTCTCTCTCTCTCTAGCTCTCGGTCTGTCTCTCTCTCTCTAGCTCTCTCTAGCTCTCTCTCTCTCTCTAGCTCTCTCTCTCCCTCTCTCTCTCTCTCGCTCTCTCTAGCTCTCTCTCTCTCTAGCTCTCTCTCTCTCTCTCTCTCTCTAGCTCTCTCTCCCTCTCTCTCTAGCTCTCTCTCTCTTTCTCTCTCTCTCACTCTTTCTCTCTCTCTCACTCTCTCTAGCTCTCTCTCTCTCTCTCTCTCTCACTCTCTCTCTCACTCTCTCTAGCTCTCTCTCTCTCTCGCTCTCTCTCTCTCTCTCTCACTCGCTCTCTCTCCCTCTCTCACTCTCTCACTTTCTCTCACTCTCTCGCTCTCTCTCTCTCTCACTCTCTCTCTCTCTCTCTCTCTCTCTCTCACTCGCTCTCTCTCTCGGTCTGTCTCTCTCTCTCTCTCTCTCTCTCTCTCTCGGTCTGTCTGTCTCTCCCTCTCTCTCTCTCTCTAGCTCTCTCTAGCTCTCTCTCTCTCTCTCTAGCTCTCTCTCTCCCTCTCTCTCTCTCTCTCGCTCTCTCTAGCTCTCTCTCTCTCTAGCTCTCTCTCTCTCTCTCTCTCTCTCTCTCTCTCTCTCTCTCTCTCTCTCTCTCTCTCTCTTGGTCTGTCTCTCCCCTCTCTCTCTCTCTCTCTCTCTCTCTCTCTCTCTCTCTCTCTCTCTCTCTCTCTCTCTCTCTCTCTCTAGCTCTCTCTCTCGGTTTGAAATGACTTTATTAAAGTTTTCAACAAAGCCGATACCAGTCTGCAGAGTGGCACCCCGTTCCCTGTCCCTCACGTCACATTATATACCATCATCCCCAACTCTTCTAGCTCTAAATCCCTCCCTCTTCAGTTTCCCGCTCTTTATCACTCCACACCCACTTCCTTTGTCCCTGAGGACGGCTGAACTATTCCTCCAACCAATCACTCGCTCCCCTGTCTTGCACACACACTCATGTTTAGTTTAAACATGACAAGGCCCTAAATTCTTGAATCATACACAAACCTCACCCCATCATGCTGTAATCAATCAAGAAGATACCAAGGAGACAAAGGTCAAAGGTCTAGCCCAAACTCTATTCAACCCTGGTGCCGCTCCCTTCACTGTGTTTGAAGAGAGAGACAAAAGGCCACAAGCTAGTTTCAGTCTCTCATCAGATAAGACAGCCATGGATTTAAGTAAGAGCAAACAATTTGACCCTAGGGCAGATTTCCTCTCTACTCCCCCACACACACAGTGAAATGCCCCAATTAAATTCCTAGCCCAGTAACAAACAATTCTAACTCAATGTTCGTGATTAACCCAGTTCTATCTCCTAATTCATTAAATAATACACATCTCTCTCTCTCTCTC